>NC_140165.1:46823098-47300598 GCF_963971535.1 Notolepis coatsorum
CATCCGTTCTTTAGCCTACTACAAAAAAAACCTGCAATCGCGTTTTTGATTGTGCTCTGATATTTAATTTTGCATTTGATTTGACCAAATATGTGGAGGCATATTCCCGGAGTAGCTCCCCCGGGTCCCCCCTCAAAATTAAGAAAAACAGGCGACAACATTAACGTTGACGAGTCAGTTGCTACCACCAGCACCACCGATAACACTGCACCTGCTACTAGCGTCGGTGTAGTTAGGAAATTTAACCAGAAATGGTACACATCTGATTCCGGGAAACCACGAGAATGGCTTAAATTTGAGGGGGGGGGGGGGGGGGGTAAAGTTTTGTATACCATGTCGTGCCAAAGCAACGGATAAAAGAAAACGAAATTCATTTGTCATCGGGACGTCGGTGATGAAACTGGAAGCCATCAAAAGCCACGAGACGTCACGCTGTCACAGGGACTGCTCTGTTGTATACAAAGCACAGTCTACTCCGCTCCTGGCTGCTCCGACTGTTGACCAAGCTGTCAGAGTCGACTCTGGCTAAAATGCGGATACTATTCCGTAACGCCCACGCTATAGCGTAAAAATCAAGACCATACAGGGACTTGGATGTGCGAGTAAGTTTATTGTGTTTTTTTTATAACGTTAGTCCAGCATGTTCATATAGGTGTGTCGGCTTTCACTTTCAGCTAATTATGGTTGTAAAGCCTACCCAGTGGAATTGTTTACATAACAATGCATGATATTATATATTATTATATTATTATTCCATACAAGGCTGGATGCATTACAGACTCCGCTAACATCCCTTGTTGCCTTGTAGGTGGCAAGTATGGATTTGTTTATCTTGTTTGAAGTTGTTTTAATATGTTCTTTAATTCTTTTGCTTCCATATTGTAAATAAATTCGCAATAAATTATTTGCATTTAAAACTATTAACGCTGACTCATTCCTTCAGTCCACTCAAAATTAGGCTAATATTCCTTATGTTGTTTATGATATTAATTGAAAATAGCATACGAGAGTATTATATAGTAATAATAACACATGGCGATATACTAAAAAGCTATTTATAATTTTTGGCTTGTAAAAAATCTGGATGGCTGGTAGTTTTTAAAATCTACCAGCCAAATGGCTGGTAAGTCAAAAAGTTAAGTTTGTTCCCTGCACATGTCCCCTCCGATACATATGGAGTCAGCCAGCCGCTTCTTTTCACATGACAGCGAGGACTGTAACGTGTGGGAGGCTCACACTACTTCCCCCAGTTCCCTCCCTCGCTTAGCAGGTACCCCGATCGACCTGTAGGAGTCGCTGTTTACAAAGACCAGGATACACACCCCGCCGGCTTCCCACCCGCTAACACTGCCAATTGGTTAATATGGATGACCGACAAAGCCGGAGGTACCGCTGACAGCTGGATTCGATACCAGTGTCTCTGCGGTGGTAGGCAGATGCTTAGTCCGCTGCGCTACCCAGCCACCATGTAGAGCAATCTTTAAAATTGTTGTTTATTAATAATACAGCCACATAGCTTTTAAAAAGGTGTGGAATAAAAGTATAGCTTTTTTCCCCCAAAATATTACTCATTAACACATTTATCATTTAACACTTTAACTGCCGAAAACGCTCAAGTTGCCGCGGACGCCGGAACTCGTCTTTGATATCAATATTTCAAAAATCTGTGATCGAAATCATATTTCCGTTCTGGAGCCTTGACACACAGTTCTGATCTCCTCTCAATCCTCTAGCGGTTCAAGAGCGCCATCTGGTGGCCGATCGGCAGATCGAAACCGGATGTCAACCTTTAACCCGGCAGGACTCACTCCATATGGGGTCCGACCACTCGCTAATGCTAGAGAGACTCTGTCTTCACACAGTGAACATTGATCGGTGCAAATAACTCGAAAAAACAACATGATTTGGACGTATATACTATTATACAACCTGGAAATGGATCGGGTATTTCGACATCCCATAATGGAAAAATTCTGTTCCACGATCATCTGCCAGCGGCGCGAGGAAGCCACGGTAAGATTCAGCGTTATTTTCTAACGTCTTCTATACTAACTGCTATGATGAACATATGACCCACATTAGATGAATGATATAACGCTGCCCACGGAATTATAAACGCCCCCTCGCCCATCCGGTCAACATCAGATGACGTGTAGTAACTTCCAGGAGTACGTCCAGTTGACATTTTTTATCTCGCGCCGATTGCTATCAAACTGTATTTCATCATCAATATAATGCATTTGGGGCTATAAATCACGTTCTGGAGAAAGCTGCAGAAAGAGATGAAAACATACTTATACTTTAGACCATATTTTAGTATGAATATGTGAACGAAAAAGTTTAACGTTGCTACACCATGAACAATACATATAGGACATTGAATGGGCCCTAATAATGGCAATCTAGCAATATAATTTAAAAAGTTATAGCCCTGCAAAGAAGGGGAACTTCTCCATGTTAAATAGAGCTGGCAACGGATGGTATATCATGCATTTAACCTTAGGCAATCAAAGTGTTAAGATATCCTAAATTAATGTTGTTGTTTACATGTTACATGTATCCCCTCCCTACTTTCCATTCCCCCACGTGGAATGATTGGATCAATGACTTGCTGGTGCTCTAGTCTAGTGCAACATCAAGCGGCTGAATGTTATCTATAGCACCAATAAAGAAGATTTCGTCGTTTGTTTTACCGCTCACCGCCGACTCGTCCCATCGGTCCGAAGATGTCCAAAAAGCGATGTTTCAGAAAGATATATCAAAACAACGAAACCGTAAAACGAGAGATGGAACATATTTATCGCCGGTGCCCTTCCCTCTGCCCGGCATTTTCCAATTACACCAGCGTGGGTCCTTTTAACACTTTGAGCGCCACGCCGTGTTTTCCTTTTTACCCCCTTGAATGCCACGGTCCACTCCCAATGTTAACGTTAATATCGCCTAATCTATGTTTTAAATTATGGCTATGTGTCTAATCTGCCCGTCGCTTATCAAAGAATCATTTTCCAGTCAGTGTTGTCAAGACAGATTGGTTTTTTATCGCTTCATTTCCGTTTGAGAGCATTTTGAAAAGCACCCGTTTTCAGGTGAAAAACAACCTATTCTATGATAATCGCCTTTTACTGGAATATTCCAGAACGTTGATATTTGTCGGCCTATTTATGAATAGTTTTCAAATAAACGCTAGATGATCAATAGTATACGTGCACGCACGCACGTTCGAGCCGCGCGCTGATAATAGCTGCTTTCATTTCCTCATGGATTTTACAGTGACACAGCTAGAGCACATATCACAAAAAAGCTTATATCTCCTCGAAAACGAGTCTGATCCTAACACTGATAACATAGATTCCTTACCTGACATCAGATGGTATCCAAATGGTATATTCCAATTCCTGATCACCATTCGAAAAAATCGATAAGTATATTGATCCAACGTGTGTACAGTATAACCCATGCTCGCCGCGGCTCAGAGGATCCAGAATGAACTCTGGTAACTCCGGCTGCATCAGTGGACTGGAAAATGTGGACTGGAATATTATTTTTTCCCCATCCATTTTCATTGAGTCCATTCCAAAAGGGTGATTTACCATCTGGGAGACGATAGGGGGCGCTTTTTTCACATCTGATCGCCGGCGGCCCCTGGATTTCCAACGGTAGGCTCGGGTGATGCAATATGATTTCAGATCGCTAAAAAAATAAATAAATAAAATTCAGAGAAAAGCCGCGACGTGGCTTTCAACGTCACTATCGTAAACCCGAGATTAGCCGTGAGTGGCGCTCAAAGTGTTAAGTGTCCTTTTATGCAACGTGGCCGGCCCATACTGACCACGCCGGAGGACAACACCACCTGGGGCCTTCTGAGACCATCCGTCATTAACCCTTTCACAGCCACACTACAGAAGGTTAGCCAGCTCGCCCCGCCCCTCACACGATCAACCCGCACCCATTCAAAGAGTAATTTGAGCGCTGTCCACCATGCTGCCGCATTCTCTCCACCCCGACGGGTCAGTGCATTCGGTCAGCGAGCGCTCACTCTGGTCCCCCCCCCCCCCAACCTCTGCCCGCTCATTCGATCTGGGGACACCTGCAGCTGTGAGAGGAGGGGGAGGGAGATTGATAGATGCACCACATAGACGGGGTAATGCATTGTGGTCCTCGCAGGCAACAGAGATGAGGTTTAAATGATCTAGTACGCCGGAGGAGTTTGTAATCTCACTGATCAAATTTGCCGGGGATCTCTCTCTCTCTCTCTCTCTCTCTCTCTCTCTCTCTCTCTCTCTCTCTCTCTCTCTCTCTCTCTCTCTCTCTCTCTCTCCCGCCAACGGCTCATCTATATATGGAGAAGTAATGGAGTCTTACGGAGGCTGAAGCAGAGAAAGCGCTACTCCATCAAGGAACCCTCTGTGACTCGTCGTGGCGTATCTCAGAGCCCCGATCGCCGCCCGTCCGGCACCAAACACACTCCCACGCATACAGATCAGTGTTTTTAAAAAGCAGCATTTATAGCCGTTGCAGCGTAACAGATGTTTCATCCGTTTATTTAATTTCTTTGAAAACACTTGTTTCACGAACAAATTATAAAGAAAGCTGTCCTGTGTTTTGGATGAAAGATTAATAATTAGCTTTGTACATCCATCTGAATTCCAATGGATGAAGAGAAATGGTCCGTTGATATATGCTATGAACAGAAATGATGAACTTATTGTCTCATAAGGAATAGCTACAGTGCAGAACCTTATGTGAAGTATAGCAAAAGACAAAGATCCCTATGTGCACAGATATGGTCAGCAACATTACCACTAGCCCTAGAGACCAGCAGATGTAATGTCACTCCAGAGGAGGACAGAGTTTGTTTGGTGTCTGAGCTACTGTAGGTGAAATTGAGAATGAGATAATTTTTTTTGTTTGACTGTTTTTTGTTTAAGAGGTTAAACAAACTATTCTGTCTTCTTTCTGAAGCTTGGCAAATCCTGCTGAAAAATATCAACATAAATGGAGGACATTTCATTAACACATTGGGCACCGTGCATTGTACCCATCATTGGGTCCAGTCTGCCACCGCTGTAAGTCTATGGAGATGTTTACCTTCTTTGCAGGGCTATAACTTTTTTAATAGTATAGCTATATCGACATTACTATGGCCCATTCAACATCGGGTATCTATCGTTCCGGATGTGGGAACGTTATATTTATTTATTCATACATTGTTGTGTTAATACCGTCGAGAATATAAGTATGTTTTTAAGGTTTTCTGCTGTAATTCCAAAAACACGAGTTATAGGCCCTGAAGCATAATGATAGATTATCGATTGGCGTTTCTTTCCTATACACGCTATATTAAAAAATTCAAATGTATATGATCAGTATACATTATGCTTCATCATGCGTGAAGGAAAGGAGGGGGGGGTCGTTTATAATTCCTTGATCGTCAGTAACGGCTTTATTTAGTATGGGTTGAGCAGATGAATTGCCGTGAAATGAATAAACAATCGGGCTGAAAATAACGTTATATTCCTCTTACCGTTCGCCGATGAGACTGGAGGAAAAATATTCCAATTATTTGACGTCGATCTGCTAGATCCATTTCCTGTTTGTATGACGCAATAAACGCCAAAATCATATAGATTATTGCATTTTGCAAGCGATCCGATGCACTTGAGTGTTTGTCTGGACCCACGTAACAAGATATTACTGCCGGAGGGATTTCCTCGATACACCAGCGCCACTTCCGGTTTGGCGTGGAGTGTAACTCGCCCGTTCATCCACCAGGCGGCGGTATTGAGGCGTTGCAATATCAGACAGGGTGCAGCTGCAGTCCCACAGGGAGGCTGGATGAATTATGAATGCCATGGTGAAAAAATGTTATATTGATCCCAATAACGAATTATTACGTTGTTGGCGTCCAATGTGTTAAGGGCCAAATAACGTATATATATACGTTTTTGGATAGTTTTCCCTTTTTTTCGATTAGAATATTCTATTCAATGTCACAGACCTGTATGTTGCCGTTAAAAGGCATACTGGGACCCCGAGGGTGCAGTACCGGCCAGATCCCTCCGGGCGCAGAATGTTAGTACAAAGAAGCCTAGAGGTTCACTCGATCACATTGAAAAGTGTCCGGGACACTCGATGCATGTGTTGTGCCGGATTATGTCGTGGAGCAGATGGACATCAGATGGACCAGATGGCGATCAAACAATCGGAATATTCAGCCCCGGTCAAAGGTAATGACTATCTGACGCAGTGGCGGCCGGTGTGAACTACATTTGGGTGGGCACGGGGGGGGGGGGGGGGGGGGGGGGGGTGAAGGGGGGGTGGGGGGGGCAAGCGGACAGCTGACCAAGTGGACACTGACTCGACAACGTTTCCAACGTTAAGTCGAGTTCATTCATACTACACTAGTACACGTATGATCAATCCAATAATGAACACATAATATATATATCTTGTCATTTTAAACAAGTTACCATTCATTCATTCATCCATTATGCATCACCCACGGCGAAATGAACAACAACAACAACAACAACAACAACAACAACAACAACAACAACAACAACACGCTGTGTTGAGAGAGAGAGCGAGAGAGAGAGCGAGAGAGAGAGAGCGAGAGAGAGAGAGCGAGAGAGAGAGAGAGAGAGAGAGAGAGAGAGAGAGAGAGACCGCATTAACTCACTGTTTAGTTGAAACGTGGTCCAGGAGGGCTTGATAAAGTGTATATGTCCACTGTCCCACAGTCCCAGACTGTTGATGTATATCCACTGTCCAGACTGCATCCAGCTAGGCAAATAGCTTCTTGTTAGCACAACACAAGTACTGATGAGCTGTGCCCATTTCCGTGTCGAACAGCCTGCAAACTACCTGGCGTTCTATCGCCCTGCTCTAAGACAAACTCTAACCTTAACCAACTTTGAAAGAGTGCCTAAGCTTAACCGTCGAAAGAACTTGCCGTCACGCTCTAAGACAAACTCTAACCTTAACCTACTTCGAAGAGTGGCTAAGCTTAACCAGTGTAGAAACTGACGTCGGCCAATCAGAGAGCGTCTCCGAGAAATGCGGCTACGGAAAGTATAGACGCTGCTTGCTTAGATGATATAGATCGCTTGAAAACGCGCCCGGCTTCCATCATAATACATCATATTTCAACGCACAGCGCGTTACATCTCGGACAACGACGAGAAGGCCTACCGGGAGGAGGTTGAGGTAATGGAACGCTGGTGCCAGGACAACAGCCTGCTCCTGAACATTGGTAAAACCAAGGAGCTGATTGTGGATTATAGGAGAGGACAGCAGGAGACGCACACACCACTGATGATTAACGGGGCTACCGTGGACAGGGTGAGCAGCTTTAAGTACCTGGGGGTCCACATCTCAGAGGATCTGACATGGTCAACACACATAGACACAGTAGTAAAGAAGGCGAAACAGCGCCTCTACCACCTGAGACAGTTAAGGAAGTTCAGAGTATCGGGGAAGATACTCCAGTCCTTCTACTCAGGAGCTGTAGAGAGCATCTTGACCGGAAACATCACTGCCTGGTATGGAAACAGCATGGCACAGGACAAGAAGGCCCTACAGAGAGTGGTGCGCTCAGCCGAGCGTACCACGGGTATTGCACTACCTCCCCTGCAGGTTCTATACAACAAGAGGTGCAAATCCAGAGCCTGCAGAATAATGAAAGACCCACACCACCCCAACAACAGCCTGTTCATGCTGCTGAGGTCAGGCAGACGCCTGCGAACCCCAGCTACTAGGACAGAGAGGCTTCGGCTCAGCTTCTTCCCCCAGGCCATCAGAGTCCTGAACAATGAACATTGAGTACCACAGAACACTGAACTATCCACACATAAGCACACATGAGCACACACACGACACGCACGCTGTGCACGCTCACACACTAGCAGCCACTTTAACATGAGCGGGCACACACTCATGCCGCACACACCCACACTTATTGCCAAAAGGAAAGACCACTTTAAATTAGTATTAGCAACAGTAACAGTGTATTGCACTACCAAAGCTACCTAGCATGTCCTATATGCTCTGTAAATAACTATGTACAGATACCGAGATGTCACACCATGTTACCTGTTACCTGTTACCTGTTATTGCACAATGTTTTTTGTATTGGATTCTATTATGTTGTACCCACTGTATTGCACATCGTTGTGGGCAAGACCACCCGCATTTCATTGTATACTCGTATGCCGTGACAAATAAAACTCTTGACTTGACTTGACTTGTTACGCACTGATTGGCTGCGACGGATACAGCGATGAAACCAGTGCACGCCCACTGTAAGCGCTATTGCGTCTAGCCCGAGAGAAATGCGGCTACGGAAAGTATAGACGCGGTATTATTCTCTATCAGACAGTCACTTCCTGTTAATGAAAAAAATTATTTATATTTGATATATTAACATTATATTGTGCATTGGAAACACAAACATACTTAAAATGAGTAAATATTATTCATTTTAAACATGTTTATTTTATTTCTAGGGCTCTAAAAAAAAATAAAAATAAAAAATTCTTCTTCTTCTTCTTCTTTTAACCAGGGAGGGCGGCGCTCTAGCGCCCACTATCGGCCGGCCGCCACTGATCTAACGTCAATTCCAGCTTGATCGTACAATGTTTTCATACCAATCCAGCTGATCAGCATGTTTCCCATATACATGAGTATACACATATACACGAGTAATCGCGATGACGATGGGATCACTGGGGATTATTCTTTTTGGAGTACCTTCTGGCTAAGGTAAGGTCAATTCTATGTCTATTTTACCAAACCTGAAACATGTTTTTGTACCAATCACAGTGTCGTATTTTACCGGACCTAAAACATGCTTCTAGTAACGACATATATACCATGTCATGGTATATACCTTTTATTTGGAAGTATTTGGGGTTTCAGGCAAGCGACCCGAACGATCTGAGCATATTGCATATAACGCGCCATATCTCGCGATCTATGAAAAAAGACTGGATTATTTTGGAAAGGTGCGATGTTTGTAATAGTGCAAAAACTACAGTATGTAGAAATGGACAATGCCTGTCAATTGAGCCATACTATCTCCATAGCTATAATACAAAACACACAATGGGTCTGCAAACATCGCTAAAATGGTCAATAACACTGGCACCATTGAGTAAAGATGGGAAAAGAGCGTGGCGGTCAATGAGTTAAGGTCCCTCGAGTTCGCTCAGAAATGAATTTTGTTATGATGCCCCTGGCTCATGGAATGAACTCCAACAGTCCTTAAAGCTTGAGATTCTCCCCTCTGTTGCAGAGTTTAAAAACTTGATCTCCAACCATTGTCAATCAGTTGTACACGTTTTAGTTGATTGTTATCCATACTTGTTTTATTGTTATGATCTTGGTCTTATTATATGCTGTGTGATTTGATATGCCTTTTTTTTGCTTAGCTCTGTATGTACACTCAACGTGACTGTAAATGAGGGAAACCTCAGTTGCTTTTCGAGTTAAAATAAAGGTTTGAAATGACCTTGAAGTGGCCCATTGACTACAGGGATGAGGATAATAGCTGGCGCTGAATGAGTTAAGGACCAGCCAGTCACTAGAACGGGTTCCATAGGTACCAAAATTCCATTCCAATAAGGATGTAGTATAAGGAGGTGGCTTACCAATAAGGGCCTTACAAATGAACAAATACAAGTATTTGTTGTGCCTCTCCATCAGAGAGGACCAACCAACCTTCTCATAAAGGACACAGTGATGAGTGTCATATCTATCATTAGTGATGAATCTGAGGGCAGAGTGATATACAGAGTCCAAGGATTTAAGGGTTGAGGCCGCAGCATGCCTAGAAATTACATCACCATAGCTGCTTCGACAACTCTCAACCATCAAAGGAAAGCTGGTTCTGTTTCTGTATAGGATGCCAATTTTCTGTCACAACTTGGAGGCAAGGTTGTCCACATGGAATTTAAATCTGAATTTCTCATCGAGCCACACACCAATATATTTATATTCAGTGACTCTCTCAATGCTAGAACCACTTACGGTAGATATGTGTAAACCATCATATTCAATGTTTTTGGCTCTAGAAAACAGCATACATTTAGTTTCACTAGCATTAAGAACCAATTTAAGTTTAACCTCTTAACATTTTCAGAAAATATGGAGGGCTTAAGAGATTATTAACTTTAAATACTTAAATCTTAAATCAAATCTAAGTAGTACTCTGATTTTGACTTTCTCATAGCTGTGGTACATCTGTTTCTCTTGTTCATTAAACATTTAAAATTCCTTTTCATGACCATATGTGACCTAGTTTCTTCCATTTTCGTACTCACACATGCAGTAGGACAGTGATCACTATTACCTAGATCAAAAACACCAGTGACAATTTTGTAAATTCTATTGGAAAATACAAGATCATGTTTGTTCATTAACAATGAACCATCCCTAAAGTGGAATAGCCCCAAGTTCGCTACTAATTCCTATTGGCTAAACAGAAGTGTAGCCCTAATCAGTCATGTCACATCTATGTGCAGATCCATCTGTTTATAATTCAGGAGTATTATATTTAGACTTGGTCCTTAAAATGAAGTGAATGAGGAGCCTGACACCTGGGAGGAACTGTGGTGTTGACAGCAGACGACAGGGACAGCAGTGGTCGCTAGCTACCTTATTCATTTTGTAGATGATTATGTGAGACTGCTGTTTTTTTGAAGTTCTACTAAAGTGAAATATCCCTTTATGGACAGTCAGAATTAATTGATAGTAGGAGCCAGGGTGATTTGATTGAGACAAAGGTAAATTCAAGGTCATATAAAAAGCTTGAATGGGACTTTTTTTAAATTTATTATTACCTTGGGTACATTTACTAAGGGTATATTTACTGAGAACAGATGCTCTTTTTCAGCAAACACCCTGCTTCACACTGACACAGTTCCACCTATTCACTCCTGGGAGCCGCCCCACAGTACAACCCCAGTCATGACACCGTTGGCCACCGGGGCAGCTCCACTGGAGCAGTCGGGGGGTTAAATACCTTGCTCAAGGGCACTTCCAACGGCAGGTTGGGAGCTAGTAGGTAGAGCCTCGTTCTTCACTCCCAGTGCTCAGGTTTCCGTGCCAGTCGGAGGATCGAGGTCCAGACCCAGTGTGAGTTGACCTACTGTACCCACTTCCCCAGCAGATGCTGTGTAAACAAACCACCACTGTGTAAACAAACCACACCTCATTCGCAGCAGTTTGTGTGATGCATTTCCTACCTACGGCGTGATGTCGTTAAAGGTGATGTAAGTGCTGTAAATTTTTTGGTTAAAATTATGTGTTAAATAGCTCTACATTCCGACAGCCATCACTGGTATAGAGTGTTTGGTCAGTAACATGGGTCTCCCAGTCCTTCCGTCTGCAGTAAACAGAATATAGGCTACATGAAAACCATAGATTGTATACTTTTTTCAATAAATCTTGCCAAGCCACATTTGTCTTACCTGTACTTACTTGTTTCAAGGACATATTTGCTTAAAACTAGTTTATTTCTTATTTTTGTTAGTTCCCATAAAGTGGGAACAGGATACCGGAAAATGTATTTCCTGTTTACTGCAGAGCAGGAGGGACTGGGAGACCCATGTTACTGACCAAACACTTGCTACAGTATAATTATTAGTGATGGCTGTTGGATTGTAGAGCTATTATTTTAACAAACAAAAAAATGCCACCACACAGCTCATTGGTCACATTTGTCATGTAACGATTAGGCTACTTTATGTGTTTAGTTAAGATCCAAATTTTTCTTTATATTGGTCATAAGTGGCCATTGCTGTTTTTCACTGTACTGACTTGCTTTTCATCTTGAAAATCCATGCTAACTACTGACAAAATCTTCTAGTAACTCTTAACTGGCACCGACCCGGACCCCGGGACGCTTTAAGGACGATTTGCCACCCGGTGCCCAACGCCACTTTGGCGACCTCTATCGGCTCGGGCGTGCATATTGTTTAATACGATCGAATTAAAGCCATATCTGTTGATTGCCGTTTCAGGCGACAAAATCCGTTTACGAGTTACATGCCTGTGAGGTGTGTGCCTCACATCTTTAGCAGACTTAAAAAAAAATCAAATACCACTCCAGACTCACATAGGCGGAGTTTGAACTTGACGCCAGGGGGTGCAAGTCATCGGCGAACTATACCCGCGCGCCCGATTTTTTTTGACCTTTATTTTATTATTTTAGCGTTTTTACAATGCCCTAACCCCTAATTTTTTATTTTATTTAGGTAGTACAGCAGCACACACACACACTCACACACACAGCACTACGGGGGATCATTTTTAACTGACTTGAAAAATGGAGGCTCTAATTATTATTATTCATAGAGACTCTCGAGCAATAATAATTATTACAGCCTCCATTTTTCGTGGACGAAAAATATACCAGACTATAGATATCAATTTTCCCGAAATAACGCTACCTGCCTCGACAAAATCCGTGCATTGGTTATCCAGATACATTAATTATCATCTCAGAATAAGTGGCTTTGTACAAGCGTTACAATCTATCGCGCGGGGCATTCTGCTGCTGCTGCTTGGTGCTTGGCCGCGCGTTAACCCTTTCACTGCCACACTACAGAAGGTTCGCCTTATAATGTGACATGATTACTACTATAAAATGAATGTATTGTAAAACAAAACATAATAGAATTCAGATTTGTTTCTCACAATTATTATAATTTTATTAAAATAAAAATAATCTTGATTTTTTATTTTTTTTATTTTTTTTTAAGCAATTTCACCCCCGGCCACCAGGGGGTGCAATGCACCCCCTGCACCCCCATAAACTCCGCCCATGCAGACTCCCGAGGCTTTACCTCAGTCAATCATTTGGCGATCTAAAAAATTATTGAACAGAGTTGTAACCAATGAGTGTGGCTTTCCAATGCTACCCAAAGTGGGGATGAGCGAATAAGGGATCTAGGTGAAAAGTCATGAGCAAAAACAGGAAGTAAAAAATGCGCCGAATGTATTAGAGTCTATGAGAAAATGGAAACCTGCAGTGCAGACCTTTTTTTTCTCACATTTTACCAAAATCGCTCTATATCACAAATTTCTGAACGGCTTTCTTTTTTTATCCACTTTTTTTCCTCTTTTTCTATTTTTCTCCCATCCCAATTCCAATGTGCCAACTCTTCCCTCCCCTGTCTTGAACGTTGCTTGCATATACCCCCCACTGGCCGGTTGTAGGGAGGATAGAAGCCTTGCATCACGTGTCTCCTTCGGTACACAAGGAGGCAGCCTGTCACATCTTTTCACCTGCCAGCGCGGACTCTCATTGGCGAGGTGTAACGTGTGGGAGGCTCACACCCCTGCCATTTCCTGTCTCTGCTGTGCAGGCGTCCCCAACCGACCTGTAGGAGTCGCTGTCCACAATGTCCAGATTACCACCCATCGACTTCCACCTGCTAACTCTGCCAATTTAGTTAGTATGACGGCTGGCCCAAGCCGGAGGCAGCGCCGACAGCAGGAGTCGAACCCGGTGTCTCTTGCGTTGGTGACAAGCGCAATGTCCGCTGCGCCAACCAGCCGCCCATTTCTGAACGGATTTCTATGAAATTTGAACATGTACTACACAAGACTTTCAGCCATACCAATGTTTGGGGAAATATACTTTTGGATATTGCAACTACTACAGACAAATGTGAGTAACAAGTTTTTCTACAACTCAAGTTCAGACCTTGAAAAAGCACTAAAAGTGAATTTCTTTGTATCAGAAACTTCAGAATGTTATCTTTCAAAAGAGACCATGCTCATGCATGTGCTATAAGTATAAAGTATAGTATTTTGGTTTGCAAAAAAAGTATGCAGTCCTCAAGTTCAAGTAAAAAAATGTCCACTTTTGGGGTCGCTAGTTAAGAGGTTAAAAACAAGCTCTTGCTGCCTGTGCTGTGAAACACATTGCTTCTTGTGTGCTGGATGATTTTCACCGGGAATGTCCTGCCAGACACCAGTGTTTAAAACATACGGTTATCTATATAACCATAGTTACGTGAGTAATAGCGAGCGCTCTGCGCTCTACTGGAATATATCCCATATCCAGTCTATATACTGAATACATTTCTCCACATGTACCTATACACACCCATCCGCCTGGCCACACTCCCATCCGCTCCTCTACATAAGCAGGGGTGTGGCCATACTAACAGCTCCTTCCCAAGTCTTTCACCACCAAGGCGAAGACCAGAGTCCTCAGCGAGTCCAGCGCAGAGCGCTCGCTATTACTCACATAACTATGGTTATATAGATAACCGTATGTTATGTTACGTCATAGCTTACGCTCTGCGCTCTACTGGAACACAGGAGCTGAGCAGAACGGAAGGACGGGAGGGAATCGGATCCGACTGTGCGAAGAGGGGTTTAGCAACTCAAACGCACAGGGTGAGCAGACCGTGGGACTTACCTTCCCACAGAAGAACCCATGACTACACAAACGCGCAACCCACATGCCACTAGGGAACGAACGGGAAGAAACCAAATCCCCGTTACAACCCCTAATATCACGGGGTCAAGGGCAAAAACCCAACCCTGTGGCAAGGCCGTAGCAGCGGAGCGCAAAGGAGGACCCAGCCCCAGGAAGGGACTGGACCCCCCGGTAAAGGGGGCCTGGTGAGGCCAACGACGCCGCAGCACCGAGACCCCACCAGGCGGTCACTAGTGACACCACCCCCCACATCGCCAGCGTATCGGACAGGGCTCATCCAAGAGCAGGCCCTTCCCCCCTACAGCACGCCGCCCTGAAGCACTCAAGAGTCTACACCCACAGCGGGACCAGGCAGCACACCGGGGAGACAACCCCCAAAAAGGTTGATCCCTCAATCCAGGTAACAGGTCAAAAAGACTCGACCTGAGCCTGGAGCACTGTGGACTAGACAGGCGCCAAAGGGGTCTGCTGAAAACAGCACCGCGGCGGAAGGGGCGTACGGTATGCTGTGCACCATGTCGCAGCCTCCACAAAAAACCCTGACCCTCTAGAGGGGCCGAGGCAGAGAAGGCAGACACGATTGGCAGATGTCATGAAAGGTGCGAGGGCACACTCGCAGGCAGACGGGGTCAAGCCCGGCCTAACCCGAGAGTCGACTCCGCTACCAACACACGTGGAAACCAACCACCACCTAACAGGAGGCGGTTGGTCCTATAACCCCCCCAAGAAAAAACTCCAAAACACAACTGTGGGTATACACCGGCTATACAGCAGTACAAGTGTTTCAGTTCTCAAGAAGGGGTTAACCTAGGCCAACAGGTCGACGAGAACGAGTTCGGACCTGGGCCCGGCGGACCGGGAACGTACACAGGGATGCCAGAGGGGTACAAGAACCACCTCGACAGCCCCCTCCCAGCCCCGCCAAGCAGGAGAAGAGAGGGGGGCGAAAAAAGAATGGAGAAGGACCAGGCTCCTTTATCACAGTGCAAGGTACAATATGGACCAAGCAACAGTGAAAGATAACACGCAGTGACATAACCACGAACACCTCCATAACATCAAACCCTGCAACGCCCGGGCCGACCCGGCATTTTCCCCCCGAAAAAGCACAAGTCCCTCAGGGTACCAGAACAGCAGATCTGCGTTCCGGCGGACACGCCGCCATCCCCAGTCCCAGGAGGGGGGTAGGTACGTGCGTCGATCGAAAACATCACAGAGGGTGCAACCAAGCCGCGCCCGGTGGCCCACCCCTGAGGCGTGAGACCCCTCCGCCAATGCTTTGATCTGTTCCGTCATCTTCCCCCAGAGATGAACGAGAATTCATCGAGACTAACCTAGTACACTGGCGCTCGGAAGAGATAAAACTCCATCCTAGTTGCCCCATAAAAACGCTGTTTCAATGATGAGCAACCAAGGCGCGCAAGCCCATGCGTGGTTCCACACAGAAGCACCCAGGGCCAGCACTATCTACACGTCGAGACCCAAAACATATCAATGGTAATTCTAACAAGAACCCAGATAACGTTCCCTCCAAGCCGCCTGGGAGAGCGGCAGGAAGCCGGCCAAGACACAGATATGGGTCCCATATGACGCGCCCGAAGGAAAACACCCCTGTCAACCCTGCCCTATAAAAGAGAGGAGACAGGGAACCCCCAGAGAGAGGCTTCCCACGTGAGTAATAATTGAAAAGATATATGCAACATTGAGCTACGTGTCCAAAAAGATTCATTTAACAATTGGACTAAGACTCTCTGAGGAGGAGGCTCTGAAACTCTTGAGGAGGCTCCTTCACTGAGAGGGAGGTTCTGAAACTCACGAGGAGGCTCTGAAACTCCCTGAGGAGGAGGCTCTGAAACTCCCTGAGGAGGAGGCTCTGACCCAATATACACTACTAGTAGGGAGCAGAGCCGGAAAACAAATTGTCTCTACTGCATTGCATCACCTACCAAGCTCAAGATACATACAACAGAGCAGAACTTATTTTTAAGTTGTCACGCACCGCGTAACTCATCTTGACAATAACAGAGGTCCACAACATGGAGTCTGAAAAGAACTCACGGA
This sequence comes from Notolepis coatsorum, assembly GCF_963971535.1. Classification (NCBI taxonomy): domain Eukaryota; kingdom Metazoa; phylum Chordata; class Actinopteri; order Aulopiformes; family Paralepididae; genus Notolepis; species Notolepis coatsorum. The sequence continues at coordinate 46,839,612 of NC_140165.1, forward strand.
AGTCTCACAACCAATAGAAACGCGCCCAGTGATGTACTCTATGGCGGGGGGAATTCCGTGACCCACCGCCCGAATATGCCGTGGGACCAGGAAACTCCCCCCCCCCCCCCCTCCCTACCCTGTGACGCGCTGACCCAGCAACGTGACAGGAAGCCCGAAGGACAGGAGGTCCAACCCCCTGACCAATCAGAAAAAAGGGGAGGGAGGGTTTATCAGTTCACCCCCTCATGACCCCTCACCCCTGATACGATGCAATGACAAAGCAGAGCCATGACACCAGTCATAGCGTGCTACATGAAGCGCATGTATACCTGTCAAGGTAACAGCTTCACATAAGCTCATGTGCAAACCTGCCACCTGAATTTTTACACCTTTTCCTAAAGGAAGAAAAAACACAGACCAAGAGAGGGCCAAGGGCCCTGGTACAAGAGCTTACACATGTAACTTCTGTAGGCCAACACCTAACCCAGTTGTGGATCTTAACGACACACACAACCCTCCATCACAACAAAAAAGGGCGAAAGTACACTCTCACTACCGTAAGAGGAACGCCGTTTTTCATGACGAGAGAAGACACAAGTCCTCGATTAAGTACTGGTCACAGGCCTTGCTAATTCCACATGACAGCGACCAAAAAATTTTCAGAAATAAAATTGCCTCTCTAAGCAAGAGCACAACCCCAGCAGAAGCTGAGGGGTTACACCGTATCCCCAAAAACATAGTGAAACAATATATTGTAAACAAAATCATGTTTGAGGGGAGGGGGGGTGGGGGCCATGGGAAAACCGGGGAAACCCACCCCTCACCACCTTACACCTGATACGACGCCAATGTGTAGAGTAGGCTTTACATCATGCACGCCAGCACAGCCGAAGACCTTGTTTGCCACCTGTTATTGTCATCACAAGCTGAGAGAGGGACTCATCCCTCGATCACATGCCACTATGCACAGCATTGTAGGGCAACCCAGCCAGTTGTGGGCTCAGCCACGTTGTCTAACGTTACATGAACACACACAACTTCTCATCATACAACAAAAACCCAGTTCATTTTACTCAAGTAAAAAACAACGCTGTTTCTAGGTAGAGAGAAAAGCACAAGCTTTGGCCAGCGGTACCCAAGCTATACAAGCGACCAAGACAATTCACACACAGCACATGTCGTATCTCCAAATGTAGTGAAGCAACATACGTTTTGGAAAAAACATCGTTATTAACAAAACATTCGGGAAGGGAAGGAAGGAAGAGTGGGGTAATGTCCAATGGACACCTTACCTGCACCAACGAACGCAGGACGGAGAGGCCGCAACACAGGCTGGTCTCCACGTTGACGAAAGGCCTCTCTCCTGGTCCTCCCCGGGCCCGTTTGTTAGGTTTTACCTCATGGACATGACTGGGGGCCCTGTCTCCCAGGCGGTCCTGAGGTCCCGGGCAAAAAAGCAGCTATGGCCGGAGCCTCGCTCCGGCGAGACGCCCCCCTCCTGCAGCTGGTCATGGTGCAGGCCCCACTACATCTTCTGTCAAAGATGATGTCGTAGTCAGAGTGCTAGGGCCTGCTATTATCACGGCTAATGTTCAACGGTTGTAGCACAAGCTAACAGCTAACTCTAGGCTAACTGATAGCATCAAGCTAACGTTCCCAGCCGAGCGAACGTACGGGCAGCTAACGTCATAGCTAAACAGCTAACTGGCTAACAGTTAGCTCAACCCAGCTAAGAAGCAAGCTAAACGGCTACCACTGAACAATATTACAACATGAGAAAGCAATATAGGCCAACACTTCAGACAGCCGCTGTCTTTCCCTCTTCTCATCCGAAGAGAGAAGAGAAAAAGAAGGCAACACGTCCCTCTTCAGAATGGTGTTTACCAGACACAGCGGTGCCAGCACAAGTCCCTCGCGGACTATAGCCGACTTGAGCATGGAGATATTCTCACAATGAAACACCAAGCTCACCTCCCTCGCGCCAGGTGTTTTTCATCTTGAAAAGCGGGGCCAGCACGGTGACAGAGGGCATCCGTTTGTCCAGAGACCCGGGGAATTGAACCGCAGATTCGGACACGGTCCCAGGTAAACAAAGCTCCCGATGAGGAGCTCATGTTAAAAACGTGGGCATCAAACCAGAACCCTCTTCACGCCGCTAGAGGCAGCGAAAAAAGGATACAAGCCTGGGGCAGGATCTTCGTAAACTGTGTAGTTGTTCCCCCCACAACCAACACACCTGGCGCCCGCATTGCAAACACATCCCCCGCCCCAGAGAGGCCGCCAGCCCCCACACAACCGACCGCCTCTCAAGCAACGTGTCCAACTGCAGAGCCGGAGGTAATGCCGGCGGAGATTGCTCAGCGACGCGAGCCCCTACTACGAAGCTCCAATGGAGGTCAGAATGATCATCATCTTCTAGACACTCCGGTGGCGAAGACATTATTGCTGTATTTCCTCGAAAAATAGTGAGAGAGAAAACAAAGATATAATGTCAACGCAGCTCCTTCTCTTCAACATAGCTCCTTTCCAACTATTTTACACTAAACTCAAGTGGTGTATACAGACACTCGCCGTGGTGAAAATAAGGAAGGAGCTGTTAGTATGGCCACACCCCTGCTTATGTAGAGGAGCGGATGGGGGTGTGGCCAGGCAGATGGGTGTGTATAGGTACATGTGGAGAAATGTATTCAGTATATACAGTATATGGATATGGGATATATTCCAGTAGAGCGCAGAGCGTAAGCTATGACGTAACAGCCAAGAACAGCTCAAAAAACATTCATGAACCGGTTACCGGTTGGGACTGAATCGCCAGAGCCGCCTATAGGCCAGTCCTTCGTGCCATCGGGTTCAACAACCATGGGCATGGACTGCTGCCAACTGCTGTAGAGCTAATGGCAGGTGAACTTGAGAACCGTTGAGGACTATCTGACTCTCAATAATAAACACTATTAGGACTATCTGACTCTCAATAATAAACACTGTGAGTGTTAGGACTATCTGACTCTCAATAATAAACACTGTGAGTGTTAGGACTATCTGACTCTCAATAATAAACACTATTAGGACTATCTGACTCTTAATAATAAACATGGCACTGACTCTGTTGCAGTGTGTTGCTACGGTTTGGACCATGTACTGTCTGACTAAATCCTGCCACTCACTACTGTTCACTACTACTACTGTTATCACTATTATCATTACTATTTGCACTTTCTTCTATGTTCTATTATTATTACTACCTACCCTACCTGTACGCCCACCCATCCCTGCATGCTGCTATGACACTTGAATTTCCCCAAGATGATTAATAAAGGAACACTTGACTTGTTATATTAGTCTGCAATAGGTAGTGGCAAATTAGACATTTATTCATATGAAAATAAGATTATTACTTTAAGGGCAATACATCCTATGTTAATTCAACAAAATAAAATGTAGGCGCTACATACTGTACATACTAAAAGAGCTTTTCTAATTATCCGTATTCAGTATTCACATTTACTGTGACTTCATTTTTACCCTGCCTCCTCTGACACATCTGTCATCAGAGCACATATGTTGTCAAACATTTACATATGCTCAGCGCCACAATTATCCTAATTACACACCTTCTCCCAATGGCTCTGGGTCCTCTGGAGAGGATGTTTGTCGGTGGTGACAATTGAAGTGCGATTTTGCACAGACATTACGTCAATTCCAACCAAAGTATGCTTCTAAAGCCTTTGGGTTGAGGGTGCTTTTGAACGACAAACAAGACTTGAGAAGATTATGCTCTAAACCTATTCTATGTTAGAGGTCCTCAGACAAGGGCCATGTTCACCACATCCACAGGCTTTGCTGCATTGTATTATTAGCCCAACGGCAAACAACAAATGCATTGCTGAATCTCACAGCTGGGTGACAAAATGGGTACGCAAACCTAGCAGGAATTATCTTTACTTTCTATGCTGTGCCATACATCTAGGAATCAAGTGCCTATAGGGAGGTGTAGTGGTTACATCATTGGTGTTTCTCGCGCGGTCCACCCTCTTTGAAATGGCAATGTATTTCCAATGGACACATTTCTAAATCGTCTCGTTTAAAACAAATAAAGCATGAACATTGGCATGGTGTACCTTTCTGTGTGTATTCAACCACAATCAATAGCTCAACATGAACATTTGCAATTAATCGTAAAAGTAGCAAAATAACAACGTTTACGTTTTCGTTCACTGATGAACGACACTTCACCCGACAGGCGTTCTACTGGTAAGTGTAGCTAGTTCTTTTTTAACGACAAATTAAAAACCTTATAACTAACTTTATTTCAACCAAAAATGCTTAAACAATAATGTCAGTGATATAAGGGAACTCATTTTATGCAAAAATGGAAAGCTTGCCAATGTTCATGAGGCAGAATTATTACAATAGCCGATAATACATTTTCCCAATGATAAATCCCTATACGGGTGGACCGTGCGGGAAACTAAAGTGACATCAGACTAGACCTCCCTATAGGGTTTGAAAAGGGGGGAAGGGCTTCGGCATGGGTTGTGACCGACTACAAGCTTAGATAGTAGCAATTGAACACCAGCGCATGCACACACAAAAAAAATACCTAGTATCTCGATTTTGAGTTCTCACTTGGTTGGAAAATGGGGTTTCACACGAGGCCGTTTATATCAAATTGCACCGTAACGAAAGTGGAAACGGTTCACTTTGAGCGTTTCCTAAGCTTCGCTCGGGGGTGTTGTTGAACATGGGGGGGGGGAGCAGTTTAACACTTTGATTGCCTAAGGCTAAATTCATGATATACCATCCGTTGCCAGCTCTATTTAACATGGAGAAGTTCCCCTTCTTTGCAGGGCTATAACTTTTTAAATTCTATTGCTAGATTGCCATTATTAGGGCCCATTCAAGGTCCTATATGTATTGTTCATGGTGTAGCAACGTTAAACTTTTTCATTCACATATTCATACAAAAATATGGTCTAAGGTATAAGTATGTTTTCATCTCTTTCTGCAGCTTTCTCCAGAACGTGATTTATAGCCCCAAATGCATTATATTGATGATGAAATACAGTTTGATAGCAATCGGCGCAATATAAAAAATTCCAACTGGACGGACTTCTGGAAGTTACTACACGTCATCTGATGTTGACCGGATGGGCGAGGGGGCGTTTATAATTCCGTGGGCAGCGTTATACCATTCATCTAATGTGGGTCATATGTTCATCAGATCAGTTAGTATCGAACACGGTAATATTACACGCTAAAACTCACCCCAGTCTCCTCGGGCCGTTGGGCGATCAGCGTCGGGTAGACAGTTTTCCATTATGGGATGTCGAAATACCCGGTCCATTTCCAGGTTGTATAATAGTATATACGTCCAAATCATGTTGTTTATCGAGTTATTTGCAACCGATCGATGTCCAGTGTATCAAGATGGAGTCCCGGGCCCTCATTCATCAACGTGTTCTACGCACAGATTTGTGCTTACCCTGTGCGTACGATCATTTCTAAGCAAAGAGTGGGATTCATCAATTTCAACTTGAACTTGACTCCGTGCTTACGTCTACGCACAGGTCAGACCTGGCGTACCTGGCGCCCAGTGGTAGAATATATTATTACAACAAGGAAATGAGCTTCTGTGCATAATAACACTGGCATGTTCTGTACGAACCGTAGTTCATTATAGTTCATTGTAAAATAGCAACAGTAGTGTAATTATGGTCAAAACCCTATAAATAGCATTTGGAATAATAGATCTTTCTCTCAGAATGAATGCAGCATGGTTTATATAGCGTTATCGGAATATACGGGGTGTAGGCTACTGACTGACTGCGCTCCGTGTAGCTTGATTGATTGATTGATTGAAAAGTGTATTAACAGATTGCAGAATGGGTACAGTACAGTACAGCTCAGTACATACAATTGTTAATTGGGGATGCAGACCAGAGAAAGACTTTCGTCTTGTTTACATCAGGGTCCCCCATTTTCAATTCATCATAAATCATAAAGCTCAACTCGTTATTATTTTGCGCAGACCGCAGAAACACGGGAACGTTTTGATTATATTTAAAAGGCTTTACGTTAAACGAAACAAGTGGAATTTCGAAGCTGTAAGCAGAATACAAGTCATATGAATATAGTGTTCTTCCCCCTTTTTACTGTATAAGAAAGAATAGAAAACGCATTGCAATGACACCAGATAGTGGACAGACTATGATGGGATTCAAGTTCATGTATTGAAAGGCAGGCTACATCATACATGCAGTGAGATTCATTGTTCTTGTATATGCTCTCGTATTATTGTTTATATAGGCTACCCAATACCGACATCAAAATAGATTGTAGTATGCCTCTAGAAATAATATGCAGCAGGTAGAAAATTGACGGGAGATCCATCGCGATTTGGAATAAAATTGAGGAGAACTTTAATCCCTGGGTATTAATCAAACAACACGGGAAAAGGCAGTCATATTCCAGCGCAGTATTTATTAGCCGACAACAAAATAGATGCCTCTAAAAATCATATAGCCAATCGAACACAACTAATAAAGGCATTCATATTACAGCACGGTTATAATGACACACAACCAACGCCAAACAGTGGTCAACGAACGGTCTTTATTAGTATTTTGAGCTGTCCAGGCAGAATTGCAGCAATGGTCTTAGGGAGCCGTTGATATCTGACATCACCGTTTACAAGTCCGCCTTTTATTTATCCCATAATACGCGATAGTGTCTTCTTGGTTCGACAGCAGTGAACAATCTTCGTGGAGTTTCTCAGAGTTCCGCTCGGGTCAGTCCATTATTTCACATCCCATGGGGGGTGTTTCCTCATTTTCATGACCATATATGGATAATCATGCACGAGCATTGACGGTAGAACAAAGTGGTATTCATCAACACGGAGGAGCATAGAGCCTGCGTACGCACGTGTGATGAATCCCGACTTCCCTGTGCGTACACTGGTTCTACATTCCGTGCTTACGTGTGGAAATAGAACATGTTCTACGCACACATTGATGAATGAGGACCCCGGGACCTATAGCGAGTGCCCGGAAGTAATATGGGTGATCACCACTTCATCCACATGACTTCCTGTTTGGCGCTTCTGCCGATCGGCCACCAGATGGCGCTCTTGAACCGCTAGAGGATTGAGAGGAGCTCAGAACTGTGTGTGAAGGCTGCAGAGGGGAAATATGATTCCGATCACAGATTTTTGAAATATTGATATTAAAGACGAGTTAGGGCGTCCTCTGCAACTTTAGCATGGCTAGGAAAGACGCCTAAACACGTTTTCGGCACTTAAAGTGTTAAGCGGGGTGTCTGGCGGTCCTTCCCCCAGGAAATATTGAGCGTCAAACACACCAATTTGTGCAGAGCCAGACGCCACTGACTGAACATGAGTGAGAGGCATGTCTGCAAGGGTGTCTGAAATTGTTGGTTGATATATAGTTACAGGTAAGAAGGATATATATTTATATGTCTTTTGGGGAGGGGGTTGTCTTTCATATTAATTAAATCGTTTAAGACATACAGTTTTTAAATCCCACCTCAAGACCCATCTCTTCTCCACTGCCTTCTCTGAGCCTCCCCTCCATCCTTGTGTGTTTGTGTTTTGTTTCTCTCACTAATAATAATAATAATAATAATAATAATAATAATAATAATAATAATAATAATAATAATACTAAATAATAATAATAATAATAATAATAATAATAATAATAATAATAATAATAATAATAATAATAATAATAATAATAATAATACAACTACAACTAAGGCTACAACTCTGACCCACTTCCAGGGATGAAGCTAAGCTACGCTAACGGAGCGGCTGTTCCCTAAGCCTAATGCATGCACAGAGACAAAAAAGGTATGTATCTTCTTGTCTAACTCCAGGGAAGATGTTAAATAAGCTAATTTCCCAAAATGTTGGAGTTTTCCTTTACGGTTAGAGTTTGGAATCAGGGCTGGTGTTCTATCGCCCTGCTCTAAGACAAACTCTAACCATAAACAACTTCGAAAGAGTGCCTAAGCTTAACCGGTGACAGAACTTGCCGTCACACGATTGGCGCACATGTCACATGACCAGAAACGTCAGTGGAAAATCAGATTGCGCAAAAGTACAAACCCCTTAGGGAAAGTATTCACGCCGCCCGTCTTAACGAAGGGGGGGAGGCAGTCAACTACAACCAATGTGACAAAAAGGAAACCAGTCACCCTAGAACGCACAGTGCAACCGGGACCATGTGTGACATAGCACTCCGCGGTCCACACCCACACACACCTGCTAGCCCACCTGATGGCGCGATGCAAGAGAGGTCCCGGACCTCAGGACCGCCTGGGAGACAGGGCCCCCAGTCATGTCCATGAGGTAAAACCTAACAAACGGGCCCGGGGAGGACCAGGAGGCTGCAGCGCAGATGTCCTCCACCGAGGCCCCCACAAACAGGGCAGCGGAGGCCGCCACTCCACAAGTGGAGTGTGCCCTGATGCCTGCGGGGGGAACCTGTCCAGCCAAAGTGTAGCAGAGGGCAATGCCCTCGCACAACCAATGTGACAGGCGTTGCTTGGACAGCGTCTTACCTGCGTGAGAGCCACCGTAACAAACAACAGTTGATCGGTAGCCCTGAGATCCTGCGTACGACTAAGGTAAACCTTCAGCGCACGGACAGGACACAACAGGTGAAGGCTTGCCTCCAACTCACTAGTGTGAGGAGGAGGGTGAAACGCCTGAAGCACAATATCCCTGGAGCGATAAGAGCTCCGGATATTCTTTGGCACGAAGGCCGGATTTGGCCTCAGAGTCGCACTGCTATTGGCCCAAATAGACAGGCACTCTGACCGCACCGAGAGAGCACACAGTTCATCCACGCGTTTACCGCGGTAGTGGACGGAGCGTGCGCGTTCTGGATGGTGTTAACCAGAGTAGAGTTAAAACGCATCCCCTCCAGATTCACCCTTTCAGCAGCCAAGACATTAGACTAGAGGCTGCCCCAGAACAGGAGGCAGAAACAGTGTTACGCGTGCCTGAGAGAGGGCCTGCGGTGACCACGGAACAGGCCACAGCGGGGCCACCAAGAGCTGAATCAGGGCCGGGAACCACACAGCTGTGCCCTGGTCCGTGCAACCAGGATCAAAGTCCTGTGCTCCTGACGTACCCGCTCCAACAGCTGAGCTATCAGGTGTATGGGGGGGAACGCGTACAGAATCCCGGGCGGCCACGGATCGAATCAGCCGCCGACCGGTGGAGACGGGGGGAGCGTACTCCTCCCTGTCTGTTGATATAAGATGCCGACGTCGTGCAGTCCGTCCTGATCAGAACATGCTCGCCCATCACATGATGACCGAGCCATCTGAGGACTAGAAGCACTGCCTTCAATTCCAACACATTGATATGTAGTGCAGACCGGACAGCATGGTCCTTGCCAGCTGCCCCCTACTGCATCTGTCCGACACGTCCCCCCCATCCCAGTGGGCGAGGTCCCCCAGTACTGACATGGGAACCTTCAGCTGCTTCCACTTGACTCTCACAGGGTCTATTTTCATACTGAAAACCCCCCCTCTGTATCCTCCTCATGAAGAGGAGGCCAAGAGGGACCACAGCTTGAGCAGATGCCATCATACTGAGCAGGCGCATCACGGACAGCGGCATAACCATCCTGCCAGGACGGAACCTCCCGAGCGCGCCGAGAATATCCTCTTGCCACCGCTCTGAGAGGGATGCCCACATAGACCTTGAGCTCAGAATTAAGCCCAAGTACTCCACCTGTTGACTGGGAAGAGGAGTACTCTTCTTCCAGTTCACAGCAAAACCCAGGCTGGTGAGGAATTCCACCACCTGCCTGGTATGAGACCTGGAGATCTCCTCTGACCAGCTGAGGACCAGAACATCGTCTAGGGTAGAATAAAATTCGTATCCCCTGACGACGCAGAGGCCCCAGCACGGTCTCCACGCACTTGGTGAAGATGCGAGGAGCCAGAGAGTAGCCGAACGGCAGCCTCTGGTACTCATACGCTATGCCCTGAAACAAGAAGCGTAGGCATTTCCTGTGAGGAGGGAAGATCGGGATGTGAAAATATGCATCCTTCAGGTCTATGGAGGTGAACCAGTCTCCCACTCTGACAGCGCTTAACAGGTGTTTGACGGTCAACATTCTGAACCTTCCATGGGACAGGTCCAGTATGGGTCTGACACCCCCCCGATTTCTCGGGCACCAGAGAGTATCGGGAGTAAACGCCACTCATCGCGTCCTCCCATGGGACCACAACGATGGCCTGCTTCGCCACCAGAGAACGAATCTCTTTGGCCAGGGCTGTCACTGCCGCGGACTCTGACAATAGAGTCTGTACCAAACCCAAAAAATTGAGGGTGGGGGTGTGCAAACTGTAACACAAGCCCCGCCCTCAGCGTTCTCTCCATCCACATCGACATATGGCACTAATGTAGCCATACGTGGTAAAAATCCCAAAGTGCCCCCGCCGCCAACTGGCGCCGGTCCGCTAAGAATCGTAGACAGGTGGCCCGGTCCCTCCCGCTGTGCATTGCAAACCCTGCTTTCGCCAACCACGCGAGAAAGGTGTCTCGCGGAGTCGGGATATTGCACCCTGACTCTACCAATGAGGCAATCGCACCCAAGGGGGACCCCGACAAAAAGGGGCGGTCTGATACAGGGGGAGCGCTCATCACCCCCGGTGAATGAGGTAGTTCCCCCGCAGAGCAACTTCCCGGATTAGCTTGCTGGGGACAGCCTGCTCTGCGGCTGGACATGCAAGGTGTGTGGTCCCCACGCTGCCCGATAGGGTGAGTCCCTACACACCATAGCCCTGTAGTGATACTACCACCCAAATTACGCGTGCCTGACTGAACACCGCAGGATCGGAAATCCGGACAGGGGAGGCACTAACGTAATACCCGGCCTGGCGAGGGCGGGTCTGGGGGAATCCACGTTGCGACCTCCTGGGCCTAGAGTTCCGCCTCTGACAAAAAAAATTAGATACAGGGAACCCTGCTTCGTCGTCAGATACAACACCAGGCTCACCCAACACAGACGCAGGATGTGTGGTGCGGGAGCCTCCTGACAATACAGCATTCTCATAGACAGACCCAGGCCTAGCTAGCAGCTGGGTGTCAGCCCCTGTCTCCATGAGAAGTGATATGTGGGGCCGCTTGCGCTTCACTGGAAGAACACGGCCCGCAGCCAGAGGGGACACAACATAGCCCTGAATCCCGTGTAGCGCGGGGGGGGGCGTGCCCATTTAATACAGTTGATCCCTCGGCCGCCGAGGCTGTCGGCACCGTGATAACCTGTTCTCTTTGTGTCCAGGTTATCCCAGGCGGGGGACACATGGTTGCCGGTCGGGGGTCTCGCCGCAGCCACTGGCGAGACCGTGCTCTCACCTCTGTGTGGAGCGGCGTGGGGCCCCGGTCAAATACCACCTGCGCCTCCTTGGACAGACCAAAAAGTCCATCCACGGAGAGGGGAGCCCTGAGGAGGAGAACTCTCCTCTCCTCCTCCAGGGGAGATTGCTCCAACCAAAGATGTCTGTGAACAAGAGTTGACAGCATCCTAGTCCTCCCTGCGGTTATTGCCTGCGGCTGGGTCAAAAGCTGAATAACCTCAAAACCTTGCGCGATGGTTTTGACGTCGGCTAGTCCTAAGACCCCATCACCGACACAATTTTCGACAGAAAAACAGCCAATTGAGTTGCTGCTAAATTCTGTACTGCGGCGGTATAAGCTTCAACAGCCCACTCAGCCACCTGCCGGGCCGACTCTCCCCTTGGCGTTGGCTACCGGGCGGGATACCGCTCTACCATGTCAGGACAAAGGACCGATGCCACCCGCTTCTCTAAGCACGGCACACCAGTGGCGGCTGCTTACCAATTCTATTTACTAGTGAAGCACTGCCTCACTAGTAGTCATGCAATAACCTCCACTGCGGCACACCTGTCCCGAGCCCCGTCGTCAGACCGTCCACCCGTGTAAGGGATGAATGAATGAAAACTTTATTAACAGATTGCAGAATGGGCACACTTACCACAGCCCAATACACACAACTGCTAAGGGGATGCAGACAAGAGAAAGACGTTTGTCTTGTTTACATCAGGGTCCCCATTTTCAATTCATATATTCATAAATGCATAGGGTAGACAAGCCTCAGATACCGTTTGATCTACAGCAATGTAAAACGGTGGGAAACTGAAAACAGCCCCGGCGGGACACGTGGGAGCAGCGTCCCGAAAAGCAACAGAATTAGTAGTAGCTGCGCGTGCCATGATAAATGGAAAAACATTTAACAACGTGTCACATTCTCCAAATACACAGCCCCCCGCGCCATCACCCCCCCCGGTCGTCTCACGGGACAACGAGCAGTAGTGAAAACGCTAGTACTAAAACTTGCCGTGTCGGCCCTACCTGTGCCAGGGGCGGGGAATGTTTTCTGAAAAGCCCTGAATCTATTTTCAAAAAAAGAAAAAAAATACGTTTTTTTTTTTTTTTTTTTTTTTTTGACAATTCATCATTGTTACATGAAAATATGTTTGCACCAGATTTAGCATAAGCTAATTTCCATCTGTGGTCTATCCAGCTGCTAACTGTATTTGAGTGTGTTAAGTCTTGGTGTTATGGTAGACTCAGACCTAAGCTTTAAATCACAATCAACAAGTTGACAAAAACTTAATTCTTCCACCTAAAGTACGGCCATTTATAAATCAAAAGGACGCTGAAAACCAGATCCATGCCTTTATCTCAAGCCAACTCGACTACTGTAATGCAGTCCTTACCGGCCTCCCGAAAAAATACGATGATAACTATTTTATTACACTGCACTATTTTACTTTGTATCAGTGATAATCAAACCGTAAACAAAGACGCATATTAACACTTTCAAGGTGGTGGTATAAGTAAAAAATCGTGGTGTCGAAGTAAAAAAAAATCTATCTGGGCTAAGCCCCGGATCTCCTACAATCCTAAATCCGCCCCTGACCTGTGCGCGGCGTAGTTCGACCGCCGAACGCCGCGCAAAATCCCTCGGTTCACTGCCAGAATTGAGGACAGACCAGAAAAGGGCCGACGTTCCGTCTGGACGCGCCGAAGAGGGTCCGGGGGCTGGTGAACCACTGGCAAAAGTCCAACCTTGTTTAATTTCTCCTTTCGCTTCATAATAATTTCCACTGGTTGAAATGCATATGAACAGTCTCACGCTGGAAAAAGATGAAGAAGGGTGTGGGACCACTTCATGTGTCTTGTAGGCACACACAGGAGTAGGCATGGTCACGTGCAAGTGACGTGCATGTGCAACTTTTTCATGTGCAAAGAGAAAGTAGGGAACCACCGCCCGTTACTTTTAAAGTATTATATTATCATTATTTTACTTATTATTATTATTATTATTATTATTATTATTATTATTTATTATTATTATTATTATTATTATTATTAATATTATTATTATTATTATTATTATTATTATTATTATTATTATTATTATTATTATTATTATTATTATTATTATATGTAGAGGCTTTCCCCCCTGTTTTTCACCCCATTGACCATACTGGCTTTGTTTACATACATACAGTAGTAGTTTATTGGAGTTTGACTTTTGAGGCTGCAAAAGGTTTGTTTGCATTTTTAAATGTTTGTAAACCTTGGAGCAAACACACATTTTGAGATATGATAGGCTAAGAGAGTCATACGCTTATTTTCCATGTACCAGTATACGCATGTGAATATACGCAAAATGTTGATGATCAAATAAATCCTGGATTGTATCTTTAATTACAAAAGGATTTAACAGAACTACAGTATATTCCCTTCATTTTCTTGGGGAACAAAGGGTGGCGACTGCAGTACATGATGAAGTTAGCCTTCCCTGGTGTGAGGTCATGTACAGTGTATGGATTTCCCATTAAAATATGAATATGAGGCATAAGGTCAAACTGTCAGCTCTTGATAATGGTCTTTAATTGCCATTAAAACAATGAGAAAACCAAACAAAATACCCACTTAAGCTCTGTCCCAACACTTTTGACTGTGGACTCAAGGCAAAATCGTAATTCTTAATCGTAATTAAGCCAATTCGGTTTCAAACATTTTCCCTAAAGCCTTGGTTGTGAGGGTGCTTTTTGCATAATAAACACGACTTGAGCGGATTACTGTATGCTTTACACACATTCGGTGTTGGGGGGGGGGTCGGCAGGGTACTTTCGATAAGTCCACAAGCTTTGCTGCTGACATTTTGATAAAGCTAATTAAACAATAAACACAAAAACTTAGCTAAATCTGACGTTTGGGGGCAACTGGAGTGAGATCGCCAATGGGTGTCATGACTATTCTCCATTTCTAATTACACTAGTAGAATTGGCACTGAACAATATTCCCATTGCTTTCCCTCTGACAGAGGACCTCAGAGTTTAATTGTGATATCACACCGTATCAAAAATGAGAGTGAGAGAGAGAGAGAGAGAGAGAGAGAGAGAGAGAGAGAGAGAGAGAGAGAGAGAGAAAGAGAGAGAGAGAGAGAGAGAGAGACGAGAGAGGGGAAGTAGGGATGGGAGAAAAGATAGAGAGGAGGGTGGGAAGAGAGAGAGAGAGAGATGATGGGAGAGAGGAGTTAGTAGGAAAACAGAGAGAGGGTCGGGAAAGAGACGAGGTAGAGAGGAATAAAGAGAGGGGGAGATGGTGTAGGGAAGGAGAGGGGATAGGTGGTAGAGAGAGAGAGAAAGGCAAGGGAAGAGTGATCAGAGAGAGAGAGGGGAAGAGGGAGAGAGAGACATAAGGTATGGGAGTGGACAAGAGGAGGTAGGGAGAGAGAGGGGAAGAAAAAGAGAGAGAGAATGGAAAGTAAAAGAAAAGTAAAATAGAAAGAGCGGCGCACAGTTTGGCTCCTTCCACCTGCCGAGACAAGTTCCAAATCAAATAAGCGCCGGCGAAATACAAGCAATATAATGGTGTGTGTGTGTGTGGTTCCTTGGAGTACAACAGTAGCAATAATGATGCAGAAAAAGCACCACTCTCCTCTTGGTCCAACACCACTCCGGAGGTTTGTTCCGCGCTTCATCCCGTGGCCCGTCTCACGCTTTGAACCATCGCAGATGGACCACAATCTGCTACTAATGATGCCGATCTGATCGGCCATTGAACGTGTTTCTATTGAACCCACAGTATCGCTGGAATTCCAATGTAAATGGTAAATGGCTGCTTTTTTATATAGCGCTTTTATCCAAAGCGCTTAACAATTTGTTACTCACATTTTACCCATTCACTCACACATTCACTCACATTCACACACCAACGGCGGAGGCAACCATGCAAGGTGCCAACCTGCTCATCGGGAGCAATTAGGGGTTAAGTGTCTTGCCCAAGGACACATCGACAACCTCCGGATTGCCAGACGACTGCTCTACCTCCCGAACCACTGTCGCCAATGTCCGTTGAATACCAATATGTGTGTTTTTCTTTCACGACTTATGTTTTATTGTTTGCACTGAGCTGATTTTAATGGCATGTTCGTCTGACGCTGTCTGGTTTGCATGGATGGGTGGAGGGAGTGGCCCGAGCTAATTTAGCAAGGGGATACTCATCTGTCACTAAGTAATCACGGTTATTTTAGGAATGTGACACCGCTGACTACATTCATTAATTTAGGCTACTGTATTTCACGGGGGTAACGACAAACAGATTTACACATTTAGAGTAACTTTAAAGGAACACGCCAACATTTTGGGAAATTACCTTACCGTCTTCTCCAGAGAGAGACACGAAGATAGATAGTGTCCTCTCTGTGCGTTCAGTTAAACAGGGGCGTCCATTTGGTATGGCAAGGTATGGCAACATTATGAACAAAGCTTCGAACTATTCGGTACAGCCCTAGCATGTTTTGATATTGTCAATTATCTCACTTTTACTAGGTGACTTTTACTGTGACTAACTGAAATATGCCCAAAAAAAAGGAAAATGGACATAGAGACGTTTTTTTATCAAAGGGCAGCAGAGACAAGTGATACAGGGACACAGGTAAGGTCTGGCTTAGTGATTATAATAGTGCAGTTTAGCATTCAGTAACCCATACTTTTTGTGAATGTGTTTTTGATACTACATTCTGTTGAACACACACCTCAAAACCGTACCTAAGGAAAATTGGCTCAATTGCAAGAAAAGTAATAGACAGTTATGATATTACATTCTGCATAATTCGTATGCAAAATATTGTGGTTCCCTGCTTTAGTCTGTTGACACATTTATATACTAAAAATGCTTGTGTAGTCCTGTGTCATACCTAAATGTCATATAACTGAATTGTATAGAAACAACTCACCAAAAGTGACTATTGCACAACTGATTTGACAAAAAAAATCTACCAAGGGGGGGAACGTTCACCCCCCCCCCTCGCCATACCTTGCCTTTTAATGAAAGGACGCCACTGGTTCAGTAGACAACATGCAGCCAGATAGCTTTCTACTGAACGCACAGAGAGGAAACTGTGCTATCGTCTTGTCTCTCTCTGGAGAAGACGGTAAGCTAATGTCCCAAAATGTTGGCGTGTTCTTTTAAATCACAGCAGCATCATCATGAATATCTGAAAATTATTTTTCTTTTTTTTTGCAAGTTCATATGCAAGTTCATATTCTCTAAGTGATATTGTAGCTCCATCAAATTGAAGGCTGCTTATGAAAGCCACGTGTGCAGCCTTCAGGACGTCCAGAAGATGCTGACCCCAACCTCTGGAAAGCTCTGACCTGCTGGCCTCGTGTGACCATTCAGATCAGGGGGTGGAGCCCATGGGCTTTAACTCATTGGACGCCGACAACGTTTACAAACGTGTTTGTCCAACAACCGTTGAACGCCAACCACGTATATGTTATTTGATCGTTATTTCTTTTATTCAATATTTCTATTCATTACAGGCCCACTGACTCGGCGCAAACATTGGGAATCGCATTGAGAATGCCTAGATGCAATACCGGCCGCATCACGTTTTTTTGTCTGAAAACTCAAATCTAATTTCCCAGTTTTCACCATGGGCGGCGCCATTTTAGAGTTAGCTAGACGGTGACGTCACCGTAGTTGTTGGGCTGGCTTCTGGTTTACACTGCTGGTTACCTACCTAGTAAACATCGAGTGTCTTGAAAGTCGGTCAGTAAATTGTCAACCAAATGTAACGTTACCTACCGAAAAAATATGTATTATATAATTATACTTGTAGTTGTATTATCTGCGATACATCGCCATTCGCCACCACGCAACAAGTCAAACCGCTCCACTGTCTGTGTGTGTATACTCTGCTTTGGTCAAATCACATTCAAGTATTAGGTATCAGTTTCCTTTTTTTCCTCCTTCAATAATATTATGTTATTTATGTACGTTTGCTGCAACGTTTCTGGATGAATTTAAGCATTAATAAATAAGCAGATAATTAAATTAGATGTCTATAACATTTGTGTTTTTAATTAGCATAGCCTAAATAAATATTCAAGAAGTTAAACACTGAATTAACGACACATTTATTAACAGGCTGAACGTTAAAACTAATAACAGGCTGAAAAAACAATTAGCCTATTTAACACTTTAACTGCCACACACGAGATATCTCGGGTTTATTTTTATGTGGTTGAAAGCCACTCACGAGATTTCTCTGATTATTATTATTTTTTTTTTTTTTGTGATCTGAAATCATATTGCATCACGCGAGCCTACCCGAGTATACACGAGCACCGCCGGCGATCATATGTGGAAAAAAGCGCCCCCTATCGTCTCCCAGATGACATAAGGGATTTTGGAATGGACTCAATGAAAATGGATGGGGAAAAAAATCTGGTACTCCACATTTTCCAGTCCACTGATCCATCCCGGGTTACCACAGTTCATTCTGGAGCCTCTGAGCCCCACTGATCATGGAGTTCTACTGTATCGTGTTGGATCTATATACTTATCGATTTTTTCGAATGGTGATCAGGAATTGGAATATACCAGTTGGATACCATCTGATGTCAGGTAAGGAATCTATGTTATCAGTGTTAGGATAATCAGACTAATTTTGATGAAGTTATAAGCTGTTTTGTGAAATGGGCTCTTTCGGTTTCAATGTAAAAGTCCAAGAGGAAATCAACGCAGCGATTATCCGTGCGCGGCCCGAATGTGCTTGCGTGCACGTATAATATTGATCATCTAGCGTTTATTTGAAAACGATTCATAAAAAGGCTGACGAATATCAACGTTGTGGAATATTCCAGTAAAAGACGATTTTCATAGAATGGTCCAAAATGGGCTGTTTTTTATCTCAAAACGGGTGCTTTTCTAAATGCTCTGAAACGGAAATGATGCGATAAAAAAACAATCTGCCTTGACAGCACTGACTGGAAAATAGTCTCTCTTGACTTGACTTGACTTGACACATAGCCATAATTTAATACATAGATTAGGCGATATTAACGTTAACATTGAAGTGGATGGTGGCATCAAGGGGGTAAAAAGGAAAACCCGGCGTGGCACTCAAAGTGTGTTAATATAGGCTAAGCGATGCGTAAAAGGAAACATTGCAGGCTATAGCCTTCTAAAAACAATTGAATATATTAAACTTCGTTTTAACTTCTTGAATTCACATTTCTTTAGTTTGCAATAATGCAACTGCAAGCCAATGTTCCGATACATATTACATTTTAATTTGTTTGAATACACCTTTAACCCTAAATGGTGGATTCAAATAGCCTAACAATTATACAAATGTATAAATATGTCTCTGAACATTGGCTTGCAGTTGCATTATTGTAAACTAAAGAAATGTGAATTAAAGAAGTTAAAACGAATAACAGGCTGAAAAAACAATTAGCCTATTTAACACATTCCCTGCCACGCAATTTGAGCATCTTATACCATTCTCTGCCAGCACTGTAAGTCTATGGAGATGTTCACCTTCTTTGCACGGCTATAACTTTTTAAATTGTATTGCTAAATTGACATTACTATGGCCCATTCAACATCGATTATCTATCGTTCAGGATGTAGGAACGTTTTACTTTTTCATCCATACATTCATACGAAAATACTGTCTAGAATATAAATATGTTTTTATCGTTTTCTGCAGTAATTCCTAGAATGTGAGATATAGGCATAAACGCATATATAGATTATCAAATGCCGTTTGTTGCCGATCCACGCTATATTAAAAATCTCAACTGTACATGATCCTAAACGTTATGACTGATCATGTGCGGATGAACGGAGGGGGGGGGGGGTCGTTTATAATTCCGTGATCGTCGTCAAATGCTTTATGTAGTATGGGTAATATATTGATCAGAGCAGTTTGCATGGATAATAATAAACAAACAGGCTGAAAGTAACGTCAGCGTCCTCTTACCGTTCGACGATGATACTGGAGGAAAAAGATCCCACTTATTTGACGGCGATCGCCTAAATCCATTTCCGGTTTGTATAATCATAATACATGGCCAAATCGTATCGATTATTGCGTTATGACAGCGATCGCTACACACGGACGTGTGTCTAGAGTCCCGCAACAATATGCGAGTGGCCGGACGCATTTCGGAGACGCACCGAGATCGACTCGGCCATTTCCGGTTTGGCAACTCGCCGATCATCCACCAGGGGGCAGTATTGAATCGTTGCAGAGTTGTGCCGACTCACACTGCATCAGACCAGGCTCCGTGAGGGAAATATGAATAACATGGCGAAAAAATGACATATGATCTCAATAACGTCGTACGCCATGGATTGGCAGAATTAGCATGAACTTGAAACACGTTGTACAACGTTTTTGGCGCAGGTTGTGTTAATAGGCTAAACACAGCGTGTAAAATATAGGCTAAACAGTGCGTAAAAAAAGGGACAGCCAGCTGAAGCGTGTGGGCCATTCCATACATCCCAAACTTTGTAATCCTGCGTCTTTCATGCATTTGACCATGTTTCTGGCATTATCTCGGAGTTTGACATGAATCTTTTCTTTCGGAATATGCCACGTCTGGAACATATTCTCGAATGCTGTTGCCAGCGCTGTAGCAGTATGGGAGCCTGAGAACTCTTGGGAATGCAGGACCGCTTTACGGAGTTGGAAGTCTGCGTCAATCCACTGAGCTGTCAAACTCAGCATTGACATGGGGCTGACATCAGAGCTCCAAATATCACTGGTAAACCTAATTGAAGAAACGTCTTCTTTCAGAAGGCTATCAATGTGTGAATACACTGCCTGGTAAAGCTCGGGTACAGGGCAATGTCTGAAAAATACATGTGACCTGGGAGAGTAACGCGGCTCAATGTTTTTTTATGAACACCGATATTTAAGGAGCCTAATAATATATCTACAGCATGCAAGTACAATTCTCTGAAGTGGGAGGCTCCGGGCGAAACCATCTCTGTGACGTCAGCATTTATGTTGATAAATGTTACACGAAGGGACATAACAAATAGTTTTTTCTTAGAAACGGCTTATTTTTATAACATGATTTTTTCTGTTACTTACTTACTTACTCACTTATCCTCTTCGTCCCGGTTGGGGCATAAGGCTGCAATCATACACTGCCACTGAATCCTGTCTCGTGCTTTGGCCTGCGCTTCGTCCCAGGAAAGACCCATCTCCTTCAGCTCCATCATCACTGTTCTTCGCCAGGTGTTCTTTGGTCTACCCCTCTTTCTCTTCCCAACTGGGGTCCATCTCAAGGCAACTTTGGGTAACCTTTCATTGGGCATCCTCAATACATGGCCGAGCCATCTTAACCTCCGTCTCCTTATCTAAAGGGACATAATGCAAGCTGCCTGTCTTCTTATAAAGTTCCTCATTCGAGATTCTATTTGGCCAAAAGATGTTGCAGATCCTACGTAAGCAGCTATTGTGGAAGACGTCAACCTTTCTCATATCCTGTTTTGTTACTCTCCAGCACTCAGAGCCATATAGCAGGACAGACTTAACATTGCTGTTGTAGAGCCTGAGTTTGGTTTTAAGGCTATATTGTTTAGACTTCCAGATGTTGTGAAGTTGGCTGAAAGCACCTCTTGCTTTGTTGTTGATTTTTTCTGTGGTTTATCTAAATACTAATTTGATGCTATGACTATGTTTATATAGATATGCATCATCTCCCCTTTAATGTATTTCCCCATTGACCATTTCTAAATCGGCTCGTTTTAGATAAATAAAGCATTAACGTTGGCATAGTGTACCTTTCTGTGCGTATTCATCCATGTTGTGTGATGTGCAATGAGCAATGTGCAAATTTGTTGCAGTGTGTAAAATGCAATGTATAATACGGTTTTATCAGCCGCAGCAGTGTTTCACAAGTGTAGTCCAGAGGGGGTGATTGGGGGGGGGGGGGGGGGGGGGGGCGTCAATGGGCTCTGTTGACGAGTCTGATGGCTTGGGGGAAAAAGCTGTTGCCACAACAGTATAGGTACAGGTATAGACAGGAATAGAAAGACACAATAAATATAGGTAATAAAAAAATATATCACTTACACGGCAATATAAAAGTATGAATAAAAGTAAAGGTTATGCTGTAAGAGGTTAAGCAAACAGTTTATGACCTCGTAAAGTCTGTTCGTTGTCTATCCGGCTCCGTGGGCCGCTCAGCCTTGCTGTGAAATTGCTGCTATTTTGTTTAGTGCTGTGGTGGCTGTAAGGTCATGATTATAACACTCGGCTGATAGCAGAGGATCCTCATTTCCTGGTGAAGTTGCATCCTATATTGCAGGTCAGGATGTCTCAAAGTAGGAAAGGGAGTAGTGTGTGTCAGACTCATTAGATCTCCAACAGAGCATCTACTGTGACATTTTTGTAACTTCTGACATATTCTGTGTGAACCTCTCAGTCTAGTATTGCGCCACTAAAGTTAATATTAGGGGAAAACATGACGGCTAGTCATGAAATTGCAACTGCCACAACATAAAAGTAGCCGCGATTCCACAGCGAGTTTGAGCGACCCTTACGGAGGCCACAATCAACGGTCTGAATTTGCCTTGTGGGAGAGTCAACTCGATTATGGCTTTGGAATAGCATGTTAAAATGTCAAAACACTATCTCCAAAGTGACAGTAGGAGCAGGCGCTTTACTTCATCTACAGGGTTTGACGTTGAAGTTCTATGTGAGTGTGAACATAATGTTAGCTAGCCAGTGGTCAGACGGGAGCGTGCCTATGTTCCCACAGCCCTAAGTTCCCACAGCCCTATGTTCCCACAGCCCTATGTCCCCACAGCCCTATGTTCCCACAGGCCTATGTTCCCACAGCCCTATGTTCCCACAGCCCTATGTTCCCACAGCCCTATGTTCCCACAGCCCTATGTCCCCACAGCCCTATGTTCCCACAGGCTTATGTTCCCACAGCCCTATCGGCGTCCTTCACCCCGGCTCCGCGTGGCGTATCGCTCGAGAAACCAGCACTATTTCCTTTCCTTTATGAGGTTGCCGCATACAATTTGAGACCTCTTCAACTCACACACTCTGTTTTTACTGCTTACCCATGCCAAATGAAAACTGTTTTGCCCACGTGCATGCACAGAATTTACTCACAGCCAGACATGCATCAAGGTTACTTCATCAAGTTGTTGTTTTTTAGCAATGCATGTGTTGAAGTCAGAGGTTCTAGGTAGGATTGTTAACTGTCTAACTGCATATATAACTGTTTCCACTAGAGGGCGCTCTAGGCGGAGCCACTCAAGACACCACCAGGTGGCGAGTATAAATAGAGATGTCTCCTCCTACTCGACCTCTCTCCCCCACCTGAGGAGGACTCATGTGTTACTGCTCATACCATGTGAATAAATAAACCACGCCAGTTAAAGGCTGAATATAGAAACCATGCCTCTTAACCACATTATTGTCGCCCTATAGCCTGATTCCGTCAACGGCATGGCTGTTCGAACAACAAAAAGTGATTCCCAAATCTGTCTGGCTTGTCTTGCTTGTTCTTTCTGGTTATCTGAGAGCACATGTTTAGAGGAAACAGATTCAAACGCCGCCAAAACCATCCTCTACTGCCTCCCCCCCCTCCTCTCATCTTACATAATCATATTCCAAGAGGCTTTTTTCTGATCTGTTATTCCTATATTTCCTCATATGTTCCCTGCAACGCTATCGCGGAGGATAAATAAATGATCAATGTGCACAACACTAACCACGACCCAAAGCCAGCCTGAAGAATTATTAAGCTCCAAGTCTGACACTGAATCTTAAATCAAGACGAAGCCAAACTTAAATTAATCCCCAGTGAACTCGCTAGACATCTTCAAAAGACAGCTTAAAACCTATCTCTTTGCTCAGGCATTTCAATGAAACATCAGGGATATCCTGACAAATTGTACCTTACCTGCACTATTCTTACCCTACCTACTTTCATACACTTCCAATCAAATTCATATGTCGGTTCTATGATGTTAGAGCGATGCTCTTTTGTTGTGAGCGATGCACTGCTCTGTTGTTCTATAAGGTAATTTAGAACTGTACTTTGTAAAGAAACTCAAAGTGTTAAGAGCGATGGACTGCTCTGTTGTATGTTAGAGCGACGGACTGCTCTGTTGTATGTTAGAGCGACGAACTGCTCTGTTGTATGTATGTTAGAGCAATGCTCTGTTGTATGTTAGAACTTTGTAAAGAAACTCAAAGTACTAAGAGCGATACACTGCTCTGTTGTTATATATGTTTTATTGAACAATCTTATCACACTTTTTTACTGTCCGTTCTATTTTATTATTTTTAGCCTATTTTAAACTGAATCAAACCGCACTTTTTTACTCTATATCTAATCTATTCTATTTTATTATTTGTATTGCTGAAGAACTGTGATTTGCCTAACCTTGCTACCTCTCTATCTCTTTGTATTTAGATTTTTTTTAATGCTCGCTTATGCCTGTATTTTTTACTGTTGTGAAGCACTTTGAACTGCAACCTCTGTATGAAAAGTGCTATACAAATAAAGTTATTATTATAAGTGAGATACAGCCTCAAGCACCAGCAAAACAAGGTTTTAGACAGTGGTGTGAGGATACTTACTATTGGCAATGGTGATCACATAGCAATTTATTTGTGTGTGAGTGTGTAGGTGTGAGGGCATGTTACACACAGGTCCCTTATCATCTGGAGAGGAGCAGCTGCAACTGCACTGACCAGGTGATCCTATATTGATTCATCTTGTTATCTTTACAGTAACAATGCACAATAACATATTGCACCAGGTATAGTTAGAATCTAATTTTCATGTGGTTCCTGGTAAGGAGTCCAGGGCCCTCATTCATCAACGTGACGTAGAAAATGTTCTATTTCCATACTTAAGCACAGATCTTAGAATGTGTGCACGCACAAAAAAAACGGGATTCATCACACGTGCGTACACAGGCCTACGCACACCTGTCATGATAAATATCACCTTGGTCCTACGACGAGGCTCGTGCACACTTTCACGTATTGCATACCAGAACCGCCCGATTAACCATATACGGGAATGACCACCCCCATGAAATGTGGAAAAGTGGACTAAGCCGAGGGTGTTGTACACTGTCGGATATTATATCTATTAACTTCCTAAAAGACCATTGCTGCCTGGACACCGCAAACACTAATAAAGACCATTAACCACTGTTTTGCCATTGCCCGTTTATAATACTATTCTGAGTAGATAATTCATCTGTATCGCAACAGAGTCACGGATCTGGTCGGGGCAGGTAGCATTATGTCGGGAAAATCTTTATGAAATAACAAAAGTGAAATTAAAGAATTTAAAAACGAAGTTTAGCATATTAAATCGTTTTATAAGCTTATAGCTTTTTTCGTGCTTATTTTGCGAAGGGTCCAGCTGCAGAGCCGGAGAGCAACTCTCAGGGCCAAGATAGCACTTATACTATTTTGAGAGAGACAGACAGCAGAGAGACAGACAGCAGACTGAGCAGAGAGACAGACAGACAGACAGACACTGTTCCACAGTGTGTGTGTGTGTGTGTGTGTGTGTGTGTGTGTGTGTGTGTGTGTGCGTGGCGTGCGTGTGTGTGACTCAGCCCCCCCCCCCCCCCCCCCCCCCCCCCCCCCCCCTCTGGACCACCTCCTAGTAGAGACTTCTCTAGGAAGAAGACGAAGATGAGGATTAAGGCGAGACACTGCAGGTGAATAGGCAAAATCCTTTTTTTGTTGATTTTGAGATTTTGTTATATCTTGCTTCCTAAACATGTCTTCTATGAAACTAGTGACAATAAAACGTCAATAACACACATTTAGTTGTTTATTTTACTTCATTTTGCCTTATTGCATCCATAAATGTCCACATATTTAATGGGGAAGTGCCTCATTTGCATATATAAACATACATTTCAGAAAACTTGTCTCTACTAGGAGGTGGTCCAGAGGGGGGGGCGGGGGGTCTCTACTGGGAGGTGGTCCAGAGGGGGGGGGGGGTCTCTACTAGGAGACTAGTGGTCACACACACACACTGTGGAACAGTGTCTATCTGTCTGTCTGTCTGTCTCTCTGCTGTCTGTCTCTCCGGCTCTGCAGCTGGACCTTCTCAAATAAGCACGGAAAAGCTTTTAAGCTTATAGCTCCAATTTGGGTCCCAAATTGCGGTACAAATGAAGGAGGTGTCTCGGGTAGTGGACTCTAGTTAATATTATGTTCTCTCTGCAATTAGACTGCCCCTCATTCATTCATTCATCCATATCTGATGCTATCTCTGAAAACAGTTCCTGCGAGCGCAGTCGGTGCACCCGATAACGCTATATATATAAACCTGCATTCATTCGGAGAGAAAGACCTATTCCACATGCTATTTAGGGTTTGACAATAATTACACTAATATCGCTATTTCACAATGAACTATAATGAATTACGGGGGTCATACAGAACACGTCAGTCAAGCTTATTTCCGCGTTGAAACTAATGCATGCAACTGATCTATGCCGTCCGTCTGCAGTCCCCATATTCTACCACAGGGCGTCAGCTAAGCATGGTCCGACCTGTGCTTAAATATACGCACAAAGTCAAGCACAAGTTCAAATAGATAAATCCCACACTTTGCTTAGGAATGGTCGTACGCACGGCTTAAGCACATATCTGTGCGTAAGTCAGGTTGATACATGAGGGCCCAGGTTTTTCTGGTTGAGTTTAAAGGTGCTATGCAGTGCTATTCCTAGCACTATTTGGGCAACTTTACACAATTCCTGTGAGTCTATGTAACACATCTGTAATTTTTATTCCAAAAATAATCATTGTTTTATATTTCTAATCTTGTACTCAAAACCAGCATTTTTCAGCCTCATGAAAGCAGGCTATTATTGGCTTGGCTCCACCCATACTAGCAGAATGCTTTGAGTGACAGCCACCCACCAAATAGCTCCGCCCATCTCCCCGTCATTCCATCCAGGTGAAGGTATCAGGTTTCAGGTTTTTATTTCGACACGCAAAAACATATACCGATTTTACTAACTAATACAACATGGCTGTACATTATGTTTGGGATCCAGAGAGCGACCCACAGTATGATTCAGAAGAAGAAGAAGAAGTCGATTTGCTACAGCGAGGCTTACATTACATCGTTTCCGATTGGTAAGTTGATTGATTGCACTGTTAGTTACTGTTATCTAATGGTTGTGTACTTCTGTCGCGGCCCGTCGAAAACACACACTAACGTTAGATTGTACTGACACCCCCCCCCAAACAACAGCGATCGAGGCTTACAAATAGTTTACGATTGGTTAGTTGATTGATTGCACTGTTAGTTACTGTTATCTAATGGTTGTGTACTTCTGTCGCGGCCCGTCGAAAACACACACTAACGTTAGATTGTACTGACACCCCCCCCCCCAAACAACAGCGATCGAGGCTTACAAATAGTTTACGATTGGTTAGTTGATTCCACCGTTAGTCTAACGGTTGCCGAAATAACGGTACTTGACGATGAATTGAAATTGGGGGACCCTGATGTAAACAAGACGCAGTTGTGTTGGTATTGAGCAGTACTGTATTGTAGCAATTTTGATCATTGATTGATAATTTCATTCACCCTCAAATCAATCTACTAGGTGCACGTGTGGAAATTGTGAACGGATGCCAACAGAGGCTGAGAATGTATGCTGCATGGAAGTTCCACAGGTAAAGTAGTAACACAACCTTGCATCTTGGTAGCACTGAAAACCATGCATATGGCTAACGATTTAATTTTCTATATATATAGGTCAGACGTCGAATTAACCAGGAACCAACTGGACTACTGTGCATGGTTGATCATCCGGGATTGGATCCAGTGTGCTTCAACCCCTATACCATCCAAATGGCAACTAATATCTACAAGGCAGATTTTGGCCGGATACCAGAAAGCGGAATCAATAAGTAAATAATATTTATTACAGATTTATATATTTTTTTACAGGTGTTTCTCCATCTTGCATCTCTCAGACTATACTAATCTTTCTTGCAAACACAATCTAATCCTTATTGCACATCACATATAATCAATGCTTGCTACTGTCCAATGACATGACATGACAAATGGTTATTTCCCAGCTTTTTTTTAAATTTTATTTGTGCATAAATATAATACTTCTTTTTCTTTAGCCGTTTCAGATATATCGCGTACAGGTGCTTTGTGGCGTGGTGCTGGGGATACTTAGGCCACAGAGTGAGGGTAGTAATCCCTTCCTGTGTAGTGGTTCGAATCCGCACCGAATTTCCGGATGCTGATGGTGTCTATACTGGCTTCAGACCGGTACAAGATTGAAGCGTGACACATAGGCGGAAACCGCTTCTTCCATGGAAGGCCTGTCGAACTGTGCGCACAGATGTTCTGGGATGGGAATCGCCTCTACCACCTGGATATATGGTTGGGGGTCACGAAGGACGGAGTCAAACAGGAGCTCCATTAGCTGGTTGACATAGTCTGTAAATGAGAAATTGTTATTTGTTTTGTCATGTTAAAAAGGTTATTATTTATTCAATTTATTGTTATTAATGCTGTTCCACTGTAAGTGGAAATATTTTTCTATTTATATAGGTCATGTGTGTGCAATAATAAATGTTGATATTTTGACTTACTGACTGTCGCTGGGATTTTCCTTGGTTTAATAGTGTGTCCACCCTTTTTGGCCTTTGGAAAACTCATCTTGTAAGCCGGAGCTCCCGAAGCGTTTGTGGCTTGCTGGCGATTTGAGTTTTCATTGAAATGCATTGCAGCTAGGTATAGTCTGAAAGGAAAATTTCAATAAGCACAAGCAATATATTTGTAGTTGATCTGAGGTTATCTAATGCAACATAATGAGTTATTTGACAAATCAGGAGTCCATAATTAGTCATTTGTACACAATATAAAATACCTGCAAAGCATTCCTATGTATGAAAAAACAACGTTTTTTGGGGCAAAACGTAAAATCACACTGTGATAGGACTCCAATGAAGACGTTTGATGGTGTGGACTTAGTTTGGCGACATCTTTGATGATCCTTGTGTTTAGCAAAACCTTCTCGAGCTGGTGGGCCGGTTTTGAGTCTAAAGTAAAAAAGAAATTGCATTCAGATATTTCATTAGAGTATATTACAGTAGATTATAATTATTCAAGCAAGTATACATTTGTAAATCACACCAATCTAGAATGAGGACATATATAAATATGTTGAGTATATATTCATGATGAAAGACAGACAGACATACCAGGTTTAACCCACTTGCTACTATCTCTCGATACACGGTCAGCATGAAGACAACGCGGATAGAGTGGTTCTTCGTCGTGTTCATGTACATTCATCATGTGATTGAGACATGACTTCCACCTAGCCACCCTCTCAGCGGCCGTCTTCGATGTGGCAGCAGTCCAGTAGAGGTGGTTTGATATGTGTGGGCGCCATTTTTTTATCACCTTGCAGTCTTTCGCTTGTGCAACCTTGTCTAGCTTCTTAGACAGACCTTCAATTACATAACATAACATTACATAACAGTCGTATGACATACATGACATACAGATAGACAGTACTGCTACATCTATAAATTTTTTGACATACCAGATTTGCAATTACAGTACTGTTTGTGATACAAAAAGAGTCCAGAAAGAAAAGAGTATATACATTAGGATTGGGTAGGTGGGGGTGGGGGGGGACTGTACATTGGAGGTGGTTGGGTGGGTGGGGGGGGGGGGTGGGTAGGAGGGGTGGGATTGAATGTGGGATGCCTTTCGACATACCTTTGGCCACGTGCCACACATCGTAGAAGTGTTTGATGCCCAGATCTCTCAGGTACTTTTGAATCTGCGGGTGACGATCTGTGACAATACAGTCCAAGGTCACCGATCGGTCGTTCAGAAGAGCGAGGCTTCTCCTCAAGCCCTCTAATTCCATATGGTAGCTGCCTCCCACCTCATTGCTCTGTTGAGGTACAAGGAAGGGAAGAGCAATGAAATAGCCTTTTCAAAATTCCACCATCCCACAATTTCCATTTCCTAACCCCCGCTCACACACACAGCCAGCCAGACCACTTCACACCTACAGCGATTCAAGATTCAAGACCGAGAGCTTTGTGTTCGTTTGAGCACAATGAAGGGTGCGGTGTCTCTTCAGACTTGTTAATTACATGAATTAGTTGGACGTCTATGACATGATTGGTGGCGAGTTCCATCACAGAGTAACTTCCGTACTTAGCACTGTGGCCTGTTGAAAATAATAATAACAATTTCAATCAATGTAGTGCAATATTAAAAATGTATTCATAAAGTAGAAATTTTACATTGGGGAGCTTTTTCTAACCTGGAGAATCGGCTCTCATGTCACCGCCGATTATCACCGTCTCTTTCTGGCTTAATCTGGCGAGGGTAACCTCTTGGTCCTTAGACCACATGCTGAGAACAGCGGGTTCCAAGAACTTCTTGGCGTGTTCCCGAAACGCTCTGTACTTTATTGTGGAGACGTGTAACGCATTTAGGACCTAAAAGAATAAATGAATAACGCTTTGTTAATATGCACGTGTGAATCACAAACAAAAACATAATGTATATCTGACTTGTCAATCAAATCAATCAAATCAAATACCTTCTCCATTTGGGTGAAAGATGAGCCAGTGAAAAAAACTGCTGCAGAAAGCTGAATATTTCCAGCTGGTGTGCTCCCGATGAGAGGCTGACTTGCCCACTTACGGCTGTATTTACAACCGGGGCAAACTTGGGAGACAGCCAAGAAGGTCCCTCGCGTAGTTTTGTTGATATGACATCGAGCATCGCACACCGGACACTGTTGGAATAATTCCAGTAGACTGTCTTCGTAAACGATGTATTTCTGGACCTCATAGATTGGTTTTGACGGTTCCCTGCTCGAGAAAAACACAAATAAATAACACGGCACAACTATACAGCTTTTCTATTTTTACGGGCCATGGAGATCTTTGTAACAACTAACTTACGCTACAATTGAGGGCTCGCTCATCAAAGAGTCAATGTTGAAAGTGGAATCCTGCGGCTCTGGAACATCTATCGAGCTGTAGGTCACTTCATCGTCATCAGACTCCAGTCGTGGTCTTTTACTGGGTCTAAACCCCTTCACAGGTGTTGACGTGGATGGTCCCTGTTGATTAGACCAGTATCCAGTATTTGGGGTCCCAACCCCAACAGATACAGACACGACTTTCGCCTGAACACCTATTTACAAAACATAGTTTAGTCAAACAAGGGATTTATTGATAACTTTGCTCACTCACTCACTCACTCACTCACTCACTCACTCACTCACTCACTCACTCACTCACTCACTCACTCACTCACTCACCCACCCACTCACTCACTGACTCACTCACTGACTCACTCACTCACTCACTCACACACTCACTCACACACTCACACACTCACACACTCACACGCACACACGCACACACACACACACACACAGATGAATAATCTTTCGTCTTGTTTACATCAGGGTCCCCCATTTTCAATTCATCAGGACATATATGACATACATGACATACAGATAGTCAGTACTGCTACATCTATACATTTATGACATACCAGATTTGATTTGCAAATACAGTACTGTTTGTGATACTGAAGGAGTCAAGAAAAGGGAGTATATACATTTGACTGTATATACTGTATATATACTGTATATTGACAACCATACTGGGTAATTTACATTGGAGGTGGGGGGGGGGGGGCACACTGTATAAACAAGTAAAACTGTACATTGAGGGGGGGGGAGACACTATACAAACAAACAAAATTGTACATTGGACTATTGACAACCATACTAGGTAAATTACTGTACATTGGAGGGGGTTGGGTTAGGATATTTACAGGGGCCAGTGTTGAATTGCAGTCTCCCGTAGGTGTCCCTTGAGAGATGTTTTGAAAGTGGGTGATCCACATTCCTTTACAGCTTTGGGTGAAAGCGGTGGGTGAAAGGGCCAATCTAAACAATCCTGGGTCACATTATTACATTACATCACACTGAGTTACAAACCTACCTTGACTCTTGACATGTGAACGTAGTGTTTTCATAGAAAGCTGTGTACCAACAGAACGTATCTTTGGGTTGTCTGTCTGGCAACTGAAGTCCCTTGAAGCAGGAGAAAGGCGTACATTGGCGCTGGAACTTGTGGCCTAAGAATGACCAAATAGTAAAACAATTACAATATAATTGTAAGGTTTGGTTCTTTCCCCACCACGGGCTTCTTGAAGTACTGTGATGATTGGTCCGCTGCTCACCCACTCGCTCTGTTCCTTTAGTTTTCTGTTAATCAATTGCATTCCCCTATTCACACGCTTCTTCCCGTAGACGCCGTTTGATTGGTGCTTCCCCAACCATACGCTTGTCAATCTCATCCCGCAGCTGTCACAGCTTGTCAATTAAGCATTCCTTTGATTATATATACCCCGTTTCCCCATTCAAGTTTTGTTGGATCGTTTTGATATTTCATTAGCATTCGCCGTTCCTTCCTTGCCTGCTGTTTTTCCCTGTGCTTTGCCTCCAGGATATTCAAGAAGTATTCCGCTTGGACAACCAGTTCCCCGTGGCGACGCGCTCGCCCCTTTGATCCTACTCTCTTTACGCACAGCACCTGGGTGAGTTTTTATGACTGTCTTTGCTCCTATTTCGTTTTTCGTGTGTTTAAAGACACTGAAGATATCCTGCTTTTTATCAGACTGTCACTCACCCAGTGTCAGCTTTTTTGGATTGTTCATTGGGATAATATTTGGCCTTAACATCGCCCACTGTGTGTATTCACACCGAAGATATTATCACTTGGAATTGTATTGGGACTCCGCTCACTGTGTGTATTCACACCGAAGATATTGTCACTTGGATAATTATTGGGACTTCGCTCACAGTGTTTATTTGCACCGAAGATTCAATCACGCGGATTTGTGTTTGGGACGTTACTCACAGTGTGTATATACACCGAAGATTCTGTCACTTGGATAACTCTGTTTTTGGGACAAGTCACTTCTCCTGTCACCTGCTCTGTTCCCCACTGTACTCTGAGCTAACCCGCTCCCTCTCTCCCTCTCGGTCCCGTTTACCACCTCGGAGATTCTGCCGAGAGAAGTCTGCAGAGCGGCTCTGACGTCACCATCTGCTTCCCCAGACGAACCACCCCGGGGGAAGCTGCAGAGCAGCAACATTCATCTATGCTTGTATCCCAGTCTTTGTTTGTTCTCTTCCAGGTTTTTGCTGTTTATTTAGTGTAAATAAACAAGCCCTTGTTTTTGGCAACTCTGAATCAACTCTCTTGTGTCGTTGCGTTTGGGGTCGGTGTCAAACCATAACATTACGATCCAACCAATATGACGACCCCAGCCGACACAGAGAGAGTCGTCACCTTGGGCATCGAGGGGGTGGTAAGGCGTGCCCTACGCTTCCATCACGCTCCAGGCAATGTACTGGTTCATCGTCTCTTTGTCCCCAACTCAGTCCGGTCCCGGGTCCTCCAGTGGGGCCATACCAGCCGGTTCGCCTGCCACCCGGGCGTTCATCGCACGTTCTCCTTCCTGGCTCGTCGATTCTGGTGGCCCACCATGAGGAACGACGTCAAGGAGTTCGTACTGGCCTGCGCGGTCTGCGCCCGCAAGAGAGTCAGCACAGCAGCGGCAGTCCAGTTAGAGTCAGCCAAGGAACACAGCCTACAGCTAGATGCGGCTGCAGCTGCTGTACAGGAACTCCGAGAGCAGGTCCTGCTTATTCAAGGGTCCCTGGCCGCTCTGGCAGGACAACAGTCAAGTATACTCCTTCACACGCTGAACGACACCGTTAACGCCTTGCTTTTACCCCCACTTCCTTCAGGAACATTGGCAGGAGCATCCCCCGCAGCCCTAGCAGGCCCCGCGCTTCCCAATCCCGCACCTCGGGAACCCCGTCTCTCCGAACCACGGCTGTTCGACGGCAACCCAGAGGATTGTGCCACATTCATCATGCAATGTGAGTTGGTTTTCCGTCATCAACCCAGTCGATTCACTTCAGAAGGAGCCCGAGTGGCCTATATGACCACGCTCTCAGGCCGGGCAGCCCAGTGGGTCACTTCCTCCTGGGCAATGGATGCAGATTTTTATTTCTCCTATCCAGACTTCGTGGCTGAGCTCCGCAGGGTGTTCCACCATCCAGCCCGTGGTCTGGACCCTGGAGCCCGGTTGGGTACCTTCCGACAGGGGAGCGGCGGGGTAACAGACTACGTCCTGGAGTTTCGACTGGCGGCGGTGGAGAGTGGTTGGAACGACCCAGCACTTCGCCTAACCTTCATGAGTGGGCTCAGTGACGCAGTCAGGGACCAGCTCGCGACCCGGGAGGAACCTGATTCCCTCGAGGACCTGTTCAGCCTCGCCATTCGCATCGACGGACGCCTCCAGGAGAGAAGACGTGAGAGAACCCGACGGGGACCCCCAGACGTACCCCCCGAGGACCACGACCTCGAGGAGGATTTCAGTACCCCAGACGTACCCCCCGAGGACCACGACCTCGAGGAGGTTTTCTGTACCCCAGACGTACCCCCCGAGTACCACGACCTCGAGGGGGTTTTCAGGGAGTCCAGGGCTCAGGTCTTTCCGCCTCGCCGGCCTTACGACTGTGCCATCGACCTCCGCTCAGGGGCTCCCTTTCCCGGCGGCCGCCTCTACAGTGCTGACCGCCCTGCCCCCTCCGTGACTGGTGGGTTTGTTCCCTCCCGAGCCGTGACCGAGGAGGAACCCATGCAGCTGGGACGCAACCGCCTTAGCCCGGCCGAACGGGAGTCCAGGCTCTTCTCCGGCCGTTGCCTCTACTGTGGCCGGGATGGACACCGTGTCTCCAATTGCCGTGCCCGGCCAAGAGGACCAGGCTCGCCGGGACCCCGGGAGATCCTGGTGAGCCGTCTTTCCTGTTCCCCCACCCGTGCACCACCCAACCGTCTGGCGGACGTCACCCTAGCCTGGGCGGACTAGCGGGCGACGGTGGGTGCACTCATGGACACTGGTGCTGATGGGAGTTTCATGGACGTTGGGTTTGCCACCCAGGCCAACATTCCACTTGAGGACCTCGAGAGGCCCTTGGAGGTCTTCGCAATGGATCATCGCCGCCTGGCTGACGTCACTCAACGCACCTGTCCAGTCCTTCTCACCGTTGCTGGTGACCACGTTGAGAGGCTCCAGTTTTTCGTCACCAGCTCTCCTCTTGTCCCTGTGGTCCTGGGCAGGCCCTGGCTCGCGCTGCACGAGCCCCACATCGCCTGGTCCTCCGGTACCATCAAGGGGTGGAGCTCCTCCTGTCGTGCCCGGTGTCTTCAGGTGCCGTCCAGCCCCCTCACCGGGTCCCAGTCCCCGTCTCCGGCCTCCCTCGCCGGTCCTCTGTCCCCGTGCCCGGTCTCCGCTGTCGGGCCCCAGTCCCCGTCTCCGGCCTCCCTCGCCGGTTCTCTGTCCCTGTGCCCGGCCTCCGCTGTCGGGCCCCAGTCCCCGTGCCCGGCCTCCGCTGTCGGGCCCCAGTCCCCGTGCCCGGCCTCCGCTGTCGGGTCCCAGTCCCCGTCTCCGGCCTCCCTCGCCGGTCCTCTGTCCACGTCTCCGGTCCCCCTCTCCGGGCCTCTGTCTTTGTCCCCCTCTCCGGTGCCCCTGATCGCCGGCTTCCTTCGGTCCCGTCCGGGCAGGCCGGGGCCGAGTGGGTCGCCGGTATTCAAGAAGTATTCCGCTTGGACAACCAGTTCCCCGTGGCGACGCGCTCGCCCCTTTGATCCTACTCTCTTTACGCACAGCGCCTGGGTGAGTTTTTATGACTGTCTTTGCTCCTATTTCGTTTTTCGTGTGTTTAAAGACACTGAAGATATCCTGCTTTTTATCAGACTGTCACTCACCCAGTGTCAGCTTTTTTGGATTGTTCATTGGGATAATATTTGGCCTTAACATCGCCCACTGTGTGTATTCACACCGAAGATATTATCACTTGGAATTGTATTGGGACTCCGCTCACTGTGTGTATTCACACCGAAGATATTGTCACTTGGATAATTATTGGGACTTCGCTCACAGTGTTTATTTGCACCGAAGATTCAATCACGCGGATTTGTGTTTGGGACGTTACTCACAGTGTGTATATACACCGAAGATTCTGTCACTTGGATAACTCTGTTTTTGGGACAAGTCACTTCTCCTGTCACCTGCTCTGTTCCCCACTGTACTCTGAGCTAACCCGCTCCCTCTCTCCCTCTCGGTCCCGTTTACCACCTCGGAGATTCTGCCGAGAGAAGTCTGCAGAGCGGCTCTGACGTCACCATCTGCTTCCCCAGACGAACCACCCCGAGGGAAGCTGCAGAGCAGCAACATTCATCTATGCTTGTATCCCAGTCTTTGTTTGTTCTCTTCCAGGTTTTTGCTGTTTATTTAGTGTAAATAAACAAGCCCTTGTTTTTGGCAACTCTGAATCAACTCTCTTGTGTCGTTGCGTTTGGGGTCGGTGTCAAACCATAACAATAATCCAAGCCACAAAATATAACGTTACCTTGTTTACCTCTCACTAGTTGTGTTCTTTTATTTAGCAGTTATGACTAGCTTGCTTCAATAGTTTTCTATAACGTTACTTTATAAAGAGCAGCAGTTATATACTATAACGTTAGATTGTATTTATGATAACATATCTCACCCAACCCCCAATGTTCCCTCACACATACAAACAGTGAACGTAGCTAGCAACAGTCAGTAAGTTAGATGGCTAATTACGACATATCTACTTACTATTTGTGTCGGGTCGCGTATTGAAGGTACAGCTCCTTTGTTTAGCACCAACATGGATACCACGCCAGCATCAAAAATACCTTGATTGGTAACGTCCTCGGTGGAAAAATGTGCAGTACAAACCCGAGTATTAGACGTTGTTCCATTGTTGGCGAAGTTCGGCATCAACGGGAAAACTGTGCAAAGACGTCTTAGTAGCTTTACAGCCAGGAACGGAACATGTTCTGCGGGGTTTGCTCATCGTGGAATATAGGCGAGTGACGGCATTCCTGTTTCTAGGTAGTAGGTGTCGGCTGTAGGTAGCAAGAATGGGGGCGGGCATTAGCTCCAACCACAGAGCCAATCGCATCACCGTGCGCTATCCACAGCGCCCAGTGACGTGCTCAGGGACGTCAAATCAAAATGACCCGATTTACTAGAGGCAAAGAGGGGATGGGCTGTAACTGAGGAATTCGCCAATATAGTATTCAGGCCCAAAAACACATTGATACGAACTCCTATTACTATAATACAATGCTAGAGACTGAAAAATGACATTTATAATGCATGGGACCTTTAAAAGAAAATCTTACTGTCATGCACTCTTCCTAATATACTAACATACACTGTAGCACTCAAGTCTGAACACTTTGATGGATATTGTTACTCAGCTGATAGAGTTGTACCCTTCCTACTGACATGTCGTACAAAACTTGTAAGTCGCTTTGGATAAAAGCGTTTGGATTTCAGATCCATAGATTAGGCAAAACGCATTTGCCATAATATGAGACGTTTAAGCCATCTGGAAATGTCCCTCAGGTATCCACGTCTCTCGGTGGATCTCGGCCTGTCTGTCCGACATCTCCACCTGGATGACGACCAACCACCTCAAACTGAACCTAAGCAAAACAGAATTGCTCCACCTGCCGGCCAAATCCTCCCCCCTGACCGACCTTTCCATCACAGTCGAGAATGCAGCTGTGACCGGGTCCCCGACCATCAAGAACCTTAGTGTTGTCCTTGACGACCAGTTGAACTTCTCCGCCCACATCGCAGCGACAACCAGAACCTGCATATTCCTCCTGAGCAACGTCAGAAGGATCCGCCCCTTCCTGACAAAAGAAGCCACCCAACTCCTCGTCCAATTAACAGTCATCTCCCCAGCCTCGACTACTGCAACGCACTGCTTGCTGGCCTTCCTTGCAAAAAAGAGGTACAACTCAGTATTATTGCGAAAAATTATGAAATATACTTTTGTAATGTCTATATATATACAGGTGCAGCTCAATACATTTGAATATTGTGGAAAAGTCTATATATTTCGCTGTATTGATTCAGTAATCTGTGCAAAAGGAGCCCCAACCAAGTACTGAGTGAACATACATGAACATACTTTTCAGAAGGGCGACATTTCTATATTAAATTTTTTTTATTTGTCTTATTCAAAACTGAGATACAGAATTTTGGGCTTTCATGAGCTGTAAGCCATAATCATCCAAATTAAAACAAATAAAGAAAATAAATATTTCACTTTGTGTGTAATGAATCTATAATCTATGAGAGTTTCGCTTTTTTAATTGAATTACTGAAATAAAATAACTTTTCCACGATATTCTAATTTATTGAGCTGCACCTGTATATAATGAGTGTTGTAATGTAACAGTTTGTGCCACTAATTAAACAGGACGACTAAGGCAGATATACACAGGAGGTCAGCGGTTCTCACATTCAAGAAAATAACCAGATGATACATTAAGAATTTGTATCCTTAGTCGAATTTTAAATGGAATATGAGCCTAACATTCGCAACTCTTTCGTAATACTGATCAACGCATGGCTGCTTATATAAACAAGACGTGTATGGCATTATAAATGCATCCGTCAAGACCTCACTCACATCAATCTGAAAAAGTCTGTTCACTCCCACAGATCGGTTTTCAGTGGTATAGGGCTGAATTGTTTATATTCGGATTACGGATTGAACCTTTATCCGGAGGGCATGCAAAAAGGGGCTTGACAAAATGGCCCCTGCAAAATACCCCCAGGACACTGTGACATCACATGAGAAGCCAAAGGTTGTGTGTGGATAGACTAGTCAGAAACATCCAGTGTGTGTGTGTGTGTGTGTGTGTGCGTGCATGCGTGTGTGTATACAGTATGTGTGTGTGTATGTATGTGCGTATGTGTCTGCATGTGGAAGGGGGTTGGGAGGTCGGATCTGATGAGATAATGTTTGTGTCTTTAAAATTTGTATTGTCACACACCATCCCATCATTCCTCTGTTATTGCACTATGACCATGTCCTTGCTGGTATAATAACATACCCTGTACATGATTGTCTCTCAGAACCACTCCCTCAGGTTACGAATGGTCCAAACGTATCTGTGATTTTATCGTTCAAAGCCTCCAAGTTACCTAGACAATTGCAATATGGTGTCACCTGTTGACCACCTTTGGCCCCCTATTGGTGTTGTCTGATTTAAAGACCTGATTGTTGTCTCTCTCAAATTGACTGACTGGGTCTTTTGATTTGCAAGGACAGACAGTATTGAACAGATGCATTTTTTTGTTTCTGCTCCAGTTCAATCAATGTACAGATCTAGCTCTTAGACATTACAGCAAAGCAGACCAGTGTTTTGTGTTAGAGAAGGTTATAAAAAATAATTATTTCACCAGCGAATCAAACTCTTCAAGAGTCAATGTGAATATAGCTAAACTATATATAATATAAAAAATATATATAAATATGAAGGCTGTCAAAGTTAACGCGTTATTAAAACTTTCTGCACCAGACCCGATATTTCTCAGGTTATCTCGCCAGCGGTTGACTGCCAGAACCCCCGAAATCTCGGGTTTACATTTTTTTTTTCGATTTTAATAATCTATACCCTCTCACAGACCTCGGATCATTGGGACTCATTCTGAGACGCCAAGAGTGCAATACCGTCCGAATCCTGCTAGGTGGCAATATCGCCTACCCTTTGAAACCTTATTTCACACTGTGTGT
Source organism: Notolepis coatsorum (assembly GCF_963971535.1). Taxonomy (NCBI): domain Eukaryota; kingdom Metazoa; phylum Chordata; class Actinopteri; order Aulopiformes; family Paralepididae; genus Notolepis; species Notolepis coatsorum. The sequence goes on from NC_140165.1 coordinate 46,878,721, forward strand.
TACATCGTATATGGTCCGGGTGGAGAATTTAGACCAAGCCAAGTGAATCGCTTCACCCCAGCACTTTGAAACGCTTTTCAGAACACTCGATGCATGTGTTGTGCCAGATTATGTCAGGGACCCGATGGACATCAATACTGGAAATCGCGATCAGACAATTGGAATATTGTTTTTGGAATAACCCCAATCAAATGTAAGGACTATCTGACATCAATTCCACCTTGATCCTACAATGATTTCATATCGATCCAGCCAATCAACGTATGTAGTATTAAAAAAGAATGCTGTTGATGGCGATCAGAGCGTCAAAAAACTACCCCCCCCCCCCCCCCTTTGATGCATTCATGATGAAACATAATACCTATTATATACCTTTGATTTGGAAACAGTAGCGTGTCCAGGTGAGCAACGCAAACGCATTTAGCAAAATTCACATATCGCTCCATAACACCGTTTCCAGGAATTAGCCAGGATCACTCTAAAACTATACAATATTCACCACGGGATAACACGCGAACGTATACATGAAAACATTTATTATTTTATACATGTTGGACGAGGGATAGTTACTGTCAAATGAGCCATAGTATTGTCTCCATAGCTATTATAGAATATAGATATAGCCCTGCAAACACAGTGACGCACAGTGAAAATGCCTATATTGTAAAGCATGGCGCATTTAGGGGAGAGTGGGGTAAGAGTGCCAAGGGGCATGTAGTTCCACCCCTGTTATCTAGAAAACCATAGAAGAAGTTGGTCATGTGACAACATATTTTTGAAGAGGCATCCATTTCACTCAACCTGCAGAGAAGGGAGACACCTGGCTTGAGAGGTAAGCACATTTAAGTTAAAAAACAGTTTTTTGCCCTCCAAAGTAAAATTTGTATGATCAAGGTTTTTTTTATTGCTGTGTTTGAACAATTATAGACAACTTTGAAAACAGTTCACACATGTTTTAGTGCTTTAGTAAGCTACACCATGAGTCTATACAGTTAGCATGATGCTAGCTCAAAACAGCTGGGGGATGCATTTTTTTCAAAATGGTAGGCTTGGGGTGATTTGTGCCAAAGGGCCTGGGTTAAGTTGTGCCAGATATTCTCTTTGTTAAGTTGCCCCAACTTATTTTATTAACTATATTACTTTATTGTATTATATTGTTATTGTACATTGCATTCTTGCATTTGATCACTAAAACGTTAGGTTATGACTATAACCAAGTTCTGTTAGTTAGGGGCGATGCTTGGCATCGCTACTGCACTATCTCGCGTACGTGCACGCGTACTGAATAAACCACAAATGTACCTCTAATACCAGTATTAGTCTGACCACACCCCTCATCAGCTTACCTTCATAAGCAGGTGTGTGGTCACCTGCTCTCCTCCTTCCCAAGCTTTCACCACAAGGTGAGGACAAGGGCTGCAGCGGCCGTCCGATGCCAAGCATCGCCCCTAACTAACAGAACTTGGTTATAGTCATAACCTAACGTTCTGTATCGTTAGTGGCTTAGCTTGGCATCGCTACTGCACAAGGGAGGCCAAGCGGAGCCACTTGGCTGACAAATACACCCCGCTGACAGCCCCCCAAAACCATCAGAACAGGGAGGGCCGAGCCCCCCCGACCCCCCCTAATGGAGGGTAGCCCCCCTATTAGGGACGTCACGGGAGGACGACGGACCCGACCGTGCGAAGAGGCACTCAAGCAACTCAACGCACAGGGTGAGCAGACCGTGGCTTGACCCCACGACTACACACACGCACAACCCGCATGCCACCCGGGAACGAACGGAGGAACAACCTCGTTACTGCCCCCAGAATCACGGGGTCAAGGGCAAACCCAACCCCGTGGCAAGGCCGTAGCAGCGGAGCACGAAGGAAGACCCAGACCCACCAAAAGGACTGGACTCCCTAGAATGGGGGCCCGGAGAAGTCCATGATGCCAGCATCAAGACCCCACCAGGTGGGCACGTAGTGCCCCGCCCCCCACATCGCCAGCGTATTCGGACAAAGGCCCCTCAGTTACTGCACCTGGTATTCCCAGGCGGAACCAACCAGGCCAGAACCTGCCCAGCTTCCGAGATCGGACGAGATCGGGCGTGTTCAGGTCGGTATGGCCGTAAGCCGAGCGGGCCCCGTCCCCCCAATAGTACACCGCCTGGCACACTGACCCTGCAGAATAGGCAGTCAGCATGGCCGTAAGCACACAAAAAAGGTTAACCAACGGAAGCAGGCAGCGCACCGGGGAAAAACCAGGCAACAGGCTGTTAACCCTAGCCTGGAGACTGCGGACGAGACAGGCGCCAGAGGGGACAGCTGAACACAGCCGCCCCGGCGGAAGGAGCGTAAGCTGGCGGTGTTGCATGACCAAGCCTCCATTTAACAACCCCCACCCAGAGGGGTCGAGGCAGAGAAGGCTGACACGATTGGCAGACGTCATGAACGTGCAGGGGCACCCTCAAACGGTGAACCCGGGAGTTGACACTGCTCCAACACACCAGGGAATCAACCACCTCGGTGTTACCCAATGCGGTGGTTGTTCCTATAACCCCTCAAGAAAAAACTCCAAAACACACCTGCGGGTATACACCGGCTATACCGCAGTACAAGTGTTTCAGTTTCCAAAAAGGGTTAACCCAGGCCTACGGGTCGCAAACATCACTTCGGACCGGGCCTGGCGGTACGGGAAGCACAGGGTCACCAGAGGAGGTCAAAAAACCACCCCCACAGGCCCCTCTTCGCCATGCGTGAGAGAGGAGCGAAAAATAATGGAGAACCAGCCCCTAAGCACACCGTACCTGGTATTCCCCGGCGGTCTCCCAACCAAGTACTAACCAGGACCAACCTGTGTAGCGGCCGAGATCCGACGAGATCGAGAGCGTACAGAATGGCATGGCTGTAAGCCATGACGACAGTGCTGAGTAAAAACATACCCAACCAGGGTCTCCATAGCGCTTAACCCTGTGACACCCAGACCGACCTGGCATTTTTCCCCCTGAAAAAAGCCCAAGTCCCTCAGGGTACCAGAACAGCAGATCTGCATCCCCGGCGGACAACGGGTTCAACCGATCTGGACCAGCGTGACCAGAACCAGTCCCGTGCCCTAACCACGCCGACATGCCTACTCCAGGAGAAGGGCAGATATGCGTGTTGATCTTAACATGAAAAGAAGGCGCCACCCAGACGTTCGGACGAACCGCGCCTGGTGGCCCACCCCAAGGGCGTGAGACCCCACTACATATGTTCAGATCCATCCCGTCATCATCCCCCAGACATGAACGAGAATCCGTCGACAACCCACCCAGGTCATGGGATGTGGTCGCCGGAAGAGGAAAAACCCCCATCTCAGTTGCTTTATAAAAACGCTGTTTCAACCACAAGCAACCAAGGCGTGCCAGTCAATCGCCTGTTTACAGCGAGCTAGCACTATACGTGCGTCGGGACACACCCCCATCAATGAACAGGCTATTTAGACCTGTCATTGAATCCCCAAGGCGCCCAGGGGAACGACAAGAGGGGTGTGACACTCCCTAACTCCAACACTTCTGGAATAGAAAGAAGGAAGCATCAACAGTATGTATCCCAGTCTACACAGCCGGGGTAAAAAATGTTCACATTTTTACATCCCACCACCCTCCCATAGGAAAGAGACGGGGATCCCCAGAGAGACTTCCCACGCGAGCTGTACAGATTGAAAAGAATATATTGCACCTCGAGCCATGTAAAAAACTGGTTTTAGGGCCTCCGGGGAAGAGGCACTGAACCCATACACACTCAATAAACGAATTGAATCGAATATACATACAATAGAAAAGGACCCTTCTAGAGGGTCCACTCACTTTGACAATCTGAGGAGGAAGGCTCTGTACTCTGATGGAGGCTTCCTCACATGGAAGAAGGAGTCCGAACTCACAGAAGGCCTGAATAGGCGCTTGGTGAGGAGGAGCCCTGACCACCCCCCCTGAAAACAGATCCATCACATGGACCTGAACAGCACACGGAAGTCCTACCAACAGAGACGCGCACGGTGACGTACTCTATGGCGGGGGAATTCCTGCGGTGCACACGCCCAATATACCAGGCCGTGGGACCAGGAACTCCCTCCCCCCCCCCCCCCCCCCCCCCGTAACGTGCCGAACCGCCACGTGATGGGAACCTTGAAGGACAGGGGGTGTACCCCTGACCGACAGAACAATGGGGAGAGGAAAGGTTACCAGTTCACCCCTTTACGACCCCACACCCATGATACGACGTAACGACAAAAAGAGAATATGACACAGTCATAGTCAGCTCTATGAAGCGTTTCACAGCTCCACACAGCGCATGAGCTAACCTGCTATCTGATTTTTACTAAGGAAAAACACAGAATAGAGAAGGCTCTAAGAACCCCGGTCCAACATACACATGTGCTTCTGTGGCCAGTACAACCCAGTTGTAGGTCACATGACACACACAACCCATCATCACCTACAAAAAATGGCAAAAACACTCAACAGAGGAACGCCGTTTTTTTCACAATGAGAGAATACATCATTCTTGATTAGTATCGACCACAGGCCTTGCTAAGCACACATGACAGCAACCAAACCAATTTCCCTTTAGGAAATAAGTTTCTCCAGCAGATTTAGCACAACCTCAGCAATCAAGCTAAGAGTTACATCGTATCCCTACCACACAAAAGACACAATTAATGCACAACATGTCTGATAGGAGGTGATAAAGTCCCCAGGGAACCGGGGGGGAAAAACACAATCCTCCTATTTTACCCTCAATACGGCCAGTTAAAACAGGAAAACCTGTTAATGTGTGAACTCACTGTTCATTGTCATTACAGTCTGAGAAAGAACATTCTTTTACTCACTTGTCACCAAGCATAGCTTCATAGGTTAGTTGCCTTAGTAGTGAGTACACGGTACACATAAACACCATGATGTTTCTCACACAACAACCAGATCAATACATCACGATCTGCACGGAGAAGCTAACTGCCAGTGACAAAAACAGCTCACACACAACCCGCAACGTATCCCAAATGCATTGCAACAACACACGTTTTGGGAAAAAACACCGTTATTCACAATACATTTAGCAAAGTAAAACCAGAAGACGTGTTATGAGGTCTGGCCAACCCCGTACCTACCCGGAACGCAGATCAGCGAAGCGCAGTCACAAGACACCGTAGAACACAGCCGTCCTGTGTTGTTCGATCCGGGCAGCGTCGCCGCTCCACCAGTCGCTACAGTCCTCTTTGTTGACGCAATCCCCGTCTAGGCTCAGGCAGGGTCGACGAACATCCCCTGTCAAGGATGACGTCGTGGTCAAGAGTGTAAAACATGTTAAAATCAAAGCACGTTCAACAGAATAGCATCAAGCTAACGGCTGCTCCAACCGTTCGGGTGCTATTGCTTCCGCTCGCGAGACGCCGATCTAACGACGCACGCGATCAGAAGCGAGCTCCCGGCGGCGCGCGAGAAGCTAAGCTACCCCGCGCCAGGCCACTGATCGGCTAACCGTAAGCTATGAACATGTAAACAATGACATAACACTCACCCAGACAGGCCGCCGTTCTGAACCCCTCCTCACTTTTTAAGAGAAAAGAGAAAACAAGACGTCAACACCGCTTCACAACGGTGACATTACCACGTCCGGCGGAATCAGCACAGTACCAACTGGCCTGTATAGCTGACTTTGAACATGAATCTGCCGCTATCGCACATTACATGCACATATCCCCTCGTGAAGGAATACTCTCATTTGGATATGAAAGATGGGGTCTTAACACGGTGACAGAGAGAATCCACTCGTCCAGAACACACAGGGATCACCAGTGTCAATGGTCGCGGCCCACTAGTTAAAACTATAATGGTCGCCAGACCAAGGCCTTCTGTCGCCTAGGCGGCTAAACAAAGGACCCTAGCCTGGGGCCGGTTTCCATAAACTTTGTCAAGTAGCCCCCATAGCACTAACAGACAAGTGGAGCCCGCCAGCAAACACTACTCACCCAACCTGGAACGCACCGCTCCTCACAACAGCGGCATGTCCGACAGTTCAGCTGTGGCCTGACAGGTTTCACCCCAACAAACACAGCAAGGAACTGCAGTTGAGAAGCATGCAGCGGCGTGCTCCCAATACGAAAACCGGTGGAGGGTTTTTAGAATGATCATCATCTTCTAGACACTCCAGTACGAAGACAATATCGCCGTATTTTCTCGAAAAAAGTGAGAGAGAAAATAAAGATATGATGTCAACGTATCCTTGTTTCCCAAGCTGTTCCTAATCCAATTTCTTCCATCATGGTGTCAAGTGTGGGGATCTACCGAGGCACCTCTTCCTTGTGGTGAAAGCGAGAAGGAGGAGAGCAGGTGACCACACACCTGCTTATGAAGGTAAGCTGATGAGGGGTGTGGTCAGACTAATACTGGTATTAGAGGTACATTTGTGGTTTATTCAGTACGCGTGCACGTACGCGAGATAGTGCAGTAGCGATGCCAAGCTAAGCCACTAACGATACAGAACTATGTGATATTCTTAATTGTAGACCAAAATCCATCATGCCACGCAGATATACAAACGGAAGACAGACAGGGTTTCAACTCCTCTTGAGAAGTTGGAAAGAGCAGTGAAAGAGGTGCAACAGGGGAAGACTATACGTCAGGTTGGAAAGGAGATGAAGATCTGCAGGATGCTTTTACCGCTTTTGAAATTAAAATGATCTGTTTTACGTAAAATTATCAATGGCACAATTTGCCCCAGTGTATTCTCTCTAATGTCACAACTTACCCCGCACCGGGGGCAAGTTGTGCCACAAAACCACTTTTTTTTCTAAACCTATATTTCTGAAACAGTTTATTTAAGATCCAAAGTGATTGTCCCCAGGGATGCACAACATCCTAAACGATATGTACATATTTTAGTTGGGGGCATTACTGTAATCACACGTTTTTTGTAATGTCAGATTTAACAACTCATTTCAGAAAAGTGGGAGTATTTCATTTTTAATCTGAAGTTGAATAAAATATTTATGGAAAAGAAAGTGTGAATTATTTCAACATATAATCTTTTTATGGCGTTTTTCAATTTAGTCCCCTAATATGGTAAGAGTATAACACTTTAGTTTTCAGATACAAGGGTTAAATTATTATTTGTTTCTTGGCAGATTTAACATTGGGCTTTTGACAGGGGAGATGATGCATTGCATGGTAATGTTAGCTAGCTCAGGGGTTCCCAAACTTTTCAGGCCGGGACCCAGAAAATAAGGCGTCAGAGAGCCACGGCCCAATGCACATCGTCAGGTTTTATTTTTATTTTAATTTTTTTGCCGGGTGACCGATTTTTTTTGCCAAATATCACTTCAATCCTATTAAGTTAGTTCAAGTGAGTTATTCATTAATATGTGCTATTTATGAGAGGGCTAACTTGTTGCAAAATAATAATGATAATAATAATAGCCTCATTAAAATACTATTGTTGCTTCGGTTGTTTTCAGCGTTTTTGTTTATTTATTAAGTTAATATAAAACAATATAGTCACATTTTAGAATACAATAGAATAGAATTTTAGAATACAACTAGAAACACTGTCCTGGCCTGCTTCTAAGTTCAGTGGCATGACATTTTTTTTTTTTTTTGTTTTTTTTTAAACCATCTCGCGGCCCTCCCGTGGCTGCTCGCGGCCCACCTTTGGGTCCACATGTTTATTTTTATCACTGACTAACCTGCTGGTTCCTTGACCTTGGTGCAAGAAAACATTTGATAAATGTTGCCGGATTTAGCAGCATCTCCTTTCTTTTTCTTTGTTTTTTCCCTCTCTCCTCCACCCTTTATCTTTCTTCCACTGTCCATCTTGACATCAACGTTAATTGACTTTCGCTCTACTGCATCTCTCCTGAGTCCCTCACTACCTGGCTGTAATTCTGCATCTGAGCCATTCCATTCGCCGCCTCCGCTGTCAATCAGTTGTATCGCCTGGTCCCGCCTCCACCAATCAAAAGCGGCAGCACGGCTCCATTGTGTGTGTGTGAGATCCACGTGAGGGAGAGAGAGTCAGATAGTTCTCCAACTCTGTCGCAGTCGCAGACAGTGAAATCCTGGTTGTTCCCCACCCACTAAGGTTATCTAACTATCGCGCCGCCGCCACAACTAGAAACAATGGCCTGGCAAAACATAAATAAAAATGATTATAATAAAAAAATATAATTTTATTTATTTTTCTTTATATAATTTTTTTTTTATCTGTGCAGGCTAGGCCACCGGGAAAACTCCCGGTGCTCCCGATGGCCAGTCCGGGCCTGGGTGCAGGGGTAAGGCTAAGAGAATCATCAAGGACACCAGCCACCCGAACAACTGCCTCTTTGAACTGCTGCGGTCAGGCAAGCCATACCGGAGTCCCAAGGCGAGCACAGAAAGACTCAGAAGAAACTTCTATCCCCAGGCCATCAGGCTGCTAAACGAACAATAAACACTATACAACAACCATCAAATGCACACAGCACACACATCCACACGCACACACTCACTTTAAACAAACAACACACTGCAGCACCCACTCTCCACACTTTAGTTCACCGTCCTAAACACACTTTATATTTATTGATAAAGGATTTGCACTACAACTCGTACACCTTACTGTAAATTGTACCTAAATTGTGCCTCATCCCATTTCTGCTTTGCACTATATAGTATTGTACATTAGTACACTGCATAGTATATTGTATATTATATGGTAACTCAGTTACGTCTATTCTGCATCGAACATTGTACATATGTCTATACTGAACACTGTGACCTTTTTTTTTACTTCTAATTTACATGCTATACTATGTTATTTCGTACTTATCTTGTCTAGCACAGTCTCTGGAGCGTAACAGTAAGAAGCATTTTGTATAAAAGTATTCAGTACTTCTGTATGACAACTATTAAAGAAACTTGAAACTTGATTAATCAGATTAAATATTTTAATAGATTTACAGCCTTAATAAATATATGAAGGCCCTGTCTGCAATCCAAAAGTAAAGGAATAATAATAATATTAATAGCTTGGTTTTATTTAGCACCTTTCAAGAAAACCAAGGACGCTTTACAAAACAGCAAAAAATAATTATAGGACATATGCAAAATTAATAATAATTATAACAATAAAGGACAGGGAGAAGAATAGAGGCCATATGATTTTGTGGGTAAAATGGTAGTCCCACCATCAGAAATTAACATGGACAGCTGCAAACCTATATTTGTCATATACAAAAGTAGTCAAGAGTCAAGAGTTTTTAATTGTCACGGCATACAAGTATACAATGAAATGCGGGTGGTCTTGCCCGCGACGATGTGCAATACAGTGGTACAACATAATAGAATCCAATAAAAAAACAGTGGTACAACATATAATAGAATCCAATAAAAAAACAACATTGTGCAATAAACAGGTAACAGGTAACATGGTGTGACATCTCGGTATCTGTACATAGTATTTACAGAGCATATAGGACATGCTAGGTAGCTTTAGTAGTGCAATACACTGTTCCTGTTGTTATACTAATATACTAATATACTAATATAAAGTGGCCTTTCCTCTTGGCCATAAGTGTGCGTGTGTGCGGCGTGAGTGTGTGCCCGCTCGTGTTAAAGTGGCTGCTAGTGTGTGAGCGTGCACAGCGTGCATGTCGTGTGTGTGCTCGTGTGTGCTTGTGTGTGGATAGTTCAGTGTTCTGTGGCACTCAATGTTCATTGTTCAAGGCTCTGATGGCCTGGGGGAAAAAGCTGAGCCTAAGCCTCTCTGTCCTAGTAGCTGGGGTTCGCAGGCGTCTGCCTGACCTCAGCAGCTGGAACAGGCTGTTATTGGGGTGGTGGGGGTCTTTCATTATTCTGCAGGCTCTGGATTTGCACCTCTTGTTGTATAGAACCTGCAGGGGAGGTAGCGCAATACCCGTGGTACGCTCGGCTGAGCGCACCACTCTCTGTAGGGCCTTCTTGTCCTGTGCCGTGCTGTTTCCATACCAGGCAGTGATGTTTCCGGTCAAGATGCTCTCTACAGCTCCTGAGTAGAAGGACTGGAGTATCTTCCCCGATACTCTGAACTTCCTTAACTGTCTCAGGTGGTAGAGGCGCTGCTTCGCTTTCTTTACTACTGTGTCTATGTGTGTTGACCATGTCAGATCCTCTGAGATGTGGACCCCCAGGTACTTAAAGCTGCTCACCCTGTCCACGGTAGCCCCGTTAATCATCAGTGGTGTGTGTGTCTCCTGCTGTCCTCTCCTATAATCCACGATCAGCTCCTTGGTTTTACCAATGTTCAGGAGCAGGCTGTTGTCCTGGCACCAGCGTTCCAGTACCTCAACCTCCTCCCGGTAGGCCTTCTCGTCGTTGTCCGAGATCAGCCCCACCACCACCGTGTCGCCTGCGAACTTCACTATGGAGTTGGAGCTGAACTTGGCCACACAATCGTGTGTGTAGAGTGAGTACAGCAGGGGGCTTAGAACACAGCCCTGGGGGGACCCGATGCTCAGGGTGATGGTGTTGGAGGTCTGTGCAATGCAATGAAATGCATTTTACCCTATCTCTTTCTCAGCCCTTAAAACATATGAATAGTACAACAAATAGATGCAAGCTAACCTGAGAATAAAACAATAGCAGCGTATAATAAATAAAAACAATAGCAACATACAATACGAGCATCAATAAATAAATCATCCACAGCTTCTACATTAATTGAAATGCTACTGACTGCCTGGGGGTAAAAATATGAGGCTGGGGAACAGTGTCGGATGAAACCGGCCGACTAAGCAGAGGCATAACCTATGAATCATAAGCTCACATACCATACTGTATGAATCATAAGCTCACCTAACATATGAATCACTAGCTCACCTAATCTATGAATCATAAGCTCACCTAACATACTGTATGAATCATAAGCTCACCTAACCTATGAATCACTAGTTCACCAAACATATGCATCATTAGCTCATCTAACCTATGAATCACTAGCTCACCTAACCTATCATAAGCTCACATAACATACTGTATGAATCATAAGCTCACCTAACATAATGAATCACTAGCTCACCTAACCTATGAATCATAAGCTCACCTAACATATGAATCACTAGCTCACCTAATCTATGAATCATAAGCTCACCTAACCTATGAATCATAAGCTCACCTAACCTATGAATCACTAGCTCACCTAACATATGAATCACTAGCTCACCTAACAAATTAATCAGTAGCTAATAGTAAATACATTACACTTTTTAATTTGTTTTGCTTCCATACCTTGATGTTTAGATGCTTAGCTCTGGGCGCCCTGTTGGCTAGCTATCTACCAAGTGCTGTACACGTTGTTGTTGTTGTTATGACGTCAAGCTAATGCCTGTGGCTGCCACTAGGGGACAGAGCGGCTAGCCATGAGAAACATGAATTAATTAGGCCTCCTGAATAAACTAGACATGTGCTGTCTGTGGCCAACAGCCGGTATATCCCCACATTCTCAATCCCGCTAATTCGAGCCATTGAGGAATAGTTATTAGTATGTTATTATTTTTATGAGAATAGCGCCACCAGGAGGCCCGACGAGTCAGAACTTGACAGGCCTGCTTGCTATGGTTAAGGCAAATAATTGTGAGGTTTGGTGGAAATCGGATCAGGAGATACACTAATTTGAGTATTGACTGATTGGCCTGATGGTGGCGCTAGAGGAAAAGTCATGGGGTCACTAACATGTATAATAAGTGTTTATGATCTTGGATAGCTTTTTGCTTTGCTTGCTTATTATGTCTAGCGTGTGGGAGTGTAATACATGCTCCACGTGTAATGGTATGACCTGTTGCTTGGGGTATCAGTTAGGTCAGGGCCTAACTAACAATATTTCCATCAGGTTTGTGAGTCAATATTTTGTATTAATTGGGGTGACAGTGGCTCAGGAGGTAGAGTGCTCCTCCCGGGCAGCGATGTCCTTGAGCAAGACACTTAACCCCTAATTGCTCCCGATCAGCAGGTTGGCACTTTGCATGGTTTCCTCTGCATCTGTGTGTGAATGTGTGAGTGAACAGGTAAAGTGTGAGGAACAAATTGTAAAGCGCTTTGGATAAAAAATATAAATGCACCATTTAATTAGTCAACCAGGACTCAAGCATAGAGCAGTATCATAAACACAGCAGTCATATCTTCAACCCTCAAGAACACATAACAAAAAGCAAAACATGTAGTATAGACCAACAAGCAATAAAACACCAACAACAGATCTCCAGTAAATTATGTGTATTCACAGTTAAGTGCAGGCAAAGGCACAAAACACAGTTCCTCCCAGAAACCCCTCAAATCCAGTCCTTGTTTTCCACATCCACATAATGGTACCAGAACAACAAAATAACATTAACTTTAATGTTCCACATTCAGTTCAAAAAGAATAAATAAAAGTGGAACCAAAATATGTATTACTCACAGAGTTACCTGAATGTAACCTGAGTCTAAGTCGGTCCAGTCCGTGCTTTCAGTCAAGTCAGCCGGGGCTGTGTTTACGAACACTGCAGGGAACCCTAATGGACATACAATTGAGATCAGAACTCCAAGGCGGGCTGATTACCGTGAGAGCACCGTGGATAACACATAACACAGACTACGACAGAGAAAACAGAGAAGACAGACACCGAACAGCCAAATGTCATGTTTTAACAGGACGGTCTCACCACCTCCTCGTAGCACTCTTGGATTTCAACGTCCCTATTAAAAAAGGAGGTTAACCTCTTCCACCCGGAGCCTATTTTCTGAAAATCCGCCTAAAATATATACCTAGGTAAATGGAATATTGCTCCACTTCTACAAGTTCCATTTGCAGATTCTTGGTATCTAGGGACATCTACGGACCTCAGGGAATGTATTCACAGTGTCAGAAATATTGTGTCTATTACTAGGCTTGCTTAAATTGTGATGAAACAAAGGCGAATATGAATTATGATTTTTTTTTGCATCTTTGACAGTGAATAACACCATGCTAATAATGACAAAACATTAAAAACTGCCACCAATCTCATTCAGTACCTTCTTGAGATCATGTGTACAAAAATATCTAAGGAAATTAATAAAGGGAAGAAGATTAAACAGAAGGTTATGTAGATACAGTACTGAATTCCCCCATCCGGACCAATGCAATTTGAAATATTATCAATTAGAGTAGTCGGATAACAGTCCAGGGTCAAAACACGTATCAGGCTCTCGTACAAAAACAACATCGTTCGAAGATGTTGGGGTAGAACCTCTGACTCGTCGGCGGGATGCCCTGCTATCAGCCACATCGGAATGTGGCTCCTTGACCAGTAGCCTGCTGTATGTGAGGGATGCGGGCTCGGAGGAGGAAAGTCTGGAGGGGGAACTGCATGCTTTGTTTCCCGAGCTCATGGCGGCGGCGGCAGTCGCAAACGGCGTGCCGCTGCCGCAGCCACTGCCTGTTCCTGTCGATCTCATAGGTCATCTATGGCAACGTCGCCCGGTGAGAGGTGTGGACGTTGTCTACCCATTTTTCCCCTCAATGGCGGCCTATGTCCGTCAGGGCCAGGTGGTCTCCCACATCATAGGCCTTACTCCTGCCTACGTGCAAGTCACGCGGGTGGCGGGTTTGGTCGACGGTATGAAGGAGGGCGTGCCACGGCTTGATAGGCCGATGGCGGCGCTCCTTTGTCCGGAGGTGGTGTGGGAGCCGTTACGGAAGCCGGTTCCCCAAGGGAAATCGGCGAGGCGGTTGGCATATTGGAGCGACCAGTCATTTATCACCGGAACACAATCTCTAGCTGCCACGTCTAACATCGCGCAGCTGGCGAGATTCATGTCCGGGATATTGACGGGCGGCACGGAGCTGACTGATGTACAACATGACCAGCTCGCCCAGTCGGCAGGAGCCATCCTGCATCTGACTCAGCCGCAGGCTATAGCCGCTGGGAAAGTGCACGCCCTGGCAACTCTGATCTAGCGCCACCTTTGGCTGGAGCAGGCTCGTGTGCCGGAGAAGAAGAGAGTTCCACTTCTGACGGCACCCCTCTCCGATGCTGGACTATTCGGGACGGCCCTGCAATTGATGACCTTGACTTGCAGAGAGATGCAGGAGGAGCGCTCCGTGCTCCAGCCTCATTTCCCCCCTCCCGATGTCGCCGGTGGAGTCAGACGGCTGCCACGTCGTCGAGGATCCTCCACCGTGGCCGCCGCTGCCACCACCGCCACTGTTGGACCTTCGGTGAAGAAGGCCAGGAGGAGAGAGGGCGCCTCCGCTACGACAGCCGGCCCATCTACGCCCGGAGGCGATGGTAGGGATCGTCGAGACCAGCCGCCGATCGTTTACCATCCCTCCGGGGCTCCACGAGGTGGCAAATCCCGAGCGGCTCGTGGCAGGCGTCGCTAGGACCCAGTGACTTTTTCCCCCTGTGGTCCCCCCCCCCCTGTTTCCCTTCCCGGCCCCGCTATGATTTTTTTCAAAAATAAAGAGTCCCCTCTAAAGGGGGACTGTATTTTTTGTTAACAAACTGTGTGTTTATTCACCAAACATATGATGGGGTTGCAACGTGTGAATCTTCGCTAGTATGGGTTGATAGGAGGGTTACATTCATTGTTACAAAGGGTCAGATTAAACCGAATATATATATTTATTACTTGAGATATATTGTATAGTATTTGTATATCGTCTGATATCCCTTGTATATTCTTTGTACATATACACGGAATATCCCTTTACCTAGTACAGGCCAGACCATAATATTCGTTCTCCTATTGGACAGCGACCCCCTAGGCGCCACGGCCATACCCCCAATGTCTAGTTCAAAGTCACCGCTAAGACATGTCTCAACATACCCAGATTTGCGCAGTAATACGAGACAGAAATAAGGCTGGTACTAGATTATTCACCTTACGTATAAATACGTTGCAGGTGGATACAGCAGTTAGTTACCCCAATAAGTTGAAGCCTTCACCACGATACAACGTGCTGTGAAGTGGGCCCGTTTTGCCCCGAAATAGAGTCTTGAGACCGCGTGCGAATTGATAGCTGAAGTGTCAGAGTTTAACGCTGTATCGTCGAGTTCGACCTATTCTATTATTAAGTAATAGTCTATTATGTATAGTGTATCGTGCGGCTACCGTTCTACAGTGACCAGCATTACCAACGTTTCATCGTACCGAACTAGTGTGCTTATCCAGGCTGGGCGGCCTAACCTTGTGCCGCCATCCGAGGAGCCCTAGACGAGAACCGTGTGGATATGTACACTGGATAACCTACACCGACGACTACAGAGCCCTTTTCGGCTGGATTATATTGCTTTGGTCCTGTGGCTGCTGGAGCAGAGAATCGTCTACCCCCACTACCGTGTGGGATTTACCCTGTGAGGAGCACCGTCGAGCCCGCCTCTAGGACTCTGAGGCTGGCTAGCTTTCATCCATGCGGCAGTGCATACCGGAGAATAGCTGTTGCTTTGTCTACGGATCAAGGGATTATTGCACCGTCTCCTGTACCTGGAGTCTCCTTATTCCTCGTTGATCCAGACTTTTGCTACCGACAAATCCTCCCCCCTGCTGGCTTACAACCGGAGGGAACCCCCCTAGTATCTCCAGCTGACCTACGAGTGTACCTTATATAATTCTTATGCTACAGGTGGTATTAATTATCCCCTTCGTAATATGCTCATGGACTTACGCTCTTGACCTATTCATGCACATTCTTCGCCTTACAAGCGCAACTCTAATTCTTAATAAATGTAAGATAATCTTGGTGCTCTTCTAATAAATATTACAAACAGTACTTTCCTTGTTAAGCCGTGTTATTGTGTGGGTGTTCATCTCATATACATGTGTACTGTATGGCCAGTAGTAATGTACATAACTCAGTAGTGGTTTAATGATACCATACTTATTCAATACAGTCAGGGAATTGTACCCCTCAGTTACAATTGGTCCTTCGAGCCGGATGGTAATTAGCGTAATATTAATATAATATTAATATTGACATGGCCAGCGATGAACACTCCACAAACGGTTCTCCTAAGCTAGATCGCCCGCAGCGCAGACGGCAGCCACCTCCTTACCTAGAGGACTACGCTGCCAGTCTACTACCTAGCTTTATACAG
Organism: Notolepis coatsorum; assembly: GCF_963971535.1. Classification (NCBI taxonomy): domain Eukaryota; kingdom Metazoa; phylum Chordata; class Actinopteri; order Aulopiformes; family Paralepididae; genus Notolepis; species Notolepis coatsorum. The sequence goes on from NC_140165.1 coordinate 46,894,813, forward strand.
ACGTTAAACGTGGAAAAAGCGGATAGTAAAAGTATGTCAAACCCTACCGACCAGGCGACCCTGCCAGTAGAGACCCTAGTGGGTTCTAACGTAACTGACCAAGCTCACGGGGGGGACCAGAAGGGACATGACATGACTTTACCCCCCGACAACGTCAACGGGATAGTCCCCGGAGAGCTCCAGGATAAAGAAAGCGCTCCAGGGACGGAACCCGACCCACTACCAGAAGAGACGCGCACCCAGGAGATGGACCTCCTCGGAGCGCGACAGGAGAGCGGATCTCCAACGAGCACTGCCAGAAGCCGATCACCTCCATCGGTGTCTTCCCCCAGCGAGGCGGACAAGATGCTGGCGCAGGCATTTATCGCCACCCTGGCAGCCTCCACTGAACGCGATCGACTCCAAGCACAGACGCTTAGCGAGCGCGAACATTCTTCCATGGAACAAGAGCGCCACCGAGCGCAACACCAAAGTGAGCGCGAACAATCTACCATGGAAAGAGACCGCCTGCAGGCTCAACAACTGAGTGAGCGCGAACAATCTGCAGACCAAAGAGAACGCTTCCACGCGCAGCTCCAAGCGCAAGCCCTTAGTGAACGCGAACACTCTGCGACCGAGCGCGCTTCCAGGCGCAGCAAAGGAGTGAAGACGACCGCATACGCCTGGAGACCAGACGCCTCCAGACGGAAGAGAATATTGAAAGAGACCGCGCCGAAGCCCAGCGCGCCGCCGCCGATGCACAGCGCGAAGCCGCCAATGCACAGCGCGACGCAGCCCAAGCCCAGCGCGAAGCAGAGCGCGACCTCAATCACATCAAGCGCGAAGCCGAGCGCGACCGATTACAAGAGCAGATAATCGAGCAACTGATTGCCAGGGCACGGAGCTCCAGGGCCTCGTCAAGACAAGGGTCTAGGGCACCCTCCCCTACCCGATCAAGCGACCCAGAGCCCGGCCAACAGAAAGAGCCTATACACGTCTCCGAACCCCCTCCCCGACCGGTCCATGCGAGACCTAGCAACAGGGAAGAACCGGCCTACGCGGCCGAGAGACTAAATAGACGATTACAGGCTCTAGAAGACCTAGCAGAGGAAGAAGAAGAGGAAGAGGAGGAAGGTCAAGCCCACCAGCAGCATCGTACTTCACAGGACCAGGAGGTCCAGTACAGCCCAGACTTTACCCCCGAGGCCCTGCGTTACAGACCCCCGACTCAACTCAAGGGTGAGTTTGACGCACGACCAGCCCCGAGGAACAGCACCTGGGTACCCGGGCCTTGGTACCCACCAGGTACCAGCCCACAACGACACGGAAGGGGAGACTCGCCTAGGAGGCCTCTCCCCCGACGCTCACCGATGTGCCAGCCATCCATGGCATCGTACCTTGGCACACCGACGTTCCCGGATTTCACACACGAGGACAGAGCACAGTACACAGAGCTACGAATGTGCTTAGAGACAATGATGTCCGATGTCCCCGATGAAACGTACAAGTATGCTATCCTACTCAAGCACCTGAAGGTGCCCAGAGCGCATAATATAGCGCTGGCATATTCCAACTCAAGTACCCCATACACCGCGGCTCTAGTAGCCCTTGACCAACGTTATGGACGCATATGGGACTACGTAATACAAGAGATAAGGAATATTGACCGTCTACCCCCAGCCACAGACAATCGCTCATTGGATGACCTCTCTATCAAGGTACAATCCCTGGTAGGGATGCTGGGGGCACAAAAGGAAAAGGGTAGACACGAACTGTACGCAAACTCTAATGTTGAAAGAATATTAGAGAAGCTTCCGCCCGCCCGACAAGAGCGCTTCAGGCGGCAAAGAGACCACCGTGATCCCACCGAGCCATCCCTCCTAGACCTGGCCGACTTCCTGGCGAGAGAAGTCAGCAGCCTGCGACTGGATACGTTCGTGCGGAGTGTACCAAGCTCCAGAGAGGGACCTAGGAGATCAAACGATAACCGCAGGCTGGTGACCGTCATGCACCAAGCCGAATCAGTACCGCGTAACAAGAACCACAGCACCCCCTCGACGAAAGAGAAGTGGAAGATTGTATGCCAGTACTGCGAGAAAGAACACTGGCTGTCACACTGTGACACGTTCAAGAAGATGACCGCCGACGAGGTGAGTCAATGGATAAAGTCCAACCGCCGCTGTTACCGCTGTGCGCGCAGTCACATGGCAGCCGAGTGCCGCTTAAAGAAGAGGTGTAGTCGGTGTGATGGAGCCCACTTGGACGTTTTACATGACAGTAACAGAAGAAAACCCGCACCCTCAAGCAGCACCAAAGCAAGCGTTATGTACATTGACCCCGCCAGCAGCGGGGGCGCCCGGGTGCTCTTGAAGGTGGTCCGCGTAACATTGAGCTACGAGGACAAGGTCATGGACACCTACGCCGTCCTTGACGACGGGTCAGAAAAGACCCTCCTCCTCGCATCCGCTGCGGCCCAGCTAGGGCTGCGGGGGAGCGAAGAAACGATGACGATTCGGACTATAAGAAGAGACCTGAAGACGATCAAGGGTGAGAACGTCTCCTTCACTATCGCAGCAAGCGGGCAGCCAGAGAGACGGTATAGGATCACTAACGCTTTCACCAGCCAAGACATAGGCCTGTCGCGGTACACCTACCCCATCGCCAAGCTGATGGACAAATACGTGCACCTGCGTCAACTACCTATACCGCTCATAGACGGCGCCACCCCGACCCTGCTCATAGGATCCGACCACGCACACCTCATCGTCCCGATGGACCGGGTCCACACTGGGCCCAGAGGCTGTCCAGCAGCAGTCGAGACCCGCCTAGGATGGACACTACAAGGCCCCCTCTCCAGGTCTCCCAACCGAACAGCAGCCAATCGCTGCCTCCACTCCAGAGTGACAGAAGAAGACACCGCCCTCTTACAGCACGTCGAGAGGCTATGGACACTAGAGACAATGCCCTTTAAGAACGAAAAGAAACACATTCGTTCCAAGGAAGACATTTACGCCATAGCCCTCCTCGAGCAGGGGACAAAGAGAGTCAAAGTCAACGGAGTGATGAGATACGCAACTCCACTCCTGAGGCGAGAGGGTATGCCTACCTTCCACGCCCCAAAAGAAGCGACGGAGCGGTATCTACTGAACACAGAGCGGCGCCTAGCCAGAGACCCCGCTCAAGCTACTGTGTACCGCGCTGAGATTGACAAGCTAATCACAGCGGGACACATAAAGAGAATTGACATTAAAGAGGCCGATCAGACGACCGAATCATGGTACGTGCCCCACCACAAGGTCCACCACAACGGCAAGGATCGTATTGTGTTTAACTGCAGCTACCAGATCGGATCACAAAATCTGAATAAAGAGCCCTTGCCCGGCCCAACACTCGGCCCCTCTCTACTAGGCGTGTTGCTACGTTTCCGCCAGAACAAGGTGGCCATCAGCGGCGACATCAAAGGGATGTTCCTGCAGGTGTGACTAGTGGAAGAGGACAAGCCCCTGCTGCGGTTCTTATGGAGAGAGAGGATCGGGGATGAGCAACCATCCATCTACCAATGGGAAGTCCTCCCTTTCGGAACCACATGCAGCCCATGCTGTGCTACGTTCGCACTGCAAAAACACGTCGCAGAGGACCCAGCAGCTGATGAGGAGGTCCGACAAAGTGTAGAAAAGAGTTTCTACGTGGACAACTGTCTGCAAAGCGTCTCGACGCCAGAAGAGGCCGAGGCCCTCCTACTCAAGCTCCGCGCCTCCCTGATCAAAGGCGGCTTTGATCTCCGGCAGTGGGCCAGCAGCGACCCTCAAGTATTGCGCAGCCTCTCCCCAGAGGACAAGGCAGCAAGCAGCGAGACCTGGATGGCGACCATCCCAGGTGAAGCCCAAGAAATGACATTGGGACTGGTCTGGCGCTTCAAAACAGACTCGCTCCATTATAGACACACACCCCTGACCAAGGAGCAGGGAAGGTCGATTTCACTACCGACCACAAGACGGAGTGTATACAGAACACTCGCCAGACAATATGACCCGTTGGGATGTATTCTACCTTACACCACCAGGGCAAAGATGATTGTACGAGCGCTATGGGACAAGGACCAGGGCTGGGACGACCCCATACCCGACCACCTTGCCTCCACATGGAGAGAGTGGGAGACAGAACTCAGCTCGCTCCCAGGTGTCAACATACGCCGCAGCTACTTCCCACCCACAGTGCGGCTGGAGACGTGTCAGATGGACCTGCACGTCTTCAGCGACGCCTCCGAAGTAGCCTACGGTTCGGTGGCCTACTTGCGGGCCCGAGAGGAGGGAGGAGAAATACATACTGCCTTCATCCTGGCTCGTTCAAGAATAGCCCCCCGCAAGCAACAATCGATCCCGCGTCTAGAGCTCTGCGCAGCCCTAGTAGGAGCGCAACTCGCCACGTTAATCCAACGTGAACTCACCATCCCGGTGAAAAGAACAATCCTGTGGTCAGACTACATGACCGTACTCACATGGATCCAGTCCGATTCGTGTAGATACAAGGTCTTCGTGGGAGTCAGAATCACAGAGATCCAAGATTTAACAGAAGCAGCATGCTGGAGGTATGTGGACACAAAACAGAACCCAGCAGACGTCATCACACGGGGAATGTCCCTGGATGACCTCACACGTCACAATCTCTATAGTGACGGTCCCGAGTTCCTCAAGCTCCCGGAAGAAGAGTGGCCTACACCCACCCCACGGGAGGCTAGTAAAGAGGAGGCAGAGATGAAGAAATCTATGTTCTGTGGGTTGACACACACACCAGTCCCCACAGATCCCAACATAGACGACTGCCCCACCCTTGAGAGTGTGCAGTTAAAGACATTCCTGTGGCACCACCCTGAGGTTCCCTCCACTACTGACATTAATGCAGCTAACTACGAAGAAGCAGAACTCCTTCTGCTACAGCGAGCCCAAAGAGACTCGTTCCCCGACGAGCTAGACTGTCTGCAGGGATCAAAGCCAGTCCCGTCAGACAGCAGACTGCTCCACTTGGCCCCTGAGAGCGACGCCCATAATCTCATCAGAGTGGGTGGTCGTCTGAGGAGGGCCCCAGACTTAACGGATGACGTCAAGTTCCCGATAGTCTTAAACAGCCGACACAAGGTCACAGAGCTCATCATAAAGAAATACGACGAGGACGTGCACCATGCCGGGGCAGAGAGAGTCTTCGCTGAGATCAGACGTCGCTATTGGATACTGCAAGGAAGAGAAGCAGTACGACGCTTCCAGCGGACCTGTCTAGACTGTCGCAAGTGGCGAGCACAGCCCAGTATACCCCGGATGGCTGACCTACCCCTTGTCGCCTCCGACTCGGCGACAAGCCCTTTCACTCCACCGGTATGGACTGTTTCGGCCCGCTGTATGTGAAGAAAGGAAGAGGGACGGAGAAGCGGTGGGGTATTGTATTCAAATGCATGACCACCCGAGCGATACACATAGAACTCCTTCCAACCATGAGTACGGACTCATTCCTTATGGCCTTCCGGAGATTCACAGCGCGGAAAGGAAAACCGTCTATATTATTGTCTGATCACGGGACAAACTTCAAAGGCGGAGAAAGAGAGCTGAGAGAGAGCTTCCAAGCTATGGGCCCAGAACTTAAGACCCACCTCGCTCCCTCTCAGATTGATTTCCAGTTTAACCCCCCGAATGCACCTCACTTCGGGGGAACTTGGGAACGAGAAGTACGTTCAATAAAGACAGCCCTGTACGCCGTGCTTGGGGCCCAGACCGTGGCGGAAGAAGTCCTCACGACGAGATCGAGGGAGTATTGAACTCAAAGCCCCTCGGTTACGTCTCAAGTGATGTAGCAGATGTCGATCCAGTCACCCCCAACACTCTCTTGATGGCGCGGCTGGACCCCGCGCTCCCACAGACAGTGTACAGACCTGAAGAAGCGAACGGCCGAAGAATGTGGAGGTACAGTCAAGTATTGGCTGACAAGTTTTGGAACAGTTTCCTCCTCCACTATCTACCGTCTCTACAGACCCGCCAGAAATGGGTGAAAGAAAGAGACAATTTGACGGAGGGCACAGTCGTCATGATTATCGACCAGTCACTACCCCGAGCTATGTGGCCGGCCGGCCGCGTAAGCAAAGTGATCACTGGTGCCGACGGAAAGGTCAGAGCGGCAGAAGTGCTCGTCCAGGGGCGGACATACACCCGACCCGTGGCGAGGCTGATAGAATTGCCAAGGCTCCCCGACTCTCTTAATGACGACCATGACCCCCTGACTTTGTCAATTGCCCTACTCCTCACAACGGACATTGAGTAGTGGACAAGGCGGTTAATCTGTCTCTGCTTATCTAATTAGGTGCGGACTAATTAGGAGGCGGCTGTTACAAAGGGTCAGATTAAACCGAATATATATATTTATTACTTGAGATATATTGTATAGTATTTGTATATCGTCTGATATCCCTTGTATATTCTTTGTACATATACACGGAATATCCCTTTACCTAGTACAGGCCAGACCATAATATTCGTTCTCCTATTGGACAGCGACCCCCTAGGCGCCACGGCGATACCCCCAATGTCTAGTTCAAAGTCACCGCTAAGACATGTCTCAACATGCCCAGATTTGCGCAGTAATACGAGACAGAAATAAGGCTGGTACTAGATTATTCACCTTACATATAAATACGTTGCAGGTGGATACAGCAGTTAGTTACCCAATAAGTTGAAGCCTTCACCACGATACAACGTGCTGTGAAGTGGGCCCGTTTTGCCCCGAAATAGAGTCTTGAGACCGCGTGCGAATTGATAGCTGAAGTGTCAGAGTTTAACGCTGTATCGTCGAGTTCGACCTATTCTATTATTAAGTAATAGTCTATTATGTATAGTGTATCGTGCGGCTACCGTTCTACAGTGACCAGCATTACCAACGTTTCATCGTACCGAACTAGTGTGCTTATCCAGGCTGGGCGGCCTAACCTTGTGCCGCCATCCGAGGAGCCCTAGACGAGAACCGTGTGGATATGTACACTGGATAACCTACACCGACGACTACAGAGCCCTTTTCGGCTGGATTATATTGCTTTGGTCCTGTGGCTGCTGGAGCAGAGAATCGTCTACCCCCACTACCGTGTGGGATTTACCCTGTGAGGAGCACCGTCGAGCCCGCCTCTAGGACTCTGAGGCTGGCTAGCTTTCATCCATGCGGCAGTGCATACCGGAGAATAGCTGTTGCTTTGTCTACGGATCAAGGGATTATTGCACCGTCTCCTGTACCTGGAGTCTCCTTATTCCTCGTTGATCCAGACTTTTGCTACCGACAAATCCTCCCCCCTGCTGGCTTACAACCGGAGGGAACCCCCCTAGTATCTCCAGCTGACCTACGAGTGTACCTTATATAATTCTTATGCTACAGGTGGTATTAATTATCCCCTTCGTAATATGCTCATGGACTTACGCTCTTGACCTATTCATGCACATTCTTCGCCTTACAAGCGCAACTCTAATTCTTAATAAATGTAAGATAATCTTGGTGCTCTTCTAATAAATATTACAAACAGTACTTTCCTTGTTAAGCCGTGTTATTGTGTGGGTGTTCATCTCATATACATGTGTACTGTATGGCCAGTAGTAATGTACATAACTCAGTAGTGGTTTAATGATACCATACTTATTCAATACAGTCAGGGAATTGTACCCCTCAGTTACATTCATGTTAGAGCTTAAGCAAGGCCTGCAGCCTACACTCGGTTGAAAAAGGGTTTTTTCTGCTCGACCTGAATCTCCACATAAAGGTAGAGGCTAGTTGTGTGCTCTGTTGCTTACACAGTGATATTGAGCTACAACACTATTGTGTTGGGTTTGCAGTAATGCTCGTATGAAAACGTACCGCGGCTCAGCCGTTCTCTCTCTCTCTATCAATGTTTTCTGTGTTACAACATGGATGCGGGTGTAGGATTCACACACACACGCGACTTGGTCTTGTTATAAACCCTGTTCACAGATTGGCTGTGGTTAGCGTGCATTGTATTAGCTTGCACTATTCATTAGCATTGCTACTAAAGGTATCATATGGCTAGTTGTTGTTGTTGTATGCAAGGGTTGGGCTTGTGAGGGGGTACCGGATAAACCCCTCCTTCCCTCTTCTGATTGGTCAGGGGGTTTATTCCTCTCTTATTAGTTCAGTCAGGGCCAAGCTGTTAGGCGGCTTGGCAGGGAGGGGGGGGGGGGGGAGGGTTTCAAAGACTCTGCACCTATCACAGGCGTTGAGTCTTGGGTTTCCCCCCGTCGTAGCACACGTCACTACGCACGTTGCTATTGGACGATGTCTTCCGTGAGTTAGACCCGTATGTAAGGTCTGTTATTGTCAAGTGTCGGGATAGAGCGTAGGAATTAAGGTTCCACTACGCTCGATATACACGTAACTTGAATCGGTTGGTCACATGACTCAATGTTACCGTGGCTTTTCAATCTATGGCTCACGTGGGAAGTCTCTCTGGGGAGTTCCGTCTATCCTCTGTGGTAGGGATGACAGGATATAAAAATGTAAACAGTTTTTATCCTCGGCTGCGTCAAGTGGGATTCATGTCAGTCGGTGTTTCTTTCTTTTTTAATAAAAGAGTGTGGAGTATATGAAGCACCACACCCTTCTTGTCGTTCTCCCCGGTGCCTTGAGGGATCAATGTGGGGTCTGGTTAGACTGTCCATTGATGTGTTCTTGTCCCGACGCATACATTGTGCTGGCTCGGGGTGTTTCTGATAAGAATCATGCGGGTGGCTAGTATGCCTTGGTTGCTTGTTATTAAAACAGCGTTTTTTTTTTTTTATATATAATTTTTTAAACAAACACATAAACAAACATGACAACACATGATAAGATATACAAGCATTAGTTGACAGTGCACATCCAATGAAATCACCATTTAGTTAATTGTCTTATACAGGATATACCCTTAATACCTGTTATCTAAAAACCTACACACATATGCTTTAGCTCGTACCCCCCCATTGGATAATCCATCCATTATCCCTCGCTCCTAACCAGACACTACCATTATATGCTAGCTTTTATTTTCTCCACCACTTCTAACCACAATGTCATTTTGGATTCATTGAGACCCAAAATTCTTGCTGTAGATATTTCTTGATAGATCACATCGAGATATGTAATAATCCAGACCTTTCGGCAATTTTTTTCCGGTTGGAACCATCGTGATGCTATCAGATTTTTAGCCACTGTGATACCCGATAAAACCAATCTCTTTAGCTGTGGATGTACTGCACACTCAAAAACATCATTCAGCAGTAATACAGAGGGGTGTACAGGTATATTCCAAGTTAAGAGATTTGATAATTGCTGGGTCACCTCTTTCCAGAATATCTTAACTGGTGGGCAGTCCCAGTACATGTGCATAAATGTCCCCTTGTCCCCATTTGTACATAAGGAGCATTTGGAGTCTTGTATAAGACCCATTTTTTTCAGTCTTATAGGAGTCAAGTATGTCCTGTGAATATAGTTAAGATTGATTTGTTGATGGTCCGGGTTCCTTGATGTGAGTCGAACATTTGCCCAGGCTTCTTGCCAATCAAAATCACTTTCCAGGTCTGGTATATCCCTACTCCAGACGGAGTCTAGGTGGAGGGTTTCATACGAGGACGTTAGTAATTGATGATAAAAATCTGAAACAAAACCTCTCGATGTCTCTCTTTCATAGACGAATTTGTGGTATCTGTGGTGTTCAATTGGTATCTTTAATGGAACACCTTGAGACTTCAAACATAACAATAACTGTATGTAAAAAAGATGTGTGGACTTGGTAAGATTACATCTTTTGCGTATTTCTTCTTAACTACAAAAACCCTGTTTGTTAAAAACATCCCCTAATGAGTGTATGCCTTGCTTTTCCCATATAGGGAATCTTATAGGTCGTTTTCCAATCAAGAGTGCATTGTTATTGAATAAGGGAGTATGATTATGCCATTTATGTGGGTTAGGATATTTTTTTTGTGTTTCACGCCATATCCTGATCGCATGAGTAATTATGGGGCCATATTTCCGTCCGCAATGCTTAATTGATAGTTTAGTGTATGCTATGTCCTTCAGTCTATGTGGGGCTACTATATTTTCTTCTAATTTTCTCCATGATACTAATGCTTGGGGATCAAACCATGTTGTCAATGGTCTTAAAGTGTACGCCTTAAAATAGTGGAAAAAATCTGGAAATGCCATACCACCGTCTGCTTTATTTCTCTGTGCGGTGGATCTTTTTATACGCGGTGGTTTGTTATTCCAAATAAATTTGTATGTGGAGGAGTGTAATTTTTTCCAGTAACCCTCTGGAGGGGGTAACGGTAGCATTGAGCTGAAGAAGTTGATTCTAGGTAGTACGTCCATCTTAACTATTGATATCCGTGCCTGTACTGAGTTTTTAAGTTTTGCCCACCTATCAAGGTCGTCTTTGATTTTGTTTTGGATTTTTGTGTAATTGTGCTTCACCGTTTGTCTTATGGTGGGGAATATTTCCACTCCCAAACATCTAAAGTGTTTTACCATAGGTATCTGTTCTGGGAGGGTTATATCTTTTTTTGCAAAAAACTGCGTTTTTATAAAGCAACTGGGATGGGTTTTTTTTCCTCTTCCGAGAGCCTGTTACTCGGTCTCGACGGATATCTGGGGGATGTTAACGGAATAGATCAGAACATAGGTAGAGGGGTCTCACTCCCTTGGGGTGGGCCACCGAGCACGGTTCAAACCGGCCCGTCTGGGTGGCGCCCTCTTTTCATGTTTTAGATCAACACGCATATCTGCCCCTTCTCCTGGAGTAGGCATGTCGGCGTGGTTAGGGCACGGGACTGGTTCTGGTCACGCTGGTCCAGGTCAGTTAACCCGTTGTCCGCCGGGGATGCAGATCTGCTGTTCTGGTACCCTGAGGGACGTGGGCTTTTTTCAGGGGGAAAAAATGCCGGGTCGGCCCGGGCGTCACAGGGTTAGGCGTTATGGATACCCTTTGTTGGGTACTCTTTTGTACCTGGCACTATTGTAAGGGGCTGGTTCTCCTTCTTTCGCTCCTCTCTCACGCATGGCGAAGAGGGGGCTGTTGGGGTGGTCTTCTGGACCCCCTCTGGTAATCCTGTGTGCTTCCCGGGCCGCCCGGCCCGGTCCGAAGTAAAGTTTTGTTGATACCGTAGGCCTGGGATAACCCTTTTTTGGAAACTGAAACACTTGTACTGCGGTATAGCTGGTGTATACCCGCAGGTGTGTTTTGGAGTTTTTTCTTGAGGGGTTATAGGAACAACCACCGTCTGTACCGAGAGGGTAGTTGATTCCCTGGTATGTTGGAGCAGAGTCAACTCCCGGGTTACCCGGTTGAGTGTGCCCCTGCACGTTCATGACGTCTGCCAATCATGTCAGCCTTCTATGCCTCGACCCCTCTGGGTGGGTTTTTTTTAATGGAGGCTTTGTCATGGTGATCAACAATGCCAGCATACACCCCTTCCGCCGGGGGGGCTGTTTTCAGTTGACTCATTCGGCGCCTGTCTCGTCCGCAGTGCTCCAGGCTCAGGTTACAGCCTGCTGCCTGGTTTCCCCGGTGCGCTGCCTGCTTCCGTTGGTTGAACTTTTTGAGTGCTTACGGCCATGCTGACCGGCCATGCTGTTCTGCAGGGTCAGTGTGCCAGGCGGTGTGCTATTGGGGGGAAAGGGCCCGCTCTTGGAGGGGCCTTATCCGAATACGCTGGCGATGTGGGGGGCGGTGTCACTAAGTGACCGCCTGGTGGGGTCTTGATGCCTGGCGTCATTGACCTCTCCGGGCCCCCTTCGCGCTCCGCTGCTACAGCCTTGCCACAGGGTTGGATTTGCTCTTGACCCCGTGATTTTGGGGGCAGTAACGAGGTTTGTTCCTTCCGTTCGTTCCCTGGTGGCATGCGGGTTGTGCGTGTGCGTAGTCGTGGGGTCAAGCCACGGTCTGCTCACCCTGTGCGTTGAGTTGCTTGAGTTCCTCTTCGCACGGTCGGATCCGTCTCCCTCCCGTAAGCCTCCAATAGGGGGCGTATCCTCCATTAGGGAGGGTCGGAAGGCTCGGTCCTCCCCGGTCTGATTGTTGTGGGGGGCCTCAGCGGGGTACATTTGTCGCTCAGCTCCTCTTGTGCAGATGATGCTGAGCGAAAGCCATAATGAAACAGAACATAAGGTTATGTATATAATCAAGTTCTGTGAATTATGGCGACGCTCAGCATCAGACGCCGCTGCGGCCCTTGATCTCGCCTTGTGGTGAAAGTTTGGGAAGGAGGCGAGTAGGTGACCACACACCTGCTTATGAAGGTAAGCGGATGGGGGTGTGGCCAGACGAATGTTGGGATGTAAAGGTATATGGTGGAATTTTTTATTCAGTGCACGTGCACGAAGTGAAGTACAGTGCAGATGATGCTGAGCGTTGCCATAATTCACAGAACTTGGTTATATACATAACCTTACGTTATGTCTGTCTGGTGTGTGTGTGGGATGTGGGTGATCACGTTGTGCACAGGTGTGGTCTATCAGTCCTAATCAGCTCCCTAATTAACTCTCCTCTGCCCGTGGCAGTAGTATCTCCCTTCCTCCACGTAGCCATGGGATGGGGATGATATCTGCCACAATATATATATATATACTGTATATATTCTGTATAATATCAAACAGTGTAGGAGAAGAAACCTGGGACATCTGGTGCAGCCCAGGAATGTGTCCCCACAATGTGTCTCATGGCTGTAAAAGCTTTGTTTGGTGATGGTTGTAAATACTGGAAAAAACACATCACATCACACACTGTGATCCCAACGAGAAGGTATTTTCCATCCACATGTTTGTGAACACATCACACACTGTGATCCCAACGAGAAGGTATTTTCCATCCACATGTTTGTGAACACATCACACACTGTGATCCCAACAAGAAGGTATTTTCCATCCACATGTTTAAGAACACATCACACACTGTGATCCAAACAACATAATTGGGGCTTTAAAACAGAATACACCAAAGGAAGAAGATGCCACAAAACATCTAAATAATACATATATATAATAATAGGGAATAGGGAAATACTAATGTAACTCTTAGCAGTTAACAGTTAAAACCACAAAAGCATCCCCATGGCTCAGTCTCTCACCACAAGAGGTGAGCGGAGAGTAGAATGCGAGACAATAAAACTTGTCACAATTTAACTGTCAATTTTATACGTAATTGTATTTTTTTATGCTACTGTTTCGTACCCTGCCATACACTACATCCTCCTCATCTGTTCACCGATCTTTTGCACTGACACAATACTTTGCCTCAAGCCACGAGGGACAGGAGAGCGCACAATAAACACCTGTGGTTATATTGTCTTTGACATTGTATCTCTAAAATGCCTATTTATTTTACAGTAGAACGTAAAATAAAGATCCCGATAGCCTCTACGGTGTCACAGACCTGACATCTGTCCCCCTATGCCTATGGTCTCATGTGTCCATAAAGATGGGAAATGAGGATTTTTATTCACGTTGATGTTGGTGTGATTTTGGCACATTGTCGACAGCTCTCAGGCTCTGTGGCCCTGTACTGTAGAATTGCACGTGAAATGACAGCTGTCAATTGCAATTGAACAACAATTAAAGCCATTATAACTCAGCGAGAGAGGTTTTGAAGGACACCGATTCTCCCGAACTGAACCCATGACTCACTCTGTCTCTGATGAGAGAAAGAGAGAGAGAGAGAGAGAGAGAGAGAGATGGAGAGAGTGAGAGTGGTCATGGTAACTATTACGACAATTAAAGTACTCTTGCACATACCATAGCAACAAGGTCTCATCAGAAAACGTAAATAAAGTACTAATTGAGCACAGGAAAAAAGCTTCATAGTGTACGTTATAGCCATGAGTAATATATTTACGTGTTGTATAAGTCATATATTTACATTTAGTATAAGTCATATATTTACGTTTTGCATCGGCAGAAGTCCAAAAGAAACACAGCGACTGGGAGAGGAACCAACACGGATTGTGGTCATGGGCGAGTGCTCTCACCACTAGACTAAAGATACAAACACAGCATTACTATATGATTATGGTTATTTTTAAATGTTCAATGGTTATGGTTATGATATAAAGTTAGGGTTAAATGGTAAATGGCTGCATTTATATAGCCAGCTTTTATCCAAAGCGCTTTACAATTAGTTCCTCACATTTGACCTATTCACTCACACATTCACACACCGCCGGCGGAGGCAACCATGCACAGTGCCAACCTGCTCATCAGAAGCAATTAGGGGTTCTATTTCATACTGGTTTCCGCTCAGCGTCATTCTGCACTAACCTCACTTTGTGCACAGCACTGAATAAAAACTCCACAATGTACCTTTACATACCGACATCCATCTGGCCACACCCCTATCCGCTTACCTTCATAAGCAGGTGTGTGGTCACCTACTCGCCTCCTTCTTCACTTTCACCACAATGAAGTGCCTTGGTATATACCCCACTTGACGAGGTTGTTTAGTTGAAGAAAGTTGAGAGGAAAACAGAAGAACGTGAAGATACGTTGACATTATATCTTTATTTTCTCTCTCACTATTTTCGAGAAAATACGGCGATATTGTCTTCGTCACTGGAGTGTCTGGAAGATGATGATCATTCTGACCTCCACCGGCTTTTTCGTATTAGGGGCTCGCGCCGCTGATATACTCCCCAACTGCAGTCCTCCTTGCTGCGGCTGGGTGGGTATTGACCCTCCGGTCATACAGCTGGACTGTGGGAGGCACCGGCTGTTGTGAGAAATCGGTTGCTTCCGCGTTGGGTGAGTACTGTTTTGCTAGCGAGCGCTAGTTGTCTGTTTACGCTATGGGGGTTAGCTGACAATTTTACGAAAGCCGACCCCGGACTGGGGTCTTCTGCTCGGCTTCTTAAGCGGTGGACGGAGGATCTTGGTCTGACGCCCATGATGGTCAACCTAGTGGGCCGCGACCGAGACCTGGTTAAAACCCGGGATTCTCTGGACGAGCGGATGCTTCTCTGTCCCGTGCAGGCCCCATCTTTCACATGAATGTGGAAGTACACCCTAACGAGGAAATGTGGGCATGGATCTTCATTATCGGGAGTTCCATGCTCAAGTCGGCTGCAGCCCGGATGGGAATTGTGCCGGCTCCGCTGTATGTCTGGTAAATCACAGGTGAAAACTGTGTTTGACATTTCTTTTTCTCTTCCCTCTTAGGATGGGGAGGGACTTGGACAGCGGCCTGTCTGAAGTGTGGCTTGTTAAGTCGTTGTGTACAGTTCAGGTGATAGCTGCTTAGCTTGCGTGCTAGTTGTGGCCTATTGTGTTAGCCAGTCAGTTGTTAGCTGCGGCGCTAGCTCGTTGTGTTTACTAGGCTAGTAAACATTAGCTTGTTGCTATCAGTCGGACGGCTGTTAGCTTAATGCTACACTGTTGAAACGTTACTGTGACTATAACATGCCTTAAACACTCTGACTACGACGTCATCTTTGACAGAGGATGTTAGTCGACCCAACACCCGGGTGCCAGTGCCAGCGAGGACTTTGTCAACATGGAGAACGGCGGCTGGGCGGCGTAGCGGATATACCCTCGTCACCAACGCAGGATATGCTGGGTTCGACTCGGTGTCCCGTTAACCAGTGTTGCAGTTATCTCGGCCTGCGCTCAGGGTGAAGGTAGGAGTCCTGACCGGACTTTAAACACTTCTTCTTTTCTTCCCTTCTAAATGTTTTGTAATAACGATGTTTCCAAAACATGTGTTGCTGCAATACATTGAGGATACGACGCATGTTGTGTGTGAATTGTCTTGTCACTGGTATAGCTTCTCTCTCTGTAGTAAATCGTAAAAATGAACTGGTTTGGTTGTGATGAGAACATGTGTGTTCATGTAACGTTGTACCGTGGGTGAACTCACAACTAAGAGGGTTAGTTAAACCTGTGAAGCTATGTTTAGTGACAAGTGATTGAGGAATGAATCTTTTCTCAGCCTGTGATGACAATGAACAGCATGTTCACATATTAACAGGGGTGCCTGTTCACCTTGGTCGTATCAAGGGTAAGATAGGAGGGGTGACCCCCCGGTTCCCTGGGGCTTCCCCCCCCTCCTCTCAGACATGTTTGTTTACAATATATTGTGTCACTGTGTTTGTGGGGATACGATGTAACCCTCAGCTTAAGTTGCTGGGGTTGTGCTTCCGCTTGAGAAACGCAGAGGGAGTTTCCTGGTCCCACGCCCTGAGAAATTGGGCGTGTTCACCGTGGAAATTTCCCCGCCATACAGTACGTCACTGAGCGTGTCTCTATTGGTAAGATCGTGAGTTGTTCAGGTCCATGTTATGGATCTGTTTCAGGGAGTTGTCAGAGCTCCTCCTCACGAAGCTCCTCCTCAGGGAGAAGTGCCTTCGGTGAGTTCGGACTCTCCTTCCCAGTGAGGGAGCCTCCTCAGAGTTTCAGAGCCTCCTCCTCAGATTGTCAAGGTGAGTAGAACTTCAAAAAGGAGTTCTGCTCTATTGTGTGTGTATTCGATTCAATTCGGTTATTGAGTGTGTATTGGTTCAGTGCCTCCTCCTCGGAGAACCCTAACCCAAGTGTTACATAGCTCAACGTTGCAATATTCTTTTCAATCTATACGGCTTGCGTGGGAAGTCTCTCTGAGGATTCCCGTCTCCTCTCTGTGGTGAGGGTGGCGGGATGTAAGAATGTAAAAAAAATTTACCCTCGGCCGCGTCACGTGGGATTAATTTCAGTCTGTGTTTCTTTCTTTTTTAAATAAAAAGAGGAAAGAACATGAAGCACGATGGCTCCTTGTCGTTCTCCCAGGCGACTTGGAGGAACAATGTCTGGTGTCTTGTTAGACTATCCATTGATGTGTTTGGGTTTCGACGCGTTCATAGTGCTGGCTCGGGGTGTTTCTGATAAGAATCACGCATGAGGCTGGTACGCCTTGGTTGCTCATTATTAAAACGGCGTTTTTATAGGGCAACTGGGATGGAGGTTTTCTCTTCCGAGCGCCTGTTACTAGGTCTCGACGAATTCTCGTTCATATCTGGGGGATGTTAACGGAATAGATCAAAACATAGGTAGAACGGTCTCACGCCCTTGGGGTGGGCCACTGAGCGCGGTACGAATGGGACCGTCTGGGTGGCGCCCTCTTTTCATGTTTTAGATCGACACGTGTACCTACCCCCTCTCTTGGAGTGGGGATGTCGGCGTGATTAGGGCACGGGACTGGTCTGGTCACGCTGGTCCAGGTCAGTTAACCCGTTGTCCGCCGGGGACGCAGATCTGCTGTTCTGGTACCCTGAGGGACTTGTGCTTTTTTCGGGGGGAAAAATGCCGGGTCGGCCCGGGTGTCACAGGGTTGGGCGTTATGGAGACCCTTTGTTGGGTACACGTTGTACCTGGCTCTATCATGAAGGGGCTGGTTCTCCTTTCTTTTCGCTCCTCTCTCACGCATGGCGAAGAGGGGGCTGTTGGGGTGGTCTTCTGGACCTCCTCTGGTAGCCCTGTGTGCTTCCCGAGCCGCCGGGCCCGGTCCGAAGTTGTGTTTCGTCGACCCGTAGGCCTGAAATAACCCTTTTTGAAAACTGAAACACTTGTACTGCGGTATAGCCAGTGTATACCCGCAGGTGTGTTTTGGAGTTTTTTCTTGAGGGGTTATAGGAACAACCACCGTCTGTACCGAGAGGGTAGTTGATTCCCTGGTGTGTTGGAGCAGAGTCAACTCTCGGGTTACCCGGTTGAGTGTGCCCCTGCACGTTCATGTCGTCTACCAATCGTGTCAGCCTTCTCTGCCTCGACCCCTCTGGGTGGGGGTTTTTGGTGGAAGCTTTGTCATGGTGCGCAACAATGCCAGCATACGCCCCTTCCGCCCGGGTGCTGTTTTCATGAATGTGGAAGTACACCCTAACGAGGAAATGTGGGCATGGATCTTCATTATCGGGAGTTCGATGCTTAAGTCGGCTGCAGCCCGGATGGGAATTGTGCCGGCTCCGCTGTATGTCTGGTAAATCACAGGTGAAAACTGTGTTTGACATTTCTTTTTCTCTTCCCTCTTAGGATGGGGAGGGACTTGGACAGCGGCCTGTCTGAAGTGTGGCTTGTTAAGTCGTTGTGTACAGTTCAGGTGATAGCTGCTTAGCTTGCGTGCTAGTTGTGGCCTATTGTGTTAGCCAGTCAGTTGTTAGCTGCGGCGCTAGCTCGTTGTGTTTACTAGGCTAGTAAACATTAGCTTGTTGCTATCAGTCGGACGGCTGTTAGCTTAATGCTACACTGTTGAAACGTTACTGTGACTATAACATGCCTTAAACACTCTGACTACGACGTCATCTTTGACAGAGGATGTTAGTCGACCCAACACCCGGGTGCCAGTGCCAGCGAGGACTTTGTCAACATGGAGAACGGCGGCTGGGCGGCGTAGCGGATATACCCTTGTCACCAACGCAGGATATACTGGGTTCGACTCGGTGTCCCGTTAACCAGTGTTGCAGTTATCTCGGCCTGCACTCAGGGTGAAAGTAGGAGTCCTGACCGGACTTTAAACACTTCTTCTTTTCTTCCCTTCTAAATGTTTTGTAATAACGATGTTTCCAAAACATGTGTTGCTGCAATACATTGAGGATACAACGCATGTTGTGTGTGAATTGTCTTGTCACTGGTATAGCTTCTCTCTCTGTAGTAAATCGTAAAAATGAACTGGTTTGGTTGTGATGAGAACATGTGTGTTCATGTAACGTTGTACCGTGGGTGAACTCACAACTAAGAGGGTTAGTTAAACCTGTGAAGCTATGTTTAGTGACAAGTGATTGAGGAATGAATCTTTTCTCAGCCTGTGATGACAATGAACAGCATGTTCACATATTAACAGGGGTGCCTGTTCACCTTGGTCGTATCAAGGGTAAGATAGGAGGGGTGACCCCCCGGTTCCCTGGGGCTTCCCCCCCCCCTCCTCTCAGACATGTTTGTTTACAATATATTGTGTCACTGTGTTTGTGGGGATACGATGTAACCCTCAGCTTAAGTTGCTGGGGTTGTGCTTCCGCTTGAGAAACGCAGAGGGAGTTTCCTGGTCCCACGCCCTGAGAAATTGGGCGTGTTCACCGTGGAAATTTCCCCGCCATACAGTACGTCACTGAGCGTGTCTCTATTGGTAAGACTTCCGTGAGTTGTTCAGGTCCATGTTATGGATCTGTTTCAGGGAGTTGTCAGAGCTCCTCCTCACGAAGCTCCTCCTCAGGGAGAAGTGCCTTCGGTGAGTTCGGACTCTCCTTCCCAGTGAGGGAGCCTCCTCAGAGTTTCAGAGCCTCCTCCTCAGATTGTCAAGGTGAGTAGAACTTCAAAAAGGAGTTCTGCTCTATTGTGTGTGTATTCGATTCAATTCGATTATTGAGTGTGTATTGGTTCAGTGCCTCCTCCTCGGAGAACCCTAACCCAAGTGTTACATAGCTCAACGTTGCAATATTCTTTTCAATCTATACGGCTTGCGTGGGAAGTCTCTCTGAGGATTCCCGTCTCTCTGTGGTGAGGGTGGCGGGATGTAAGAATGTAAACAATTTTTACCCTCGGCCGCGTCACGTGGGATTCATTTCAGTCTGTGTTTCTTTCTTTTTTAAATAAAAAGAGGAAAGAACATGAAGCACGACGGCTCCTTGTCGTTCTCCCAGGCGACTTGGAGGAACAATGTCTGGTGTCTTGTTAGACTATCCATTGATGTGTTTGGGTTTCGACGCATTCATAGTGCTGGCTCGGGGTGTTTCTGATAAGAATCACGCATGAGGCTGGTACGCCTTGGTTGCTCATTATTAAAACGGCGTTTTTATAGGGCAACTGGGATGGAGGTTTTCTCTTCCGAGCGCCTGTTACTAGGTCTCGACGAATTCTCGTTCATATCTGGGGGATGTTAACGGAATAGATCAAAACATAGGTAGAGCGGTCTCACGGCCTTGGGGTGGGCCACTGAGCGCGGTATGAATGGGACCGTCTGGGTGGCGCCCTCTTTTCATGTTTTAGATCGACACGTGTACCTACCCCCTCTCTTGGAGTGGGGATGTCGGCGTGATTAGGGCACGGGACTGGTCTGGTCACGCTGGTCCAGGTCAGTTAACCCGTTGTCCGCCGGGGACGCAGATCTGCTGTTCTGGTACCCTGAGGGACTTGTGCTTTTTTCGGGGGGAAAAATGCCGGGTCGGCCCGGGTGTCACAGGGTTGGGCGTTATGGAGACCCTTTGTTGGGTACACGTTGTACCTGGCTCTATCATGAAGGGGCTGGTTCTCCTTTCTTTTCGCTCCTCTCTCACGCATGGCGAAGAGGGGGCTGTTGGGGTGGTCTTCTGGACCTCCTCTGGTAGCCCTGTGTGCTTCCCGAGCCGCCGGGCCCGGTCCGAAGTTGTGTTTCGTCGACCCGTAGGCCTGAAATAACCCTTTTTGAAAACTGAAACACTTGTACTGCGGTATAGCCAGTGTATACCCGCAGGTGTGTTTTGGAGTTTTTTCTTGAGGGGTTATAGGAACAACCACCGTCTGTACCGAGAGGGTAGTTGATTCCCTGGTGTGTTGGAGCAGAGTCAACTCTCGGGTTACCCGGTTGAGTG
Source organism: Notolepis coatsorum (assembly GCF_963971535.1). Taxonomy (NCBI): domain Eukaryota; kingdom Metazoa; phylum Chordata; class Actinopteri; order Aulopiformes; family Paralepididae; genus Notolepis; species Notolepis coatsorum. The sequence goes on from NC_140165.1 coordinate 46,915,380, forward strand.
TGCCCCTGCACGTTCATGTCGTCTACCAATCGTGTCAGCCTTCTCTGCCTCGACCGCTCTGGGTGGGGGTTTTTGGTGGAAGCTTTGTCATGGTGCGCAACAATGCCAGCATACGCCCCTTCCGCCCGGGTGCTGTTTTCAGTTGACCCCTTTGGCGCCTGTCTCGTCCGCAGTGCTCCAGGCTCGGGTCTAAAGCCTGCTGCCTGGTTTAAGGGATCGACCCCTCTGGGGTCGTCTCCCCGGTGCGCTGCCTGCTTCCGTTATGGTTAGCCTTTTGAGTGCTTCAAGTTACGGCCATGCTTACTGCCTGTGTTGCAGGGTCTGTGTGCCAGGCGGCGTACTAGTGGGGGGAAGGGCCCGCTCTTGGAGGGGCCCTGTCCGAATACGCTGGCGATGTGGGGGGCGGTGTCACTAAGTGGCCGCCTGGTGAAGTCTTGATGCTTGGCGTCATTGACCTCTCCGGGCCCCATTTTTCCAGGGGATCCAGTCCCTTCAGTGGGTCTGGGTCTTCCTTCGCGCTCTGTTGCTACGGCCTTGCCACAGGGTTGAGTTTGCTCTTGACTCCGTGATTTTGGGGGCAGTAACGAGGTTTGTTCCTTCCGTTCGTTCCCTGGTGGCATGCGGGTTGTGCGTGTGCGTAGTCGTGGGGTCAAGCCACGGTCTGCTCACTCTGTGCGTTGAGTTGCTCGAGTTCCTCTTCACACGGTCGGATCCGTCTCCCTCCCGTCCTCCAATAGGGAGGGTATCCATCCATTATGGAGGGTCGGGGGGGCTCAGTCCTCTCCGGTCTGATGGTTGTGGGGGGCCTCAGCGGGGTACATTTGTCGAGCTTCTGGCTTCCGCTCAGCTCCTGTTGTGCAGAATGACGCTGAGCGGAAACCAGTATGGAATAGAACGTACGGTTATGTATATAACCAAGTTCTATGAATACTGGTGACGCTCAGCGTCAGGACGCCACTGCGGCCCTTGACCTCGCCTTATGGTGAAAGTTTGGGAAGGAGGCGAGTAGGTGACCACACACCTGCTTATGAAGGTAAGCGGATAGGGGTGTGGCCAGACGGATGTCGGTATGTAAAGGTACATTGTGGAGTTTTTATTCAGTGCTGTGCACGAAGTGAGGTTAGTGCAGAATGACGCTGAGCATCACCACCAGTATTCATAGAACTTGGTTATATACATAACCTTACGTTAAGTGTCTTGCTCAAGGACCATGTGTACTTATTTGTATTATGGCTATACCATACAATATGTACCCTTTTTTCTTGTGGTCAATTAGTACTTTATTTACATATTTTAAGCGAGATGGGGCTGGGCATGGCCACATGATAATACACCCAGTCTAATGTGAGAGAAAAGGAAAGATTAAATGTCACCTTCATATTTTTTCTTTGATCCACTTTTTCTCCCATTTTCTATATTTTCTCCCATCCCAATTTCGTATCATCCAATTCAACCCTCCCCTGTCACGGACGCTGTTTCTTGCCTCCCACAAGCCGGCTGCAATGTGGACTAAGTCATACATAGCACAAGTCCCCTCCGGTACTTGAGGTAACAGCAGTCGCATCTTTTCACCTGCGCAGCTCGATCTCTCAGTGACGAGGAGTAATGCGTGGGAGGCTCACGCTGCCCCCGACACTTCCTGATTCTACTGCGCAGGCGCACCAACCAACCTGTAGGAGTCGCTGTCCACAACGCCCGATCCCCACCCATCAGTTTCCCACCCCCTAATACGGCCAATGTGTATTAGTACGGACTACCAGCTAAACTGAAAGCAAATGTGGAGCGCTGGGCTCGAACTGACAAGCCCAGCGTCTCCAGCATTTCGTGGCGAGCGCCTTGCCCACTACGCCACGTAGCCGCCCCAAATGTCACCTTCATATTAAGCAATATAAGGTATTGCTATATTTCAAAACACATTACGTTATTTACAGTCTCTATATGCCATATGGTTCACACATGGAATACTTAAAATACAGCTACACTGCCAAAATTATGTCAATTGTCGCTGGTAAAATGCACTGTAATATACCAGTAGTGTTAAAGGCATACCTAGGACCCACACCTAAAATGGGGATATATGTTAGTTTTCCTAGCTAATCATACATCTAAATTGTATTTTTTTTATTATAAAAATGTTTGTACAGGCTAAAACTAATATGTAAAACTCATATTTAGCTATGAAATGCTGTCAGTCGTGTAGGTTCAGATTTTCTTTCAGACTGAATTAATACATTTACAGATGCAGCCTTGAATTGTCGTTGGACCAACGTTTGGGCACTGTGTAACGGTAACGATGACCAGCAGGGGCGCTCGAATACAGCTGGTGACAACGTGCCCGACGCGCCTGCTCTCTGTTCATTCATTAGGAGGAGCTCCGCGCTCGACAAAGGGAGAGAGAGGCAGAGAGAGAATGAGAGAGAATGGACAAATTGCACTGCAATGTTGTGTTCTGAACACATGTTTTGGCTCAAATACATAGTATTGTATTCAGTGGTGCATTATTGAAATCATCGGGGGTTGCACGCACCACGTGCACGCGCGCTCCCGGCGCGTGCGCTCGCTCCCGCGAATGCGCATTTAATGTCCCCTCACTTGAGCACAGACTAAAGACAGTGCCTAATTGCCTCTACGAATGGAATGTAACACATGTCTTCACAACAAGTTAGGTGTGAATGTATCTGAGAACGTATCTAACACACCTGACGACCGGCGCTATTGATATGCAAATAGCGAGTACTTATCATGTGTTGGCACGGAGTGCAACCCCGTCCCATGAAGAACGCATGCCTGATTGTATTGTATGCCTCGTTTTATAAAATGTCCTTTGGGCGCAAGCGATTGATAACTGTCAACGTTGAAACGGCACAAGCTCTCATTTATAAAAAAATTTAAGCGGCCGCTTTTATTATGAAATTTGTATTATGAAACAGGAAACACCTCCACCAATGTCTTCAACTCAGCTCACTACCTCAGGAAAAGCTCCGTGCTCGATAAAGGGAGAGAGAGGCAGAGAGCAAATGGACAAAATGCACTGCAATGTTGTGTTCTGACCACGTGTTTGGCTAAAATACATAGTATTGTATTGTATGTATAGTATTGTATGCCTCGTTTTATAAAATGTCATTTGGGCGCAGGCGTGTTTTATTTTTTTTAATACAGCGCTTTTATTATGAAATTCGTGGCCACTTCCGCCTCTGTGCTTCACTTGTTCAAGTGTTCAACTTGACCGACCACTGCAATTCCGCATTACATACATTAATACAGTCTATTCCACTATTATATAGGTATATAGTACTGTGTGCTGTGTGATGACAATACATTTGAATCTAATACAATTTTGCACACGGCCCTCGCATTATAATGAGCTGGACAGTTGTGTATGTGTGTGAGAATGAATATTATCAACAAAAGCAACGGAATTGTTTCTGTATACAAAGTGTGTACAATCAACTGTGTTGGCAATGTATTCTGATGTGTGTTCATGCAGGGAATGTAATTTCTTGATGAATTAAAAGAGGATTGAGCTGTACTGTATTGTACCCATTCTGCAATCTGTTATTAAAGTTTTCAATCAATCAAGCAGTGGCGGCTCATGGATGCTTCGCCACTAGGGGCGCTATACCAAACATTTTGCAAACATGTACAAGGCACGCATTGGCGAATATTATCACCATTGCCATCGATCAATATATGATCACAGTCAGTCAAATGCAACCACGTTTCCAATAGCCCAACACAAACACGCACAGCTCTCTCTCTCTCTCTCTCTCTCTCTCTCTCTCTCGCTCTCTCTCTCTCTCCCTCTCTCTCCCTCTCTCTCTCCCTCTCTCTCTCTCTCTCTCAGATCGATTCAATAAGAAACACATCTGTATATATTGTCATTTTAAACAAGTTACCATTCATTGTCTGAGTGGTTATGCTCTACCCGCGGCGAAATTAGAGAGAGAGAGAGAGAGAGAGAGAGAGAGAGAGAGAGAGAGAGAGAGAGAGCGAGAGAGAGAGAGAGAGAGCGAGAGACGGGGAGAGAGAGCGAGAGACGGGGAGAGAGAGAGAGAGCGAGAGAGAGAGAGCGAGAGAGAGACCGAATTAACTCACTGTTTACGTGGTCCACTCACTGTTGTCCCGACTCCCCAGACTGTTCTTGATAAAGTGTATAATCCGCTGTTGATGATGTATCCAGTCCACTGTCCAGACTGCCATATAGCTTGTCAGCTGTTAGCAGTTAGCACCACACAACAAGTAGTTTGATTTCTTTGTCCATTTCCGCGTCGAACAGACTGCAAACTACCTGGCGTTCTATCGCCATGCTCTAAGACAAACTCTAACCTTAACCAACTTTCAAAGAGTGCCTAAGCTTAACCGTCTAAAGAACTTGCAGTCACGCTCTAAGACAAACAGCTACATCTCACAACAACAACAACTATCTCTACCAAGCTAGAATAAGCTAGAATTGGAACATTAGAAAGTGGATTCGGCCAATCAGAGATCGTCTCCGCGAAATGCTGCTACGGAAAAAAATACTGGCGTCGGCCAATCAGAGAGCGTCTCCGCGAAATGCGGCTACAGAAATTCTTGAAGCTGCTGCCTAGACCGCTTCAAATCGCGCCCGGATTCCAACATAATAGTCATATTTCAACGCACAACGCGTTACGCACTGATTGGCTGCTACGGATACAGCGATCACACAGTGACGCGCACTCAGAGCGCTATCGCGTCTAGCCCGGGCCGAGAAATAAAAAAGAAAAAAAAAAGTGAGTCACTTCCTGTTCAAGAAAACGAGTATTTATTATTTTATTTATTAACGTTATATTGTGCATTGGAAACACAAACATACTTAAAATGAGTAAATATTATTCATTTTAAACATGTTTATATTATTTATAGGGCTATAAAACAAAAAACTAAAATATTATTTTTCTTGTTATTCTCTCATATAACCAGGGCAGGGCCTGAGGGAGGATGGCGCCCTAGCGCCCCCCAGTGGCGGCCGCCACTGCAATCAAGCAATACATTCTTGTGGACCTGCCCTATACAACAGAGACAAGAGTGTGTTGAACTCAGCTGAAAAAAATACATTTAAATCGCACTATAAGACGGGGTAACTTCATAGCCATCAAAGCTCGACCAAGCCCAGTTTCACATCCTAAAGTAGCTCTCATTAATGTCAGGGGGCGCTGATACCCCATTCATTGCCAGGTCTTTATTCAATGGATATAGTTTTAGACTGACATTTGCGAGTGCTTAAAATATATCTTATATTATATCTATGGGTCTAATAACGCTGTCGGGCCTCAGTGAGCTGCTTCTAGTCAACATTGCAGAGACAGATTGTTTTTTCATCGGTACATTTCCGTTGTATACCGTTTTGAATAGAGTATGGTTTGGGTGTTTTTCAGTAATTCCAGGAAAAGGCGAGAAAAATGCATTTGACTGTAATCCAGTCATCACATTGTAATTTTTCTGCTGATTATCTAATCATCCTGAAATCAACGCTAGATTATCACTATTATGTCTCCTCGTCCATACATGAAATGACCATCGTAGCGGGGCGCTCCTCCCCCCACCCCCACCGCAGTCAACGGTAATAAGCACATACACTTACACACAGATAGCTGTGATCGGGGTAGAAATAAATGTCAGATCAACGATCAAATTCATATATGATGTTCTTACCTTGTATCTGATGTAATGCAAAAGAGATAATCCAAATATCTTATCGCAATTCCAAATAATGCTTGTGGAGGTCCGCACCACACTATCGACCGTTTCACAATGACGGGCGGGCAGGCGGAGTTACTGATGCCATCGTTGTATAGAAGTGGCTCGCCTGGGGCGGCTAAGTGGCACAGTGGGCAAGGCGCATGCCACTAATGCAGGAGATGCTGGGTTCGAGCCCAGCTCTCGACGTTGCTTCCGACTTGGTTGGTCGTTCATACTAATACAATTGGCAGTATTAGGGGGTGGGAAAGCCGGTGGGTGGTGATCGGACGTTGTGGACAGCGACTCCAACAGATCGGTTGGTGCGCCTGTACAGCAGAATCAGGAAAGTATCGGGGGCAGTGTGAGCCTCCCACGTGCTACTCCTTGCCACTGAGAGATTGCGCTGTACAGGTGAAAAAATGCGACGGCTGCCTCCTCGTGTACCGGAGGGGACACGTGATGCAAGGCTTCGTCCACATTGCAGCCAACCAGTGGGAGGCATGGTCTAGCAACGTTCGAGACAGGGGAGGGAAGAATTGGATAATACGAAATTGGGATGGGAGAAAAAAATATTAAAAATGGGGAGAAAAAGTAGATACAAAAAAAAATAAAAATAAGTGGCTCACCTGAATATTTAAATCCCGCCCGCCCCGCTCAGAATGCCTCCTAAAAGACACAAGCCCATTTTCAATGAGATGCAATAGCTCCGCCTGGCAGTAGAGGGCGGTGTTGACCGTCTGCCAGCTCAGACAGGGTTTGAAGACTATACCAGAGGCTGCAGCTATGAATTATGAATAGATATAGCGAATAAACGATATAACGATCCCAAAAACGAGTAAACTCGTTATTGGCGTTATTCGATTGGCGGCCAATAATGAGTAAACACAAGAGTACAATCTTAGTAAACTTTTATGAAAACAATACACAAGTTGGAACATAGTTTTGAATGTTTTATTAGTTACTTTATTTACTGTCTTTCGAGTTTCAAGGCATTAATCCAGACATAGTTGCATTCCAGATCCATCCTGTTGTTGACATATCCTGTGTCCAAAGATGGCATCGCATTTTGTTCTGTGTGTTGAATGTGCATTTTCCTCTTCTTTGAAAACATAACATTACTGAAATGAATATGGAATGCAAATATGTTCGCTAGCTTAGCAACGTATTTTCATTCATAGCTGAGTACTGATCACCAAAAGTTGAAAGTGAGATTCATACAGAGTAGGCCTACATAGGCGGAAGTGACAATTTTTCAAAGTAAAAAATAAACAAGTCTCCCTCCCCACTTTACCGGCGTATTTTCAATTCACAATAACAAGTCTCTCTCAGTCTCGCGCCGTCCCAACGTTGACAGTTATCAACACAAAGGCACAGTGATGAGGAAGTCAACATACAGCCGCCCGTCGACTTTGCATTTCCTGGCGGCATAAAACAGAACAGCAGCCTGGTTTCCTATAATGAATTCCAATTACGTGAGACCACCGTGCGCTTGTCGCGGCAAAATGGTTAGGAACACTAATGGCTCCATCTGTAATATGCTCGCACACACAAATACTCTCTCTCTTTCACGCTTGTGCACACACACTCTCTCACTCGCTCGCTTGCACAGAACAGCGTCAACATTTAAATTATAATTAATTAACCCTTCTGTTTTTGTATTGAATTGTATAAAGAATCTTCTACGTTCTGTCATCTAATAATATATTCCATTACTTTTCCTGATATTTTAGGTTTTTGCCGTGGTATCGTTTTAGAATCGGTATTGTGAGTCAGGGAAATATAAAATAAATCTTGGAATAAATTCCTTACCAATAGATGTCTTCACCAATGTGCTTGTAAAGGTGTCTAATAACACATGTAAACATATTTAAATTAAACTCCCTTAGGAAAACCGGTGACAGTGTTAGGGTTTGTAATGCGACCCCAATTGCACGACACAGACAGATAATCAGAGTTAGCCAAAACAAGGGCATGATTTATTATTACAGAAAAAGTGGCACTGAGCCTTTAAGGGGGGAAAAACACTAAAGTCCAATAACACAAAAAAAGGCGGCACTGTGCCTTTAACGGGCGAACAGGCAGGAGAAAAGTAACAGGAATCCTCTGGAACACGGGCAAACAGTACCCAGGAATCTTCTTCCTCACGGGCAAAGTAAACAGGAATCTTCTTCCTCCCGACCAGAACGCTGCCGACGGGCAACCCAGCAAACAGGGGGTCCGAGGGGAGTGGGGTGAGAACACGGGCATCCTCCCGTGGAGTAATAGAGAGCGATGGCGAGCCTCACCCCAGGAACGAAAGTCCATGTAGAGGGAGTAGGGAAGTAGCCGGCACGACATCTGGAGTGGGAACACTGGGATCATCCCGTGGAGTAATAGAGAGCGAAGACGGTATCCTAATCCAGGAAACGGCGAAGGTGGTGATGATCAGGGGTGGCACGACGTCTCACGCCGGAGATGCGGCAGTAGATGGTGGTAACAAGAACCACCCGACAAGGAGTGGAGGGGAGTCAGCGTATATGAATCCTCCGACGAGCTGATTGTGGATCAATCTCAGGTGCGTGAGGCAGAAAAAACAGCACGCCCCCTCGTTGGGCAGCATGCAGAATTCCTCCAGCCCTCACAGACAGCTGCTGAAAGTTAGAGTAGAAACCTGGAACCTTATCTGTGAAAAATGTTAAATGTTTATTTTTGCCTTAAGTACATTGTGAGGTGTCAGACTAGGGTTTTTTCATGATTCTGAATCCATTGTAAATGTAATGTAAATGAAAAAGTAGTTTTATTAGTTGATTTAAATGCTTTTAATATTAAGTTAGAAAACAATACTCATCTACAATGTCAAATCATGAGTCAATGTATGTGTCTTCTCAAGATTCTACACCACAGTGGCAACTGCTGACCAAATTTTTTGGTGAAGCAAATATTATATTTTTAAAACATCCCCCTCTAATCAGTAAATACTCACAGTGCTGTGAATTGAGGGAGGAACTGCAGATTTGGATGACCTCTGTTTCAGCTGGACAGTTGAGGGAGGGACGCAGGGGGCTGTTTCTTCTGCAGGAGAAGGCCTCTGAGATCAAGACTGGTGTTGGACACAGGTAATTTCATCTGGGAAAACATAAAGGCATGACAAACGGTTCAAAAGACACAAAAAGGGGGCAGGACTTAAGCATAGGGGGTGGGGCAAACATAGATGTTTACATCATCGTTGATATGTAAAAGCAATGCAGAACATCTCTGATCTCTGATTCGTCTAAAGGAAGGAGGTATTGTATAGTATAGTTTAGATACACTAAGTATAAAAATGGCGGAGTTAAAATTGTACATTGTATATTAAGTAGTGTACATAGGAACCAGTTTCTCAGGAACTTAGCATGTCTTTTGTTATCATGCACATCTTGTGTCTTACCTATTTTCTTTTTTTTTCTATACCTATTTTTATTATTGTATTTTGCACCATTGATGCAGGCATGACCACCCGCATTTCACTGTATGCCCTGGTATGTATGTGACAAATAAACCTATTGATTCTTGATTCTTGATCAGTGCTGCATAGTCAATTCAAGTTGTATCATGATTGGATTACCACAATTACACTTGCCATTATCACAAGTAGCGTTTATACAGTGTGGATGTAGCCAAATATGAGATTTAAATTCTCCTAACCTAAACCAGTTGGATATGCAGACTTGTTTTGATGTTGACGTCAGTCATCGCATAGCTACTGAACTTGGCACCATGCCCTAAATTCACATAAACATATTTGTAATGAAATAGTTTTGTTGCTGTTGTTAGCCTGACCTCTCAACTGGTACTAGTACATCAAGGTAGAACCTTTGAGCATCTGCTCATGCTGGCTTAGTACTCAGGATCATTGGGGCACACAAGCTTTCCCACCACATCAAGGTCACAGCTAAAGGGAAAGTCCTCACACACTCCACTCACACCTTGTTGAGGCAGTTTATACGAGTAGCAGAGGTGAGTGGTTTGACAGGACGGCAAAGGTAGTAATAGAGTTGTATTGTCCCTAGAGATGTAACGGCCCGTGCTTCATTGCCCACACCTCAAGTGCTCTAACCCTAACCTGCCACCTGCCTGCCTAACCACGTCACCTCCTCAGGGAAACTGGACCTTTGTACCCCCATGGCCCCCCGAATCGCACCATATAGGAAGAGGGCCTCCTTTCGGGACACTCTTCTAATAGGACTAATGATGATAATTATACCTCCACTTTCTATCCATGGTGCTGAAATACATGCAAAATGATGACCGTATCGATTTACCCTTGACCCCAAGAGTGGGCCTTAACACTAGCACAGCCATGGAGAAAATGCCACTGATTCCCGCCAGGAACGGGTCAGATGACCCGACAGCTTATATGAGAAATATGAGAAAAATAAACAATGTAAACTATATAATTACCTGTGAATATAAAAATATGAGGTTTACCACAATGAAATGTAGGTTTGAGTGACAAAAGAAAAATATATATAAAAAAAAAAAATTAACAAAAAAATATTATAATTTTTATTTTTTATTTTTTATGGAAGAGCCACACATTGACGGGCAAAGAGCCACATGCGGCTTGCGAGCCACATGCGGCTTGCGAGCCACGGGTTGGCCACCCCTGCGCTAGATGCTCGCAAAGTGCTATGACTTTCGTCTGTTCCAACGGCCCATATCGTCGCCCTCTTAAAATAGTGGCCTAAGTCATAATTTCTCGTTTTTCAGGAAACATAATAAACTGAACCATATATAGAATATATTATATTTATTAATCATTTCACACAAAAATGTTATGACAATAGAAGACAATTAACATAAAAATAACGATGTCTATAAATTATGTAACATAAAAGGAATAAATGACTTTAAATTTACGAACATGCCGTTGTGATTTGAGCCATTTTAAACCTGACTTAGGCCAAATTACTTCTTGAGTAAGTGACTTGGGCAAAACGTGTCACTTCTTTTATTCCCATTTCTTTGACAGACAATGGGGAAGGATAAGCCACACTAGCAGGGCACACAGAGACTCAGGAGACAGAGGGCAGTTTGGCCGTGGTTGGCCCTTTAAATTCAATAAAGCAAACTCAACAGTTACAACTCAAATCACTTATGAGGGCCGACGTTCCACTCTACTGGTTAAAGTTGCTTACTCGTGAGTAGTACGTTCGTTGATAAAGAAAAATACTGTCCACAGCCACTCCAGTGTAAAACAAAGATATCCAAATGGTTTATTTCTCTTCCACAGCGAAGTCTTTCTTTACAGAAGTGGTCCTAAAGCTATTTTCATAAATATTCACGTTACTACTACAAGGTAAGAAAACTGTATTTTCACAGTCTCCAAAATCACAGCCGACTCGACACATGAAAATTCCTCCACACTGGAAAGCCGTAAATCAACTTGCTGGCTCTTTCCACAGCAAAACGGTAGGCTTGGCACCTTGGTTGAGAAATGCAGGCTTCAGTCTATGTTGTTTAGTCTATCTGTTGAGTCCTGTTCAGTCCTGTTTCAAGCTACACACTGCCTGTTCTTCTTCTTCTTTTGAATTTCCGGCAGTGTAGACGCATCGTGGCGTATTACTGCCCTACGCAATTCTTCTTCTTCTTCTTCTTTTGAATTTCCGGCAGAGTAGACGCATCGTGGCGTATTACTGCCCTCCACACTTCTTTTGATGATCTCTTCTTCTTCTTCTTCTTCTTCTTCTTTCTTGGCGTATTTCTTCCCTCCTCATTTCTTATACTACACTAGTGGTGTTCCATCTTTAGGCCTCTTCAACTTACACTTTCTCCTTCTTCTCTGCTCCTCTTGCCTGTCCAATACTAATACATACCCTAACGCTATATCCTCTGGTACAACTCTGAAGCATGCAGAAATGTCAGCACTGCCTCTGTGATCAACTGGTGGTTCTCATTATCCATGCCAAAGAATGATTTAAGAGAGAAGGAAGAGACTCCCAGCTCTTCCAGACTTTTATAAAAGATTTCCCTCTCTTTCCTATACCTTTCACATTTTAGGAAGACATGCCCGACAGTTTCAGTCTCTCCACATTCACACACCCCATCTGGATGTTTGCCCACAATGCACAAGCTACTGTTCAACCCACAGTGCCCCAGCCTCAGTCTACACATCTTCACCCTATCACTCCTTGACCCATATCCCTCCACCTTGATCTTGACCCGAGGCTGCAGAGAGAAATAGTGCCTTCCCTTGGTCCCCCTTTCCCACTCATCCTGCCACTCAGCCTCAACTCCTTTCTTTATCTTATCTCTGAGTTCTACTCTTCCCATTGAAATGCCTATCTCTTCCTCCCTTCCCAGGCTCTGTTTGGCAAGGGAGTCAGCCATCTCATTCCCCGCAATACCAGCGTGCCCCGGGACCCAACAAAACTCCACTGACCAGCCTGCCTTCGCAATCCTATATAAAACCAACATTATTTCCTGAATGAGATCAGGGCGAGCTTTAGACCCACCTGCACTCAGAGCCATCAGTGCAGCAGCCGAGTCAGAGCATATAATCACCTGGCTTGGTCCCACTCCCTCCACCCACCACAATGCCCAGAGGATGGCAAGCAACTCTGTCACAAATACTGAGCTGCCATCGGATATTCTTTGTCCCTTACCGATCCCTAACCGAGGCACCCACCACCCAAATCCTGCCCTCCCACTTTCAGGATCCACAGAGCCATCAGTGTACACCTCCAGAGCCCCTGATTCCAGAAGGAACCTCTCTATTTCCTCCACAATCTCGCCCTTATCCTCCTCCTTCAAGAACCTAAGTTCAATGACTCGCTCAGGCACTAGCCAAAATGGCACTGATAGCCACCGAGTGTGCTCCGCCACTCCCCCCTGATGCAATCTCAACTTCCTGGCCCACTGATCAATACTGGCCAAAAAAGGTTTATACTTATCCCCATCTCCTGAAAGTAAACACCTAGCTGGGAAGGACATACTTGTCCCACTCAATTTTGCCCAGTACTGTAGCCCTAACTTTACTCTCCTCAGGTTTAGGGGCAACTCCCCCATTTCCACCAATAGTGCTGAAGCAGGGGTGGTCTTAAAAGCTCCACAGCAGATTCTCAGAGCAATTCTTCTTCTTCTTCTTCTTCTTATTTGAATTTCCGGCAGTGTAGACGCATCGTGGCGTATTACTGCCCTCCACAATTCTTGCTTCGCCCACACTTGAGAACGTTTACACTCCTCTTCTTCTTCTTCTCATCTTCAAAACACATTTCTATCGTCTCTGTCTCCTTCTTCTCTGCTCCTCTTGTCATACAATCACAATACAAACATCATCTCCTCTCTTGGAGATGGACCCTCCATCTCCAATATTTCCGCAGAATTGTGGACTATATATAGAGACACAAATGTTCTAGAATGTTCGGTTATGACATCATACGGTGACATCACCAATGTTCCAGAACGTTCGATCATGACATCATACTGTGACATCACAAATGTTCTAGAACGTTCGGTCATGACATCATACTGTGACATCACAAATGTTCTAGAATGTTCTATTATGACAAATAAGACGGTTCAATGACTTTATCTAAATCCAATCAATATTCCTAATGCCGTTTCAATGTAAGGTTATAAAAACAAACATTCATATAATACAATAACCTAAATATATAGCTTTGGCTCCTACATCACTCTTGGCTAAATCAAACATGCCAGGTGAATCAAACACTGAGGAGGAGGCATGTCCCTCTCCCCCCAGCTCTTCTTTACTGGGTTTTTATTGTAGTTAAATCACTCAAAATCAAATAAATGGCAGGAAAATCAAACACTGGGAGGCATGTTCCTCTCCTCACTTCTCCCTTCAGCTCTTCTTTGCAGAGCTATTGATTGATGCCTATTTATGGCGCTGCACCGAACGGCTGCCTTTCTGATCGCTCCGTCGAGACTGTGCTTTCTTTTGTTAATTTTTATAGTATTAAGAGTTTTATTTGCACCAACTGTTGGTGCATTATATGTGTATGACCGTCAGTCAATCATTGACATTGGATTAAGGAAAACTTACCGATTGGATTGCTCTCTGGATCGGATTGCTGAACAGCAGCAGTGGCCCGACGAGATCCTTTGTTGTGGCCATGGCCAAGGCCAGGAGAAGCCGCGAAGACGTGGAAAGAGAGCCGGGGTCCGGAACAGACTGAGGTCCAAACGACAGAGAACCACATTGCCCAGCATATTGTTGGCCAATGTGCAATCGATAGGAAATAAACTGGACGACATCAGAGCACGGATCCAATTCCAGAAGGACATTCGGGACTGTAATGTCCTCTGTTTCACAGAAACTTGGCTGAGTCCAGATATCCCGAATCACGCAATAGAACTGGCAGACCACTTCTTTGTCCTCCGCAAGGACCGGACGGCAGAGTCACTAAAGACGAAAGGAGGCGGCATTGCCTTCATGATAAACAAGGAGTGGTGCGATATAGGCAACGCAAAGGAATTGTCTAACCACTGCTCCCCAGACCTGGAGTTTATCACGATCAAATGTCGACCCTTCTTTCTTCCGAGAGAGTTGACGTCCATCATCATCATCGGAGTGTACATCCCACCACACGCGAACACTGGGGCCGCACTTTCAAAACTACACGACGAGGTAAACAAACAACAGATAGCTAGCGTTGACGCTGCCATTTTGGTTCTGGGCGATTTCAACAGCCCGCGTCTTAAAAAGGTGTTGCCGAATTTCTATCAGCATGTGACCTGTCCCACCAGAGGCGAGAACATATTAGACCATGTATACCCGCAATTTAAGAATGGGTACAAGTCACAGGCTCTTAGCCCATTCGGTAAGTCCGATCACGCCGCCATTTTTCTTTTGCCAAAGTATAAACAAAGTCTCAAGCGAACGCCGGTGGTCTCGCGAGAGGTTAAGCGTTGGACCGTGACGTCAGAGGAGACACTCCAAGCTGCACTTGAATGCACAGACTGGAGGGTATTCCGTGATAACACAGCCAATATTAACGAATACACTGAAAGGGTGCTTGACTTTGTCTGTACTCTGGTAGAAGAAACAATCCCCTCTACCACAATTAGAATCTACCCAAATCAAAAGCCCTGGGTAGATAAATCCGTCCGTGAGGCTCTGAAAGTGCGCACATCAGCCTACAACACCGGGCTGGTGACAGGCAACATGGAAGAACACAAGACGGCAAGATACAACGTCAGGAGAGCAGTAATAGAGGCAAAACGGCGTTACAGGGATAAAGTTGAACTTCAGTTTGAACAGGCTGACTCTAGAGGCATGTGGCAGGGCCTCAGAACAATGACAGATTACAAAGGCACCTCCCTCAAACTGAACAGTGACACCTCCTTAGCAAATTATCTCAATTCCTTCTATGCAAGGTTTGAGGCTGTGAATAACAACACCAGCCTACAAACCACGGCAATGGGGGGGGGGGTCTGCTGATGGAGACTCAGTGTTCAGGGTAACAGAGCATGAGGTGAGACGGATCTTTAAAAAAGTGAATATCAGGAAGGCAGCAGGACCGGACGGCATCTGTGCCGACCAACTGGCCCCGGTATTCACTGACATCTTCAACCTGTCCTTGGAACAGGCTGTCATCCCCACCTGTCTGAAGAAGTCCACCATCATCCCTGTACCCAAAAAATCTACGCCCGCTTGCCTCAATGACTACCGCCCTGTAGCCCTCACCTCCATAGCCATGAAGTGCTTTGAGAAGCTAGTGAAGGGCTACATCTGTTCCTCCCTCCCCATCAACCTGGACCCCCTGCAATTTGCATATCGCCCCAACAGGTCCACAGAGGACGCCATAGCCCATGTGCTGCACACAGCAGCATCACACCTGGACAAGAGGCAGGGGAACTATGTGAGAATGCTGTTCATCGACTACAGCTCAGCATTCAATACCATAGTCCCCTCCAAACTCATAGCCAAGCTCAGGGACCTGGGCTTGAACTATGACCTCTGCCAGTGGGTCTTGGACTTCCTGACGGGCAGACCCCAGGTGGTAAGAGCAGGCAACTGCACCTCCTCATCCATCACGCTCAACATAGGGGCCCCCCAGGGCTGTGTTCTGAGCCCCCTCCTCTACTCCCTGTACACACATGACTGCGTGGCACAGCGGAACAACAACACAATCATCAAATTTGCTGATGACACAGTAGTGGTGGGCCTGATCTCTGCCAACGACGAGAGGGCCTACCTGGAAGAGGTAGAGAATCTGTCACAGTGGTGTCAGGAGAACTGCCTCTCCCTGAACGTCAGCAAAACAAAAGAGATGATTGTGGACTTCAGGAGGTCGGGGGTCAAGGACTACAGCCCCCTCAGCATCGACGGGGCACCGGTTGAGAGAGTGAACAGTTTCAAGTACCTCGGAGCCCACATATCCGAGGACTTGACATGGACCACACACATTGACAGTGTTGTGAAGAAGGCACGACAACGCCTCTACTTCCTCAGGCGCCTAAGGAAGTTCCAAGTCAGTCAGAAGATCCTTAGGAACTTCTACTCATGTACAATAGAGAGCATCCTGACTGGCAACATCACCTCCTGGTTTGGGAATAGCACTGCACAAGACTGTAGCAGACTACAAAGAGTGACACGTTCAGCCGAACGCACAATTGGAGGGGGGCTTCCCACCCTCCAGAACATTTACAACAAGCGGTGCAGGGGGAAGGCTAAGAGAATTATTAAGGACTCGAGCCACCCGAACAACTGCCTCTTTGAACTGCTGCGGTCAGGCAAGCGATACCGGAGTCTTAAGGCGAGCACAGAAAGTCTCAGAAGAAGCTTCTATCCCCAGGCCATCAGGCTGCTAAACGAACAATAAACACTATGCAACAACCATCAAATGCACACAGCACACACACCCACACGCACACACTCACTTAAACAAACAACACACTGCAGCACCCACTCTCCACACTTTAGATCACACAAACACACTTTATATTTATTGATAAAGGATTTGCACTACAACTCGTACACCTACTGTAAATTGTACCTAAATTGCACCTCATCCCATTTCTGCCTTGCACTATATAGTATTGTATATTAGTACACTGCATAGTATTGTATATTATATGGTAACTCAGTTATGTCTATTCTGCATCGAACATTGTACATATGTCTATACTGAACACTGTGACCTAATTTGTTTACTTCTAATTTACATGCTATACTATGTTATTTTATTTCATACTTATCTTGTCTTGCACAGTCTCTGGAGCGTAACAGTAAGAAGCATTTTGTAAAAAAGTATTCTGTACTTCTGTATGACAACTATTAAAGAAACTTGAAACTTGATCTTGAGCAAATTATCGAAGAAGTGATGACACTCGGTGGGCATGACATGTTTCATGGACTGAAGGTCCTGAAACTTCCTCTCTGTGATTGGCAGAGCATGTGGAAACATTCTAATCCATGTCATCAGCTCGTTTGGCACCTGGACCCTCTGTGGCAGTGCTTCCCATGAGTTATCCGAGAAGGATAGCTTGTAATGGACCTTGCCATCACTGCTAAACTGAAGAGCCCGCAAATTATGTACAGTCGGATCTCCAGCTTTTTTGCCTGGTCTGATGCTGAGGATGTAAGAGCCATTCAATTTCAGGATTTCATCATGCTTGACCACCTTCACATGGTAGGGTGATGGTCTGATCCTTGCAGTCAGGCGTATGATCACGTAGTCTCTCGGCGTGATGATATCCGTAATAATTTTACGTTCAATGGTACTATGCATGCTGTCACACTCCATTTGTATGTGTCCAGCAACAAGGTACTTCTGTGTTATTAGTACCCCATATTTCCTGGCAAGCTCAGAAAATGCATTCGCCACATTTGCATTGCGGTTCTGATAACCACAATCATCGCTCCACACTACTATCTCCTTGATTTCTGGATGATCTTTGATCAAACCTTCAAAATGGCGATAATGAAGGTGTGCAAATACTTCGCTACTGAGTCTCGTCCCACATGTAGCAGTACCCTTCCTTTGATTTCAAGTCATAGTTATGGACCTGCAGTTTTGTTTTATAATACAGGCAGCTGGATTGGGTTTTTGGACACAGCAGCCCGGTTGCAAGTCCATTGTCCAAACGGCTTCTCATTGTTTGCAGAATCCTTGTCGTGTGATTTCTATTGTCTTGCTTCATCTTTTGCCATCACATGTGCATCATATTTGGCCTTACTGATATTACCATGCTTGAATGAAACACAAACATCACACTGATCTTTTCGAGGAATGAATACGGAATACTTTCCTTCATGGAACACATCTGTAAAATGCTGTATCCCAACGGCCCTCACTCCAGCAGTTGCAGCTGCTTGTTGATATTCCCGATGTAGTTGGGAGATGGTTGTGCCTGGGTGAAGGAACTTCTTGTCTTTGTAGGTCGCTGTGCTTCTGCAGTAATGCGAATCAACAGTGGGCAGGTCCTTCAACCAGTCCTTAAGGAAATCTGTGACGTCAGTTTCAGTTTCCAGCTTTGCATGCTTGCCACTCTTAGGTCCAGATTTAGTTGGCGGGGCTGCTGCTTGTCTGTCATGGTCGATGGTGTCTTCATTCAGCCAGTGTCTAATGGTTCTTTCATGGAGACCAAGTGTAGAAGAAAAAATTGCCTGGCACACTTTATGACTTGTTCCATCCTGAAGTTTAAGTTGGTAGGACAATGACACATTGCGCCTGGATTCTTCAGCAACTTTCCTTTGCTTTATGGTGACCTTTGTGACCAAAGTTTTGATGTATAACCGACGTTCTTCCCAGGTGTTCATCGACCAAAATTCTGAAATATCCACTGCCTCTGTTCTTCTGTAATGGATTGGCAGTCTCGAGTCTTGACTTGTTGACAACTTTGAATTGCAGGGAGGACACTTAGCCTTCGCAGGTATTTTGTTGCCACCTTTGCCCTTGTACGGCATTTGAGACGTTTCTGCTTGGATTCATTCACTATTTTGTGTTTAATTAAACTATAATTTGTGACAGTAAAAGACTAAATAACTACACATGTATAGCCTGGCCTATATTATAGTAAACCTTATCACTTACCAATAGGGGACGAGCCCTGAATCATGGAAATTACTTCATCCAGACTGTAGCTTTTCTTGCTTCTCGAAGCATCTGCCATCTTGAAAAGTTGTAAAATTGCCTAAGTCGCATGTCTTGTGACTTAGGCAAAAGATAAAACTGCCTAAGTCACACTCTTGACATAGGCAAAATTCGTCCAGGGTAGAAACAGCATGATCCTTTCAATTAAGGATGTAGGCGATTGTACCAGAGGGTGGCCAGCATCATGAAGATATGAATTAGGCAAAAAAAATAAAAAATCACAAACCGTGCCAGATAAAACGGGTACTTTTAGGAAAAGTCATTGAGTGACAGAGCTGGAGCTCGACGGAGTGACGAGGATACATTTATTGAAAATGCCTAGGGGTCATTTGACCCCTTGTCGGCTGTGCTAGTGTTAATGGAGGAATACCGTCACACACACACCCCCCACACACACATTCATCATAGTTACTCCCACCATTTACCCGTGCTTCAGTGCTTCATTGCCCACACATCGAGTGCTCTAGCCATAACCCTAACCTGCCCACCTGCCAGCCTACCCAGGTCACCTCCTCTGGGAAACTTGACCTTTGTATTTTAGGTAACCTGCTGGTATTTTTTTTTAACCTAAAACATGATTTTGTACCAATCACAGTGTTGTATTTTACCGGACATAAAACATGCTTTTGGTAACGATCGCAGTTTCCGGGTAAGACGACCCCCGCCCCCTTGATGATTTTGTGAAGACACATGTATGGTATATACCTTTGATTTGGAAGTATTTGGGGTTTCAGGCGAGCAACCTGAACGATTTGGGCATAATGCATATAACGCGTCATATCTCGCAATCTATGAAAAAAGAGATAAGACCCCGTTCCCCCTCTCTTTTTGATCATATTCATCTTTTCTTCCTATCCACATCCCTACCCCAATTCCTTCCTTTCTCACATTCCCATATGTCCCCAAAGATGTCACATTCCTTTGACCCCCACCCTTTCCAGTTTTGTATAACGATGTCCCAAGATCCGGTGGGGGGTCTCTCATTCCGGGTGTGCTAGCTAAACACTACTTTGAATTGATACTTTGATTGAGTTAATAAATCGTATTAACCAGGTCTCTTTTTGACTGAGTAAGTTATTAGCTTCAGCTATTTTCCACCAGAATACCATTGAAAGGTTTTTGTATGTAATGTAAAGAACTTCTATGATGATGTCACTAACCCATTCTCTCACTCACTCACGGTTGGCCACTAGTAGACCTGATCGATCTAAGGCGAGAACGCTCCGCGTCCATGACACTGTGGTGTCCTTGGAGATGTGTGTATCGTGAAAAAAGCTGTTAAAGACGCAGTTGTCATTAAAACGTCATGTAGAGTCATGTTCACCGCACTAAAAGCACCATTAGAGCTTCTAGGCACTGCATAAAGAAGCTCCAGACCTGCTGACCTGGTGACGCAGTGGTCATCGTACGCTTTTTGTCTTAACCCTTTCACTACCACACTACCAAAGGATTAACCTTTTCACTGCAACAATATAGAAGGTTAACCATTTCACTGCCACACGACAAAGGGTTACCCCTTTCACAAGCACACTACAGAAGGTTAACCCTTTCACTAACACACTACAGACGGTCACCATCTGTAGTATGGTAGTGAAAGGTTAACCTGTAGTGTGGTAGTGAAAGGGTTTTAAATTACACACATGGAAAAGCTTTCAAAAGCTTTTCAGTCAGATTTTTATGGGCTGCCTAGGTCAGAAAACATGTGCATCAACAAGCCACTCAGATGTGCCTCTCTGTCACACTTCAATACGTGGGTGTATTAATATACCATAAACTCTGCTGGAAACCTCACATAAAAAAACATGTGCTCCAAGATTGCCAGAAGCATTGGCATAGTGGGCAAAATTAGACACATCCATAATCAGAAATCATTGCACACACTTTATTATGCACTTATTTTACTATTTTACTATTTTTATCTAACCTATTGTGTTGAGCTTTGGGGGAATACCTATGAAAGCACCATACAAAATATATGCATATTGCAAAACAGAGCAATAAGGATCATAAATCATGTTGGGTATTGTGAGTGTACTAATCACTAATCACTTGTACAAATCATGTTTAAAGCCAGAAGCAATTATTTGCCAGATAATTTACAAGAAATGTTCATGGACAGAGAGGGAAATTATGATTTGAGGAGGATACTTAACTTTGTGGGGTAGCTTTATGGAATGGTGGAAACAAAACAGAGCAATAACATTGCACAGTTCAAAAATAGATACAAAAAAGCATTGATAGACAAATACAGAACTGAGGAACTATAGATGTTTTGGTTTCTTAAAGAAATATATAATAATGGTTGTGTTGTTGTTTTATTATAATTATTTTCTCTCCTTTAGGCTGTAGACAGGGTTTTATTTGAAATATTATGATATTGTAAGAACAAGGTTAGGGTAGGACTAGATACAGTTTGCTTCCTTCTGCCCCAACTCATCCTTGTTTGTTTTTCTATGGATGAAGATGGACTAATTTGTTTATGTTTACGTTTTGTCTTTACTGTGATTTGTATGTTTGTTGTGTTCGAGATAAATAAATATCGAATCAAAATCAAATCAATCAGGGATCGTGCGGTCCTTGACTCATGTGAAAAACATGTGTGTGTGTGTGTGTACAAAATGGTTTGCTCGCTTTTCTTTTTTTTTGTATTTTCTTTTTTTATTCTTTTTTTAAACATAACATAAAATTAGACACACAAGCATTAACAGTAAACATCCAAAGTAAATCACAGGACTATACATTCCATTTGAATCAATATAAATGTAGTTTACGAGATATATACCTAATACTTGCTATCTAATACAATACATACATATGCTCTTGCTCGCCCCCCCCCCCCCCCCCCCCCCCCCCCCCCAGGACCCCCACTTGGATAATCCATCCATTTTCATTCGTTTCTAACCAGGCACTACAATTCATATGCTAGCCTTTATTCTCTCCACCACTTCTAACCAGAATGTTGGTTTCACTGACACCTAAAATTCTTGCTGTAGATATCTCTAGATAAATCACATCGAGATAGGTAAGAACCCATACCTTCCGGCACATTTTATCCGGTTGAATCCATTGTGATGCTATCAGCTTTTTAGCAGCTGTGAGACCGGATAAAACTAGTCTCTTTAGCTGTATAGGGGCTGCAAACTGAAAAACATCATTCAACAGCAATACAGAGGGGTGTACAGGTATGTTCAGAAATAAGAATTCTGATAATTGCAAGGTCACTTCTTCCCAGAATATCTTAACCGGTGGGCAATCCCAATACATGTGCATAAATGTACCCTCATCACCATTTGTACATAAGGAACATAGATAATCTTGTCTAAGTCCCATTCTGTTCAATCTTATAGGTGTCAGGTATGTCCTATGAATATAATTAAAGGGGAACTATTTTACTATTTCTTTCACTATTTGGGCACATTTACACAATTCCTGTGAGTCTATGGAACACCTCTGTAATATATATATTTTTTTTATTCATTGTTTTGTATTTCTAATCAAGTCCTCAAAAACAGCATTTTTCTACCTCAAGATCTCAAGCCGTTTTGAGCCTGGGCTCCTAAACCACTGCGCAGCGTCGTCGTCGCCTGAACATTAACATGCAGCTGTGTCTCTCTGACATCACATATCGCGCACATTTTCAAATGACTCAGTTCAGTGAGGGTGAATATTGTGAGAGGAGAATTGGAAGAATGCGCCAATATGAGAATTTTGAGACATAGATCATATTAATATAAGTTCACATAGCTAGGAAACAATGCTAAACACTCAAAAAGGCCATTTATAAGATAGTTCCCCTTTAAGATTAATTTGTTGATGATCTGGGTTGCGTGACGCAATTCGAACGTTTGCCCAGACTTCTTGCCAATCAAAATCTATTTCCAAGTCTGGTATATCCCTCCTCCAGACTGAGTCTAGGGTTTGCTCGCTTTTCAAAATAAAAATGTACTCTGATCTGAATCAAATCAGCCAGGCGCGCTGTTTCTGTGTTTGTAAAGCTACAGACACAGAAGCGGCCTGTTGATGAACAGGACTGAAACAGATGGAGCATGTGAGAAGTGCCACAGAACAAGTGACACTTTTTGACAATGACATCCTGGGTCGTTCCTATATGACCATTATAAATCTTTAAACTGAACTCTGGAAAGACAGCTCTATGATGGCTCTACTTATAAAAAAATGGAACTGAGCCTTTAAATGTCTCCATAGAAAATGTCTGTGAAAAGCTGTGAAAAGGGAGTGAACCAGCGGAATGTGGGCCTCTGGAGAGGAGAGAGACAGAGACAGAGGAGAAAGAGCTGTGTAATGTTAACCCTTTCAGACGGGAAGGGTTGCTGGTTGAAGTCTTGAATCAGAAGAGGAAGGAGAGGAGAGCAGACTATAATGACTATAATGTAATGTAAACTAATGTAATATAGTACACCGAGTACTGTATTGTACCTGTAACCTATTGTACCTGTATATATCTGTATATGTATGTGGTGGGCTATGTAAGATATATTACGGCAGTCTGCCTCGTCCTCGTCTCAGAACGAAAGAGGCCCCATGCAGTAGGGAAGTGACCGGCTGGAATGCAAGGCCAAGAAGAGGGAGCTCTAGTCAGAGGGGCATTGTATTCTTATGAATTACTTGATTTGATATGTAACTGCAAAGTAACAAATAACTGAAGGAGGGATATGACACGTACTGTACAGTGATTGGAGCTATGTACTGATGATTGAATTGAATAGTTTATTGGTTTAGAATGGAAAAATCACACATATACATTGGATCACAATATGAAAACAGGTATACATTTTCTCCATTTACCAATAGGATTTCATAAAAAACACAATAAAGCCATAGGCTTGTTTCCATTGTGGTCCTTCATCATTGGTGTCAGTGGATTTATGTACTGGTGTGTGGACGTGGGTGTTTGTAGTGTCTGTATGTCAGGATGTGTGGTATAAAAACAAAAAAATACATACAATAATATTCCATTTTATGGCGTGACGTGACGGACCTTATAAAAAGGGCCAACTGGCGAGAGCACAGGGGGATTTTTACACGGAGAAGGAGAGAGAAGAAGAATGGTGCCTACAGACTTCTTTGAGAGATTTTGAAGTTTTTACCAGTGTGTGACTTGGAAGACAAGATGCAGATGACATGTTTTGTTTTTATATAATCTTTTAAACTGTAATGGATATTTTTTATTTAGTCTTTTTCTGTAACTTCATTGAAATAAAGATGACTTTTTATAATCCATTGAGTTCTTGGACTGATCCCTGCCAGCAAATACCAGCCGCGCCCTGATTTCCTCTGAGGTGACTATGTCCTGAAATACAGATTGAATCAATTGACTGGTTAATGCTTTTCAGCTAAAATATATATATTTATATATGTATATGCTATGTACTGATAAGAAATACTAAGCATGTAGATGAGTGTTGTTTGCGGGTTCCGGTGTCTCTGTGTCCAGACTGACTCTGTCGAATGTGGGACCTCGACCGTCTGAATCACTGCAGGGTTCAAGACGGTCGGTTCCGTTGACGGAGGAGGAGGAGGACAGGAGGGGCCAGGGAGTGCAAACAATGATTACGTGTTAGTACAGTGGTAATACTTATTAAAAAAGTAGTAATACAACCAAGCTTTCAAATGAGCAGTATTACAAGCCCTTTCGTAAAATGATGATAATGATGATAATGATAATAATAATATTATTTTTATTACATGATATAATAGTTCTCCTAAACAAAATATTCGGTTTATTTCAAACAAGAAGAGATTAACAACTCTTCATGATTACATTTCATATCAACTGGATATAACAAGACCAGTGACTTGAAGTAATCTAGACAGAAATAGTAAATTGACTCGAGAACTTGGCGAGTTTAGCACCTCGCCGGGGGATATCGAGCGGCCGCAGGTTTATATCTCGAGTAGGTGATTGAGATATCTAGAGGCGACCTGTAGCTTTCAACATGGCGTCCCTGGTTAGGGCTGAGATCGGTAAGATAACAGCCAAAATAAAATAAAATAGAAATATTGAAAAAAAAAAAAAACGGAGAACCGAGTTTTAGAATACACCAGTCAAAGGATATTGATCTGTAGGGCCCTCGATGGAGAGCAGTGGCAAATTAAAGGCATCTGCATAGTGGGGGCATTGCTGGTGGAGCGGTTGAGCCCGCAAAATTGGATTAAAAAAAAAAAAAAAAAAGAGGGGGGGAGTGTGGATGTGAAGCGAGCCAAAACGGCCGTTCACAGAAAGGCGAGGGCTCCCTAGCCCAGAGACACCCTGTAAGGAGCGGAGTGTGGATGTGAAGCGAGCCAAAACGGCCGTTCACAGAAAGGCGAGGGCTCCCTAGCCCAGAGACACCCTGTAAGGAGCGGAGTGTGGATGTGAAGCGAGCCAAAACGGCCGTTCACAGAAAGGCGAGGGCTCCCTAGCCCAGAGACACCCTGTAAGGAGCGGAGTGTGGATGTGAAGCGAGCCAAAACGGCCGTTCACAGAAAGGCGAGGGCTCCCTAGCCCAGAGACACCCTGTAAGGAGCGGAGTGTGGATGTGAAGCGAGCCAAAGCGGCCGTTCACAGAAAGGCGAGGGCTCCCTAGCCCAGAGACACCCTGTAAGGAGCGGAGTGTGGATGTGAAGCGAGCCAAAACGAATTCACAGAACTGCAAGCTAACTAGCACTACATCGGCTAACAAGCCAGTGCTAACACCCATGAGCTGGCTTTAGCCAGACGGAAGACCCATGAGCTAGCCAGACGGTGCGACCCATGAGCTGGCTAGACGGAAGACCCAGGAGCTGGCCGTAGCCAGACGGAAGCTAACTAGCACTACATCGGCTAACAAGCCAGTGCTAACACCCATGAGCTGGCTTTAGCCAGACGGAAGCTAACTAGCTCGCCATCCGCCAACAAGCCAGGAGTGAACTGAATGCTAACTGGATGGCTACCTAGCCCGAGGCTACGTGACACGAAGCCAGACGGAAGCTAACTAGCTCACCATCGGCTAACAAGCCAGTGCTAACACCCATGAGCTGGCTCTAGCCAGACGGAAGCTAACTAGCACTACATCGGCTAACAAGCCAGTGCTAACACCCATGAGCTGGCTCTAGCCAGAAGGAAGACCCAGGAGCTGGCCGTAGCCAGACGGAAGCTAACTAGCACTACATCGGCTAACAAGCCAGTGCTAACACCCATGAGCTGGCTCTAGCCAGACGGAAGACCCATGAGCTAGCCAGACGGTGCGACCCATGAGCTGGCTAGACGGAAGACCCAGGAGCTGGCCGTAGCCAGACGGAAGCTAACTAGCACTACATCGGCTAACAAGCCAGTGCTAACACCCATGAGCTGGCTTTAGCCAGACGGAAGCTAACTAGCTCGCCATCCGCCAACAAGCCAGGAGTGAACTGAATGCTAACTGGATGACAACCTCCAGCTCCAGGAGACGCTGAGGCAGCGGGAGCGGGAGCTCACGGCCCTGAAGGGGGCGCTGAAGGACGAGGTGGCCACGCACGACCGGGAGATCCGAGACCCTCAGGGAGCAGTACAGCACCGACATGGAGAGGCTGAGGAGCAGCATGGAGCAGGTGTCCCAGTCTCTGGCAGGTATCGAGGCAGAGCGGCAGCGTGTGAACACCTCGGTGCGCTCCCTGCAGCAGCAGCTAGAGGACTGCAGGGACGAGAGTGCCCACTGGATGGAGCAGTTCCACACCACCAGAGACGAACTGCGAAGCACCAAACAGGAGCTGCTGCAGTCTCGTCTGGAGAAGGAGGAGTTTGAGGAGGAGCTGAAGGAGCTGCAGGAGCGAGATCACTCCCTGCAGTGCATAAGCCCAGGACCACGTGGTCACGAGGAAGTGAGGCAAGCGAGAGCAACCTATATATCTCCCCGTGGTGAACACTCAGGGGTGAGAGTGACATCTACAAGGTCTCACAGACAATCACCAAACATAACAGTCACTAACCACCCAGTCTGGACCGATAACTCTGATACACCATGGTCAATCCTCACCTTCACTGGACCGTCATTGACGAACTATGGTAGATGGGAAACAAGCATGGTAACGGCAGGAGGCTCTTACTACCGAAACCTGAGGAAACAGGTAATGGAAAAAAGGACCAAAAAGCCCCTGAAACCAGGCAAGGCAGTAATCACAGAGTGTGATTATGAGGTGTTTCACGCGGAGAAAATTGTCCATGTGACACTAAGTCAAGACCAATACAAGGAGATAGAGTCCTCACACATAAACTGGGACAGACTGGTGTCCCGTATAAAGGAACTACTGCAGAAAAGGGAAATCTATGCTGGCCACGGTACTAAGGACATGCCCTACCGACTAGCCATAAACCTGATGTGGGGCAGGTCTCGAGGATATGGCCAAAGAGGCATATGGTTGGGGAAAGCTGTAATCAGCGCGATCTCAAGCCTAAGGAGTGCAGGGCACACGGAGATCCGTCTCATGATGGAACCTAGGGACCATGAGTCAATAACCCTGGCCATGGATAGAGCCGGGGAGGGTGAGGAAGACGAGGACGATGAGCCTGCATTGGTACCTCTCACTCCCCCTCCGAACCCTAAGGGATCGGGACCCGTACCCAGGAAAGAAAGGTCCAACTCCCAGAACTCCTCCCGAGCAGCGGAGAGAGGGAGATCATCCACACCCAGGAGACCGACAGTACCGTTCGAACCTGAAAAGGCGGAACCTGCGCGATCTCAGGCCAGGAGTATCCATAGACTTCTAGGCCGTCCCCCGGACTCAGGGGACGACCCAGCAAGTAGCGAACAGGAGTATACTGACCTAAATCAGGACTCAGGAATGGAGGGAGACCGGGATAGGTCAAGCTCCAGAGCATCCTCCAAGTCTTCATCTCGATCAAGATCTAGGGAGAGAGTTCGGTACCCGAGGGGCGAACCTCCTAGACCTCGAAACAAGAGAGCGAAACCGGTCAAACTGAGACCTATAGGCAAGGGGCCTACTCTGAAAGGCACCACCTTTCAGTCACCCTCGGGCTTGACCTGGAGCTCAGGATTGGAGGACGTCTCCGAAGAGAGTGAAGGAGACTTGGAAGGAAAGAAAACAGGGGATATTATGCCAGCATATCCCGTGAGATGGGGAACGGCTCAGGCCTTAGCCCGGTCACCCGTGGCAGAAAAAGTGTTGTCTCACCCTGGGGTAACAGAACCATACAAGCATGCACACTTACATGCAGGCTATGACATACTACGTGAACAGGTGTACAAGCTAGACAGGGCCATGGCTGAAATAGCCAAGAGAGAAAGAAACTGGTTGAACGAGGCCCCGTCCATAAGCCCAATCCGAGCCCTGAGACACAGCACAGAGGAACACCGACCGGAAGTGAGCCCTCACTCCATACTAGCCCAATCTCCCGGAGACATTTACCGACCGAGAGGAAAGAGTTCACATACAGGCAGGAGTCTGCGTGACAGCACCCAATATGGAGAAAGCAACAAAGCACAAGAATTGTTAAGCAAAACCCAAGTGCTCAAAAAACTGGCCCCAGAAATGCTTCGAGGGGAGACCCAGGCTGCTTATATCCATAAGTGTGCTCAGATTTTCCATGGGTCACCTCTCTATGATGACCCGGAGGCCGCTCGCATTTTGAGACACCTCAAAGGACTGGAGGTCCCCGAAGGGGCTTCAATGGCCCAAATGATGGAAATGGAAGTAAGAATCCCCGGTCAAGATCCAGGGGAAAATATGGTGGAGAAACTAATCCCACAGGTGCGAGACGGGAGCTTGTCTCTCACTGTTGCAGCAGAATCAGTCATACGTGGAACGCCTAGGCAAAGATCAGGCTTACTGCTTGAAAAGCTATTCATCGGTGTACCAGGTGGTAACCGTCTTGCAGCCAAATGCGCAGCATGGTCCCGAGACCAGTTACGGACGGAATGCATGCTGTATGACCAAGTCAAAATGCTTTCTCAACACAAATACTGTAAAGATGTCCGTCTTTTCTCTAAACCAGAGTAGAGAGGACGAAAGAATTTGTAATCTATTTCATGCAAAGGGGATTTCCTGACAGCTACCATCTGGTAGGTTAGCACCTGTACCAACCATATCAGCTGCGTGAGATGTACACTCACCAGCGCCTATGGATAAAAATTGAGACTCTGCAAACTCTCATCAAGCTTAGCACCTTGACGCGGGGGGACAGAGCGAGCATCAGGGTCTCTATATCCGACGGGCCTATCAGATTTGTGGGGACTCGGAAGCTTCAGCATACAGGACGCTGTGATGCTTGGGCGGCCGAGTCACTGGTTTATAGGTCTGTCAAAACGGATTGGAGGTTCTGGGGCTTAGAACATTCGTGAGTTGGGCTTTATGCTAATTGAATAGGTATCAAAAGCCGAAAGAATATGAACTGAAATAACTGCGGTCAGGGGCCTCTGGAGTAAAATTTATTACAGATTTGAGTTAAAACCTTACTCAAGTGTGATCTTATCAGCAAGCAATCCTCTCCAACCAAGACTCCTCCTAAGTGCTCGAGATCTGGAACAATGAGTGACGTAGAGGTCTGCAAAGCGCAGCAGACAGCCTAAGAGGTAAAAAATCTATCAGGAACAAGAGAGGGTTCATAAGAAACCACTTGAAGTGGCGTTTACTCGCGACTAATAGGGCTAGGGAGCCCTAAAGTCACTTGAACTTGAAGTAACTAAATGCTTACTTAAAGTCAGAACTTAAGTAGAAAAAACTCTACTTTGTGAATAGCAGGCTGAAATAGCCATTGCGAATAGCAGGCTGAAATAGCCATTGCGAATAGCAGGCTGAAATAGCCATTGCGAATAGCAGGCTGAAATAGCCATTGCGAATAGCAGGCTGAAATAGCCATTGCGAGCAGGCTGAAATAGCCATTGCGAATAGGAGCGAATAGCAGGCTAACTAGCCATTGCTAACAGGACGAGGCTACTCACATGATCGGACAGGTATATGATAACCTTGGACATGCCGGAAGCAGGAGGATGTTGGTATACCTGAGAACTAACAACATTCTCATACATAAAGCCAAACAAAGAGCGATAACAGTCCGAAAGGCCTGTGAACAATGTGCGCTGGTAAAGGTGGCTGGTAAAGGGACAAAACCTGAACCAGTGCCGCATTCTTGGACAGGGGGGGGGGGTCCCCCGGAGTCAGCGGACGATGCAGCGAATGGCAAAAAGGAATATACTGACTCAGGTCAGAAATCGGAAATGGAGGAAGACCGGGATAGGTCAAGCTCCAGAGCATCCTCAGGGTCCTCATCTAGACCTCCCAGACCTCCCAGACCTCCCAGACCTCCTAGACCTCCCAGACCTCCCAGACCTCCTAGACCTCCCAGACCGGACAGAGAGACCTCGGCCTGGACCCAGGTTACAGGGCGACGAGAGCCCTGAATGGACCTGAAAGAGAGAAAAGAAATGAGTCCTCTGTGGACTGTATCTGTGATGTCCTGCGAGGCCTACGGACAGGGTCACACGATAGGTCAAGCTCCAGAGCATCCTCAAGGTCCTCATCTAGACCTCCCAGACCTCCCAGACCTCCTAGACCTCCCAGACCGGACAGAGAGACATCGGCCTGGACCCAGGTTACAGGGCGACGAGAGCCCTGAATGGACCTGAAAGAGAGAAAAGGAATGAGTCCTCTGTGGACTGTATCTGTGATGTCCTGCGAGGCCTACGGACAGGGTCACACGACCAGGGCAACCACACTTCAATAGAGGACTGCTGCTACAATTCTCGGGGACCCGTGGGGGTCGCCCGAGAAGTGACAAATCAACCTACCTCAAACTATGGGAGAGATCCAAGAGGTCAGAGGGGGCGACCCCAAGACGACCAAGATGACCAAGATGACCAAGATGACCAAGATGACCAAGATGACCAAGATGACCGAGACGACAACAGCCTGGGTGCATCGGCCGGGAACAACAGATGCAAGTCTTCCCGCCGGATACCAAGCAACAACGTGACCCCTATCCTGTCGAGCCGTCCAGCCAGGGAACAACAGATGCAAGTCTTCCCGCCGGCTACCAGGGTAACAAGGTACCGAGATGGCAGAGGGGGTGTGGAGAGTCACAGCCACGTGACCCCACAATCGCCATCTCGTCCCCCAGTACAGACGCTATTAAGACAATGGAAAATGACCGCCCAGAATGACAGAGTGGGTGAGAAGTGCCACAGAACAAGTGACACTTTTTGACAATGACATCCTGAGTCGTTCCAATATAGCCGTATATACCTATTTTTCACATGTAATTATATGCTTCATTATTCAGTTGATGATGGACAATGACCGCCCAGAATGACAGAGTGGGTGAGAAGTGCCACAGAACAAGTGACACTTTTTGACAATGACATCCTGGGTCGTTCCTATATGACCATTATAAATCTTTAAACTGAACTCTGGAAAGACAGCTCTATGATGGCTCTACTTATAAAAAAATGGAACTGAGCCTTTAAATGTCTCCATAGAAAATGTCTGTGAAAAGCTGTGAAAAGGGAGTGAACCAGCGGAATGTGGGCCTCTGGAGAGGAGAGAGACAGAGACAGAGGAGAAAGAGCTGTGTAATGTTAACCCTTTCAGACGGGAAGGGTTGCTGGTTGAAGTCTTGAATCAGAAGAGGAAGGAGAGGAGAGCAGACTATAATGACTATAATGTAATGTAAACTAATGTAATATAGTACACCGAGTACTGTATTGTACCTGTATAGTATACTGACCTAAATCAGGACTCAGGAATGGAGGGAGACCGGGATAGGTCAAGCTCCAGAGCATCCTCCAAGTCTTCATCTCGATCAAGATCTAGGGAGAGAGTTCGGTACCCGAGGGGCGAACCTCCTAGACCTCGAAACAAGAGAGCGAAACCGGTCAAACTGAGACCTATAGGCAAGGGGCCTACTCTGAAAGGCACCACCTTTCAGTCACCCTCGGGCTTGACCTGGAGCTCAGGATTGGAGGACGTCTCCGAAGAGAGTGAAGGAGACTTGGAAGGAAAGAAAACAGGGGATATTATGCCAGCATATCCCGTGAGATGGGGAACGGCTCAGGCCTTAGCCCGGTCACCGTCTTGCAGCCAAATGCGCAGCATGGTCCCGAGACCAGTTACGGACGGAATGCATGCTGTATGACCAAGTCAAAATGCTTTCTCAACACAAATACTGTAAAGATGTCCGTCTTTTCTCTAAACCAGAGTAGAGAGGACGAAAGAATTTGTAATCTATTTCATGCAAAGGGGATTTCCTGACAGCTACCATCTGGTAGGTTAGCACCTGTACCAACCATATCAGCTGCGTGAGATGTACACTCACCAGCGCCTATGGATAAAAATTGAGACTCTGCAAACTCTCATCAAGCTTAGCACCTTGACGCGGGGGGACAGAGCGAGCATCAGGGTCTCTATATCCGACGGGCCTATCAGATTTGTGGGGACTCGGAAGCTTCAGCATACAGGACGCTGTGATGCTTGGGCGGCCGAGTCACTGGTTTATAGGTCTGTCAAAACGGATTGGAGGTTCTGGGGCTTAGAACATTCGTGAGTTGGGCTTTATGCTAATTGAATAGGTATCAAAAGCCGAAAGAATATGAACTGAAATAACTGCGGTCAGGGGCCTCTGGAGTAAAATTTATTACAGATTTGAGTTAAAACCTTACTCAAGTGTGATCTTATCAGCAAGCAATCCTCTCCAACCAAGACTCCTCCTAAGTGCTCGAGATCTGGAACAATGAGTGACGTAGAGGTCTGCAAAGCGCAGCAGACAGCCTAAGAGGTAAAAAATCTATCAGGAACAAGAGAGGGTTCATAAGAAACCACTTGAAGTGGCGTTTACTCGCGACTAATAGGGCTAGGGAGCCCTAAAGTCACTTGAACTTGAAGTAACTAAATGCTTACTTAAAGTCAGAACTTAAGTAGAAAAAACTCTACTTTGTGAATAGCAGGCTGAAATAGCCATTGCGAATAGCAGGCTGAAATAGCCATTGCGAATAGCAGGCTGAAATAGCCATTGCGAATAGCAGGCTGAAATAGCCATTGCGAATAGCAGGCTGAAATAGCCATTGCGAGCAGGCTGAAATAGCCATTGCGAATAGGAGCGAATAGCAGGCTAACTAGCCATTGCTAACAGGACGAGGCTACTCACATGATCGGACAGGTATATGATAACCTTGGACATGCCGGAAGCAGGAGGATGTTGGTATACCTGAGAACTAACAACATTCTCATACATAAAGCCAAACAAAGAGCGATAACAGTCCGAAAGGCCTGTGAACAATGTGCGCTGGTAAAGGTGGCTGGTAAAGGGACAAAACCTGAACCAGTGCCGCATTCTTGGACAGGGGGGGGGGGTCCCCCGGAGTCAGCGGACGATGCAGCGAATGGCAAAAAGGAATATACTGACTCAGGTCAGAAATCGGAAATGGAGGAAGACCGGGATAGGTCAAGCTCCAGAGCATCCTCAGGGTCCTCATCTAGACCTCCCAGACCTCCCAGACCTCCCAGACCTCCTAGACCTCCCAGACCTCCCAGACCTCCTAGACCTCCCAGACCGGACAGAGAGACCTCGGCCTGGACCCAGGTTACAGGGCGACGAGAGCCCTGAATGGACCTGAAAGAGAGAAAAGAAATGAGTCCTCTGTGGACTGTATCTGTGATGTCCTGCGAGGCCTACGGACAGGGTCACACGATAGGTCAAGCTCCAGAGCATCCTCAAGGTCCTCATCTAGACCTCCCAGACCTCCCAGACCTCCTAGACCTCCCAGACCGGACAGAGAGACATCGGCCTGGACCCAGGTTACAGGGCGACGAGAGCCCTGAATGGACCTGAAAGAGAGAAAAGGAATGAGTCCTCTGTGGACTGTATCTGTGATGTCCTGCGAGGCCTACGGACAGGGTCACACGACCAGGGCAACCACACTTCAATAGAGGACTGCTGCTACAATTCTCGGGGACCCGTGGGGGTCGCCCGAGAAGTGACAAATCAACCTACCTCAAACTATGGGAGAGATCCAAGAGGTCAGAGGGGGCGACCCCAAGACGACCAAGATGACCAAGATGACCAAGATGACCAAGATGACCAAGATGACCAAGATGACCGAGACGACAACAGCCTGGGTGCATCGGCCGGGAACAACAGATGCAAGTCTTCCCGCCGGATACCAAGCAACAACGTGACCCCTATCCTGTCGAGCCGTCCAGCCAGGGAACAACAGATGCAAGTCTTCCCGCCGGCTACCAGGGTAACAAGGTACCGAGATGGCAGAGGGGGTGTGGAGAGTCACAGCCACGTGACCCCACAATCGCCATCTCGTCCCCCAGTACAGACGCTATTAAGACAATGGAAAATGACCGCCCAGAATGACAGAGTGGGTGAGAAGTGCCACAGAACAAGTGACACTTTTTGACAATGACATCCTGAGTCGTTCCAATATAGCCGTATATACCTATTTTTCACATGTAATTATATGCTTCATTATTCAGTTGATGATGGACAATGACCGCCCAGAATGACAGAGTGGGTGAGAAGTGCCACAGAACAAGTGACACTTTTTGACAATGACATCCTGGGTCGTTCCTATATGACCATTATAAATCTTTAAACTGAACTCTGGAAAGACAGCTCTATGATGGCTCTACTTATAAAAAAATGGAACTGAGCCTTTAAATGTCTCCATAGAAAATGTCTGTGAAAAGCTGTGAAAAGGGAGTGAACCAGCGGAATGTGGGCCTCTGGAGAGGAGAGAGACAGAGACAGAGGAGAAAGAGCTGTGTAATGTTAACCCTTTCAGACGGGAAGGGTTGCTGGTTGAAGTCTTGAATCAGAAGAGGAAGGAGAGGAGAGCAGACTATAATGACTATAATGTAATGTAAACTAATGTAATATAGTACACCGAGTACTGTATTGTACCTGTAACCTATTGTACCTGTATATATCTGTATATGTATGTGGTGGGCTATGTAAGATATATTACGGCAGTCTGCCTCGTCCTCGTCTCAGAACGAAAGAGGCCCCATGCAGTAGGGAAGTGACCGGCTGGAATGCAAGGCCAAGAAGAGGGAGCTCTAGTCAGAGGGGCATTGTATTCTTATGAATTACTTGATTTGATATGTAACTGCAAAGTAACAAATAACTGAAGGAGGGATATGACACGTACTGTACAGTGATTGGAGCTATGTACTGATGATGGCGTGACGTGACGGACCTTATAAAAAGGGCCAACTGGCGAGAGCACAGGGGGATTTTTACACGGAGAAGGAGAGAGAAGAAGAATGGTGCCTACAGACTTCTTTGAGAGATTTTGAAGTTTTTACCAGTGTGTGACTTGGAAGACAAGATGCAGATGACATGTTTTGTTTTTATATAATCTTTTAAACTGTAATGGATATTTTTTATTTAGTCTTTTTCTGTAACTTCATTGAAATAAAGATGACTTTTTATAATCCATTGAGTTCTTGGACTGATCCCTGCCAGCAAATACCAGCCGCGCCCTGATTTCCTCTGAGGTGACTATGTCCTGAAATACAGATTGAATCAATTGACTGGTTAATGCTTTTCAGCTAAAATATATATATTTATATATGTATATGCTATGTACTGATAAGAAATACTAAGCATGTAGATGAGTGTTGTTTGCGGGTTCCGGTGTCTCTGTGTCCAGACTGACTCTGTCGAATGTGGGACCTCGACCGTCTGAATCACTGCAGGGTTCAAGACGGTCGGTTCCGTTGACGGAGGAGGAGGAGGACAGGAGGGGCCAGGGAGTGCAAACAATGATTACGTGTTAGTACAGTGGTAATACTTATTAAAAAAGTAGTAATACAACCAAGCTTTCAAATGAGCAGTATTACAAGCCCTTTCGTAAAATGATGATAATGATGATAATGATAATAATAATATTATTTTTATTACATGATATAATAGTTCTCCTAAACAAAATATTCGGTTTATTTCAAACAAGAAGAGATTAACAACTCTTCATGATTACATTTCATATCAACTGGATATCACAAGACCAGTGACTTGAAGTAATCTAGACAGAAATAGTAAATTGACTCGAGAACTTGGCGAGTTTAGCACCTCGCCGGGGGATATCGAGCGGCCGCAGGTTTATATCTCGAGTAGGTGATTGAGATATCTAGAGGCGACCTGTAGCTTTCAACAGCATGCTAGAATGCATAACCTGAGTGGTATTTCCAGCAAAACAAACTTCAAATATGTGTTTTGAGGACCTCAAAGGACCCATAGTACCTTGTTGAAAAGGACTATACTACGGGACCTTTAATTTAGTCCAGTTTTTCTTAAAACAATGAGTAAGGACCCTAAACAGGTCGCAGGCTGGCCTCCGGTGGCTCCACACTTGATAAGAGTACCAATTATCTTTTAATGGGTCCCAGGGTGAGACTCATTCTGTAAAGGCTTAACTCATTCGGTGCCTGCCATTACCCTTATCCTTGTAATGGTTGCGCCAGGTTTCCATAGCCTACTTTCACTGTGCGTCACTATGTTTGGAGAACTATATCTATATTCTATATTATAGCTATGGAGACAATACTATGGTCATTTGACAGTGACTTTCTTCCATCGAACATGCAAAAAAGAGATAATTCTTTCATGTATACATTTGCGTGTTATCCCATGGTGAATATTGTATAGTTTAGGAGTGATCCGGGCTAATTCCTGAAAAGCTGAGTTATAGGGCGCTACAAGAATTCTGCTACAAGCGTTGGCGTTTCTTGCCTGGACACGCTATAATTTCCAAATAAAATTTATATAATAGGTATTATGTTTCATCATGAATGCATGAAAGGGGGGGGGGGGTCATTTTTTTATACTTTGATGGCCAGTAACGTCTCAGTATGGCTTTCAGTGGTAACATATAGGTCCGTGAGTGTAATATTGATATTCAAATCGGAAAAAAAGGAAAAACTATCCAAAAACGTAATATTACTTGTTTGGCGCCCAACGGTTGTCGCGTATACACGTAATAATACGTGGTTGGCGCATAATGAGTTTTAAGAACCTCAAATGTATACAGTGGGAAGATAGTGAGGGAGACAGGGTAGGGAAAAGACAGGAGAGAAGGCTCTGATGTGGGATTCTACTCCAGGCCAGCAGGGGGTGACATGTGTTTTTGCATAGTATATTGTATATTGTATGGTAACTCAGTTACTTCTATTCTGCATCGAACATTGTACATATGTCTATACTGAACACTGTGACCTCTATTTTTACTTCTATTTTACATGCTATACTATTTTATTTCATACTATCTTGTCTAACACAGTCTCTGGAGCGAAACAGTAAGAAGCATTTTGTATAAAAGTATTCTGTACTTCTGTATGACAACTATTAAAGAAACTTGAAACTTGAAACTTGTTTCCAGAGGCGGGTCAATGAAACAGAGTAACAGAGGTTTGGGATAGGAAGGCCCTACAGAGAGTGGTGCGCTCAGCAGAATGGACTATGGGTATTGCACTACCACCCCTGCAGGACTTGTACAACAGGAGGTGCCAATCCAGAGCCTGCAGAATAATGAAGGACCCTCACCACCCCAACAATAGCCTGTTCAAGCTGCTGCGGTCAGGCAAACGCCTCTGCATACATGCTGCAAGAACAGAGAGGGTCAGACTCAGCTTCTTCCCCCAGGCCATCAGAACACTGATCTCTCCACACACAAGCACACATGAACACACACACACCACACTTCCTGCACCACACAAACGCACTACAGGTCACTTTAGGAAAAAGCAACGGTCACTTAAAAAACTATGTTTTTGTATAGTATAGTTAGTATAGTTATATATAGCATAACTGTATATTGTATAGTATATTGTATAGTAGTGTATATAGGACTCATTAACTTTAATTCGTAAGCTAGCATTGTATTGTATTTTATCTTAGTACCTGTTTATCTATTTTATTATCTATTCTATTTTATTATATTATTATTTGTATCATTTTGCACAATCAAGGCGGGCATGGCCACCTTCATTTCACTACATGTCTCCTGTATGTATGTGACAAATAAATCTCTTGAATCTTGAATTCTCGACTGTGATGGAAAGGTCGGTCAGGGGAGGTTTCAGGTTCAGGTTTCAGGTTTTTATTTAGACTCCACAACATAAACAGATCATTAATCCAGCTTACATTGCTGTCAAGGATAGTAACGTAAAAGCCTCTTGACTTATTTCCATCGTTGTCCTTGGGTGTCAAGGATGCTAGAAACACACAACTCATTACAGAATTAATCACAATTATTATCTTTGCATAATAATAATGGCACAACCCTAAATTAATACAAAACAAAGCACATTTGTTGATACAATGTTCATTTATGTCGAAAGTCAGTGAGCTTCAGGAAGCACCCTCGGGGGAGGGAATTTGGGGGATGGGAGGGAGGGCGGAGAGTGGGGGGTGGGAGTTAAGGAGAGGGTAGTGGCTTAGGGTTTTGGGCGTGTGAGGCAGTCGAGGGATCCGCCCCTCCTTCCGTGCACGTCGCCAGTCGTGCTCGTGGGGGGGAGGTTTGCGTGAGGATGGGGAGGGGGGGGGGGGGGGGGGGGGGAGGCCATCCATCTTATCTTCAGACAGTCAGATACTGTCCCGTCCTTAGTTGCGATGGGTACGGACGTCATAAACCAGGTCTTATCTTGACTTCTTCTCCTCGGCCTCTTTCATTGACCTCGAAACATTCCTTCTTTTCTTCCACAGAGGAGAGGATTTGGCCGGCAGGTGAAGCAATTCTGTTTTGCTTAGGTTCAGTTTGAGGTGGTTGGTCGTCATCCAGGCGGAGATGTCAGACAGACAGGCCGAGATCTGCTCAGAGACGTGGATATCCGAGAGAGGAAAGGAGAGCAAGAGTTGAGTATCATCGGCATAGCAATGATTTTCCATAATTGTGTAAGAAACTTTAGAATGTTCCCTTTCAAAAGAGACCAGACTCATGCATGTGCTATAAGTATACAGTATAATAAATCGCAAAATTACTTTTGGTATGCAATCGTCAAAGAAATAAGAAAAATTGCCCCATTTGCCTGATGCTTAAGTGCTGTTCCACCCCCCAGGGTCGGTACAGACCCCTAAATGACATTATGATCATAGATCCATATTTTTCAGAGTGATGCAAAAAATGTGCGATTTTAAAATCAAACGTTTTCATGTCACAAAAGCATGTAGAATGTATATTATCATCAATACGTCAGTTTAGCAATAGGTTAAATATGTTAAAAGATAGTTTTAAGTTTTCGTTTTTCGATCGCCATTCCAAGCTTGAAAGAAATTCAAAAAATTATGAACCATGGGAATTGTAGTCTTTTTGCAGCCATTTAATAGAGGACATGCACGGCTGTCGACCAGCATTGGAATTTTTCCGAACTACATTTTCTGGCAAGTTCTATGGGGGTTCAAAGTTCAGAGTTGAATTATGAATAACTGTTATTATTTGCGATAATAAGCCACAAAAGGTAACGTTTTTGACAAATATTGAAATGCAGTTAGTTTCTCCTCCCTATTGTTAGCATGTAGAAACAATTAGATCTGAAATTAGTTTCAAAACGGTTGCACTGTGGGGAAAATAAAAAAGTACACTAGATTACAGTAGATATCATTATCTGTTCTTATGCACGCCTGGTGATACTAAATCCAAATTGAACTCGGGCATTTGAAAGATAATATATGTATATATATATATATATATAAATGTGCGAATTGGCTATAATAAGGTAATGTATAAGCATCTATTCTATATTCTATAATAATATTTCAAATTGCATTGGTCCGGATGGGAGAATTCAGTACTGTATCTACAGAACCTTCGATTTTATCATCTTCCCTTTATTAATTTCCTTAGATGTTTTGTACACATGATCTCAAGAGGGTACTGAACGAGGTCAGTGGCAGTTTTTTAAGTTTGGTCATTATTATCATGGTGTTATTCACAAAGAAAAATCATAATTCATATTCTCCTTTGTTTCATCACAATTTAAGCAAGCCTAGTAATAGACACAATATTTCTGACACTGTGAATACATTCCATGGGGTCCATAGATATACCTAGACACCAAGAATATGCAAATAGCCCTTGTAGAAGTGGAGCAATATTCCATTTACCTAGGTATATATTTCATGCGGATTTTCACATCGTGTGGAACAGGTTAAACAGATTTTGAAACCAACCAATTCATCATGATTTTTTGTTTAAGCTCTGATACATCTTTTTTTGTTTTTAATTAAAGTTTGACTGACATGCTTTTATTATCCTGTTAAAACTCATTGGAGAAATACATTCGGTCAAATGTAAATTTTGTAAATGTTTGAGGCTGCAGTGGAAATCAGTTGAATGACTGTTATCCCTGTACTACATGCTCTTTGTAATATTTGTACTGAATACAAATCAATCAACCATGCCATGTCTTCGAAGAGTTGGGGTGTCTTGGAGCACGATGAAAGATTCAGGGGTGCCTTGGTTCAAAAAAGGGAACCTCCGTTCTACTGGAAACAACTTGTGTATGCTAAAGGCACATCAATCTCAATGCAAACCACAAACTGCATGAAAGCACTTGTGACTCACACATCCTGAAAAGGCCAAGAGACGACATAAAACGTATGTGTACATGCCATACGTCCTTCATTTATTGGGGGGAAATATTTATTACCAACTACAGCGTGCCGTGGACATATGTGCTCCATCGAGCACCCGTTCTAGTTCCAAATGTGTCTGTGTAGCGATAAATCTCGCCGGTTTAGTTTATATAGCGAAAATATTCAATCAACCTGCTACATAATACAAAACATGGCAGAGGCATTTCAACAGTGCTGTGAGGGGAGATTCATAATTGATGGCAACTCGCTGCTTGTGCATTTGATGCCTGCCTTGTTCACAGCATTGCTGTGAAAGCATTGTCAATGGCAATGCTGGAAGATTAATGACGAGTGCTGGGGTAATTTCATACCATGTGAATCAACGGGCACAGAAAAAGTTGTGAAAACTATGAAATTACAAAATAAATCAGAAATTAAAGTTGTATTGCACTTTCTTGTAACAGTGACATGTGCATTTGCTTCAGATATGTTGTGACCTCACTAGGGAATACAGTCCCTTCATTTTACACCACTTAAGCATTGGACGGCCCGATAACGAGCGTGCACATCACGACACTTTGCCCTCGTCTGCCGGCTCCGGGCTGCGTTTTCGCCGATCAACCAATACATTGTTGGAAAGTTGATTTTGCCGCCTTCGATCATCACCACACTCAACCTATTGTGTGCTTCCAGTCTCGAGTTACAACACGAAACATCCAACGAGTGGCATTTGACAAGCCATTCGGACAAGTGTCCGGTTCGGTCGGGTCCTGAACGGATCAATGACCCCCGACGGTGAAAATAATTGACCGCCTTTGTAGCCAAGGAGCGTCTTGGGGAAGGTGACACAAGAAGAGGAAGAAGTCCATTGTTTTGACGAGAGCCTCTGAATGAATGAGAGCAGACGGCCATGTTGGATAATCATGCCGAATCTTTATGGGTACACACATTACAAAAGCCTTTGTAAAACATACATTTTATGTGGGATTTTTATAACCTTTGGACCTGTATGACTATAAGACTTCAGACTATGGAACTGTTATGTTCTCCAGCTCCTACCTCTCAGCTGGAACCCAAAAACAGGCATCTGGCAACAAGTAAACAGAAATGTAAGTACAGAAAACTTTTACTTCTGTGTGTTCAATCCTTTGTAACTCTATTTCATTAGCACTAAAAGTAATTTTTCTTTATTATGTAAGACACTTCAGAATGTTACCTTTCAAAAGAGACCAGACTCATGCATGTGCTATACGTATAAAGTATAATAAATTGCAAATTACTTTGGGTATGCAATCATCGAAATAAAAAATAAAACTAGCCCCATTTTTGCCCCGATGCATAAGTGGTTAACTGAGAGAGAGCATTTGTGAATATGGTATGCAGACAGAGAAGGCTATGTGATGTGTGTGTGCCAGTTTTTGGAGTTGTTGGAAATTGTATTTCTTCACTTTTGACGGAGCTAGGCTAACTGCTCCCTACTGCTTCCAGTCCTTATGCTAAGCTAGGCTAGCTTGCACCTGGACCTTTCTCTGGGGCTACTAGACACACAGAGATGAAACTGATATCAATCTTCTTAGCCGACTCAGATTGAGAGTTTTATTTGCCACATGGAAGTAATTTAAATCATACAGTTTTCATACAAAAACATAAATCCAGTTCTACCATGGGCAAAAGGAGCAGGAAGAAGAATACATCTTATAATTACCTGCCCCCTATTCCTGAACTAAACAAGTAACACTTGGCGGCTGGGTGGCGCAGCGGAGATTGCGCTCGTCACCAATGCAAGAGACTCCGGTCTCGAATCCGGGTGTCAGCATTGCCTCCGGCTTGGGACAGCCGTCATACTAACTCATTGGCAGAGTTAGAGGGTGGAAGTTGATGGGTGGGGATTTGGACGTTGTGGACAGTGACTCCTACAGGTCGGTTGGGGGACGCCTGAACAACAGAGACAGGAAGTAGCGGGGGTAGTGTGAGCCTCCCATGCGTTACACCTCGCCACTGAGAGTCCGCGCTGGCAGGTGAAAAGGCTTCTATCCTCCCTACAACCGACTAGTGGGGGGCATAGTCGAGCAACGTTCAAGACAGGGGAGGGGAGAATTGGATACACGAAATTGGGATGGGAGAAAAATTTAAAAATAAGGAGACAAAGTGGATAAAAAAATAAACAAGTAACACTTGATGGTCGGCATACAACCTAATTTACACAACATAATAATTCATACAATATACATAGAAACAAACAATTCACAGATTAAACAAGAAAATAAAAGGAAAGAAAGAAAAGAAAATATCTCACTATTTAGATTAATTTGATAATGACTAAATATTTTATTTTTATATTTATTTTTGAATTGACAAATATTATTACACCAGCTATGGAGAGAATTCCACAATTGTACACCAATAACTGAAGGATACATCTGTTTAACACTTTGGATGCCAGCGCTTTAACAACACATCACGCATATCACTGTGGAGTCCAAAGTGTTAAGTGTGGTACGTGCAAACTGATGTTTACAATTTAATTTCCTCCTACTAAACTCACTTTCTAAATGAAATGATGTTGTAACTTTTCTGGCAGTATCTTATTTATTGCCCTAAACATAATTAACACTGTTTGAAACTGTTTAATTATTCTAGATGTAATCAAATCAAATCAAATCAAATTTATTTATAGGGCCCGACAACACACGTTAATGTCCCCATGGGCCGTACAGGTCTTCTTTAAACAAGTCAAGAAGAAAACATAACAATAAGTCAAGAACAGAACACCATAAGGTCCAAACATTTTTAGATGAATGCAAATAAATGAAAGAATGCAAGCACTCCCAGACATACCCCACGCGAAGGTAAGGAAAAACTCACTAAAACCTAACAATAGGGAAAAAAGCTCCACAGGCAGTGTGGAGGAGAGAAACCTTAGAAGGGCCATTCAAGGGGGGATCTCCCTTCTTAGATGTTGGTGATAGTAGTGTTGCAGACGGACAGTTGGTAAGCATGCACTCATGTGTGTAGTGAAACACAGATGAGTGCATGCAATAGCAACTGTACATTTTGAAAGATTAAAGATAGAGCTAATAGCGATAGCAACTGAACATTTTGAAAGATTAAAGATAGAGTTGATAGCGGATCTATTTGAGGCACAGGGGCGGCGCAAAGAGGGTCACGTCCTCCCCGTCTTAGTCACGGGACATTCAACACTCCGGTCGTTGCTCAGGGACAGCCGGAGACAGGGAGATAGGGGGTGACGCAGAGAGGGTCGCAGGTCGTAATGTAGTATATATAATGGTTTTATATTAGTCTCATAAGTATTCCCCCATACTTCAACACAATAACTAAGATAAAGTGAGATTAGTGAACAGTAGAGTGTTCCCATTGCCTCATACTCTAACACACCCTTTACTTTATTCATAACAAAAATACTCTTGGACATCTTTTTTTTAACATGTGCTATGTGAGATTTCCATGTTAGTTTATCATCAATAATTAAACCAAGAAAACTAAATTCAGTAACTCTTTCAATATCAACTCCATCTATGGACAATACTATATTTTCATCTTGTTTTTGATTACCAAAAATTAGAAATTTCGTTTTTTTCAGATTCAGCGATAGCTTATTTACATCAAACCCTAATTATTTTGCTTTGTCATTTCATACACAATATATTCAGCTAGTTCCTTTAAATGATTTCCAGAGCAAACTAAAATGGTATCGTCAGCAAACAAGTCAAACTGTAATAGTTTTGAAACATCACAAATATCATTAATATAACTCTGGGGAAAATGGCAAAATAAGTGTACTTCCAAAAATGTTGGTGTGTTCCTTTTAAATTAGATAATAC
This sequence comes from Notolepis coatsorum, assembly GCF_963971535.1. Lineage (NCBI taxonomy): Eukaryota > Metazoa > Chordata > Actinopteri > Aulopiformes > Paralepididae > Notolepis > Notolepis coatsorum. The sequence continues at coordinate 46,959,551 of NC_140165.1, forward strand.
TATGGTACTATTTAAGTGCAAATGTTTTACCTTTGTGATACATCACTGTTACCATGGCAGAACCAAAATTACCATCATACTACCATGATTTCTTTTTATGAGGGACGATTACATGGTTTATTGAGAATGGTAACGAGGCTGCAGCAGCCATAAGGGGAGGAGACAGGAGGAACTTGGGTGCGCACACAATGGGGAACATGTCGCTCCTGGGCAGGTGTGCTTGGCGAAGGGGAAGTTTGGGAGAGGGAGGAGAAGTGACTCCAACCTTTCAACTCCAATCCCCTATCTCCCTGGTCTCTTTCCTCTGCCTTCCTTCTCCCTGGTCTTTTTCCCCACACTCTTAAAAAAAATTTATTTTTACGGGACTTTCAATGTATTATTTTACAGATTACTTTTGTTTTTCTACTTTAAGTGTAAATCCCATAAAAATACAGGAAATTCCATAAAAATACAGTAAATAACCTTTAATACAAATATTAACCATTAAATAAAGGTTGTAATCTGTAGATTGATTTAATAAGAAATTATCTTTTTTTTACAGGATTATTCCATTGCTTAATTGTCTTGAATGTTAAATTACATGTAAAACACCTAGAATATACATCATTTTACTGTATGTGAAAATAAGGCAACTTTCTGTTTTTTTGCTGTTAAACTTTAAATGTAATGTTAAATAATGTTAAAAAAGAGAATAATATAATTAAAAAACAGTAAAAACCTTCAGTTATTCTACAGGTAATTCTTTTTAAATACATGTATTTGCTTAATTGTGTTGAATGTTAAATTACATTGAATTGTATGTAAAAACACATAAGATACTCATCATTTTACTGAATGTGAAAATAAGGCAACTTTCAGTATTTAAAAAAAATACGATCAAACTCCTTCAATAAAGTGACAGAACTTAAAGTTCAGCAGTGAAACACTGTTATTTCACAGGTTTTTCCTACATTTATGATGAAACACCTTCAATTAAGTGACATAACTAAAAGTTCAGCAGTGAAACACTGTTATCTTACAAGGTTTCCCATAATTATTACAATCAAACTCCGTCAATAAAGTGACAGAACTTAAAGTTCAGCAGTGAAACACTGTTTCTTCACAGGTTTCCCCATTATTATTACAATCAAACCCCTTCAATTAAGTGACAGAACTCAAAGTTCAGCAGTGAAACACTGTTATTTCACAGGTTTTTCCTACATTTAAGATGAAACACCTTCAATTAAGTGACAGAACTTAAAGTTCAGCAGTGAAATACTGTCATTTGACAGTATTTTCCTAAATTATTACGATCAAACTCCTTCAATTAAGTGACAGAACTTAAAGTTCAGCAGTGAAACACTGTTATTTCACAGGTTTTCCCTACATTTATGATGAAACACCTTCAATTAAGTGACATAACTTAAGTTCAGCAGTGAAACACTGTTATTTTACAGGTTTCCCCATAATTATTACAATCAAACTCCTTCAATTAAGTGACAGAACCTCGTTCAGCAGTGAAACGCTGTTATTTGGCAGGTTTTTCCTACATTTATGATGAAACACCTTCAATTAAGTGACATAACTTAAGTTCAGCAGTGAAACACTGTTATTTTACAGGTTTTCCCATAATTATTACAATCAAACTCCTTCAATTAAGTGACAGAACTCAAAGTTCAGCAGTGAAACACTGTTATTTCACAGGTTTTTCCTACATTTAAGATGAAACACCTTCAATTAAGTGACAGAACTTAAAGTTCAGCAGTGAAACACTGTTATTTGACAGTTTTTTCCTAAATTATTACGATCAAACTCCTTCAATAAAGTGACAGAACTTAAAGTTCAGCAGTGAAACACTGTTATTTGACAGTTTTTTCCTAAATTATTACGATCAAACTCCTTCAATAAAGTGACAGAACTTAAAGTTCAGCAGTGAAACACTGTTATTTCACAGGTTTTTCCTACATTTACGATGAAATACCTTCAATAAAGTGACAGAACTTAAAGTTCAGCAGTGAAACACTGTATTTCACAGGTTTTTCCTACATTTATGATGAAACACCTTCAATTAAGTGACATAACTAAAAGTTCAGCAGTGAAACACTGTTATCTTACAAGGTTTCCCATAATTATTACAATCAAACTCCGTCAATAAAGTGACAGAACTTAAAGTTCAGCAGTGAAACACTGTTTCTTCACAGGTTTCCCCATTATTATTACAATCAAACCCCTTCAATTAAGTGACAGAACTCAAAGTTCAGCAGTGAAACAGTTATTTCACAGGTTTTTCCTACATTTAAGATGAAACACCTTCAATTAAGTGACAGAACTTAAAGTTCAGCAGTGAAATACTGTCATTTGACAGTATTTTCCTAAATTATTACGATCAAACTCCTTCAATTAAGTGACAGAACTTAAAGTTCAGCAGTGAAACACTGTTATTTCACAGGTTTTCCCTACATTTATGATGAAACACCTTCAATTAAGTGACATAACTTAAGTTCAGCAGTGAAACACTGTTATTTTACAGGTTTCCCCATAATTATTACAATCAAACTCCTTCAATTAAGTGACAGAACCTCGTTCAGCAGTGAAACGCTGTTATTTGGCAGGTTTTTCCTACATTTATGATGAAACACCTTCAATTAAGTGACATAACTTAAGTTCAGCAGTGAAACACTGTTATTTTACAGGTTTTCCCATAATTATTACAATCAAACTCCTTCAATTAAGTGACAGAACTCAAAGTTCAGCAGTGAAACACTGTTATTTCACAGGTTTTTCCTACATTTAAGATGAAACACCTTCAATTAAGTGACAGAACTTAAAGTTCAGCAGTGAAACACTGTTATTTGACAGTTTTTTCCTAAATTATTACGATCAAACTCCTTCAATAAAGTGACAGAACTTAAAGTTCAGCAGTGAAACACTGTTATTTGACAGTTTTTTCCTAAATTATTACGATCAAACTCCTTCAATAAAGTGACAGAACTTAAAGTTCAGCAGTGAAACACTGTTATTTCACAGGTTTTTCCTACATTTACGATGAAATACCTTCAATTAAGCGACAGAACTTAAAGTTCAGCAGTGAAACACTGTTATTTCACAGGTTTTTCCTACATTTATGATGAAACACCTTCAATTAAGTGACATAACTAAAAGTTCAGCAGTGAAACACTGTTATCTTACAAGGTTTCCCATAATTATTACAATCAAACTCCGTCAATAAAGTGACAGAACTTAAAGTTCAGCAGTGAAACACTGTTTCTTCACAGGTTTCCCCATTATTATTACAATCAAACCCCTTCAATTAAGTGACAGAACTCAAAGTTCAGCAGTGAAACGCTGTTATTTGGCAGGTTTTTCCTACATTTATGATGAAACACCTTCAATTAAGTGACATAACTTAAGTTCAGCAGTGAAACACTGTTATTTTACAGGTTTTCCCATAATTATTACAATCAAACTCCTTCAATTAAGTGACAGAACTCAAAGTTCAGCAGTGGAACACTGTTATTTCACAGGTTTTTCCTACATTTAAGATGAAACACCTTCAATTAAGTGACAGAACTTAAAGTTCAGCAGTGAAACACTGTTATTTGACAGTTTTTTCCTAAATTATTACGATCAAACTCCTTCAATAAAGTGACAGAACTTAAAGTTCAGCAGTGAAACACTGTTATTTGACAGTTTTTTCCTAAATTATTACGATCAAACTCCTTCAATAAAGTGACAGAACTTAAAGTTCAGCAGTGAAACACTGTTATTTCGCAGGTTTTTCCTACATTTACGATGAAATACCTTCAATTAAGTGACAGAACTTAAAGTTCAGCAGTGAAACACTGTTATTTCACAGGTTTTTCCTACATTTATGATGAAACACCTTCAATTAAGTGACATAACTAAAAGTTCAGCAGTGAAACACTGTTATCTTACAAGGTTTCCCATAATTATTACAATCAAACTCCGTCAATAAAGTGACAGAACTTAAAGTTCAGCAGTGAAACACTGTTTCTTCACAGGTTTCCCCATTATTATTACAATCAAACCCCTTCAATTAAGTGACAGAACTCAAAGTTCAGCAGTGAAACACTGTTATTTCACAGGTTTTTCCTACATTTAAGATGAAACACCTTCAATTAAGTGACAGAACTTAAAGTTCAGCAGTGAAACACTGTCATTTGACAGTATTTTCCTAAATTATTACGATCAAACTCCTTCAATTAAGTGACAGAACTTAAAGTTCAGCAGTGAAACACTGTTATCTTACAAGGTTTCCCATAATTATTACAATCAAACTCCGTCAATAAAGTGACAGAACTTAAAGTTCAGCAGTGAAACACTGTTTCTTCACAGGTTTCCCCATTATTATTACAATCAAACCCTTTCAATTAAGTGACAGAACTTAAAGTTCAGCAGTGAAACACTGTTATTTCACAGGTTTTTCCTACATTTATGATGAAACACCTTCAATTAAGTGACATAACTAAAAGTTCAGCAGTGAAACACTGTTATCTTACAAGGTTTCCCATAATTATTACAATCAAACTCCGTCAATAAAGTGACAGAACTTAAAGTTCAGCAGTGAAACACTGTTTCTTCACAGGTTTCCCCATTATTATTACAATCAAACCCCTTCAATTAAGTGACATAACTTAAAGTTCAGCAGTGAAACACTGTTATTTCACAGGTTTTTCCTACATTTACGATGAAATACCTTCAATTAAGTGACAGAACTTAAAGTTCAGCAGTGAAACACTGTTATTTCACAGGTTTTCCCTACATTTATGATGAAACACCTTCAATTAAGTGACATAACTTAAGTTCAGCAGTGAAACACTGTTATTTTACAGGTTTCCCCATAATTATTACAATCAAACTCCTTCAATTAAGTGACAGAACCTCGTTCAGCAGTGAAACGCTGTTATTTGGCAGGTTTATCCTACATTTATGATGAAACACCTTCAATTAAGTGACATAACTTAAGTTCAGCAGTGAAACACTGTTATTTTACAGGTTTTCCCATAATTATTACAATCAAACTCCTTCAATTAAGTGACAGAACTCAAAGTTCAGCAGTGAAACACTGTTATTTCACAGGTTTTTCCTACATTTAAGATGAAACACCTTCAATTAAGTGACAGAACTTAAAGTTCAGCAGTGAAACACTGTTATTTGACAGTTTTTTCCTAAATTATTGCGATCAAACTCCTTCAATAAAGTGACAGAACTTAAAGTTCAGCAGTGAAACACTGTTATTTCACAGGTTTTTCCTACATTTACGATGAAATACCTTCAATTAAGTGACAGAACTTAAAGTTCAGCAGTGAAACACTGTTATTTTACAGGTTTTCCCATTATTATTACAATCAAACCCCTTCAATTAAGTGACAGAACTCAAAGTTCAGCAGTGAAACACTGTTATTTCACAGGTTTTTCCTAAATTATTAGCTAGCCTAGCTTAGCACAAGGGCTGGAAGCAGTAGGGACCAGCTAGCCTAGCTTAGCATAAGGACTGGAAGCAGTAGGGAGTAACTAGCCTAGCTTAGCACAAGGATTGGAAGCAGTAGGGAGCAGCTAGCCTAGCTTAGCACAATGACTGGAAGCAGCAGGGACCAGCTAGCCAGCCTAGCTTAGCACAAGGACTGGAAGCAGTAGGGAGCAGCTAGCCTAGCTTAGCACAAGGACTGGAAGCAGTAGGGAGCAGCTAGCCTAGCTTAGCACAAGGGCTGGAAGCAGTAGGGACCAGCTAGCCTAGCTTAGCACAAGGACTGGAAGCAGTAGGGAGCAACTAGCCTAGCTTAGCACAAGGACTGGAAGCAGTAGGGAGCAGCTAGCCTAGCTTAGCACAAGGGCTGGAAGCAGTAGGGAGCAGCTAGCCTAGCTTAGCATAAGGGCTGGAAGCAGTAAGGAGCAGCTAGCCTATAGCTTAGCACAAGGGCTGGAAACAGTAGGGACCAGCTAGCCTACCTAGCTTAGCACAAGGACTGGAAGCAGTAGGGAGCAACTAGCCTAGCTTAGCACAAGGACTGGAAGCAGTAGGAAGCAGCTAGCCTAGCTTAGCACAAGAGCTGGATGCAGTAGGGACCAGCTAGCCTAGCTTAGCACAAGGACTGGAAGCAGTAGGGAGCAACTAGCCTAGCTTAGCACAAGGACTGGAAGCAGTAGGGAGCAGCTAGCCTAGCTTAGCACAAGGGCTGGAAGCAGTAGGGACCAGCTAGCCTAGCTTAGCACAAGGACTGGAAGCAGTAGGGAGCAACTAGCCTAGCTTAGCACAAGGACTGGAAGCAGTAGGGAGCAGCTAGCCTAGCTTAGCACAAGGGCTGGAAGCAGTAGGGACCAGCTAGCCTAGCTTAGCACAAGGACTGGAAGCAGTAGGAAGCAGCTCGCCTAGCTTAGCACAAGAGCTGGATGCAGTAGGGACCAGCTAGCCTAGCTTAGCACAAGGACTGGAAGCAGTAGGGAGCAACTAGCCTAGCTTAGCACAAGGACTGGAAGCAGTAGGGAGCAACTAGCCTAGCTTAGCACAAGGAATGGAAGCAGTAGGGAGCAGCTAGCCTAGCTTAGCACAAGGATTGGAAGCAGTAGGGAGCAGCTAGCCTAGCTTAGCACAATGACTGGAAGCAGCAGGGACCAGCTAGCCAGCCTAGCTTAGCACAAGGACTGGAAGCAGTAGGGAGCAGCTAGCCTAGCTTAGCACAAGGGCTGGAAGCAGTAGGGAGCAGCTAGCCTAGCTTAGCATAAGGGCTGGAAGCAGTAAGGAGCAGCTAGCCTATAGCTTAGCACAAGGGCTGGAAACAGTAGGGACCAGCTAGCCTACCTAGCTTAGCACAAGGACTGGAAGCAGTAGGGAGCAACTAGCCTAGCTTAGCACAAGGACTGGAAGCAGTAGGAAGCAGCTAGCCTAGCTTAGCACAAGAGCTGGATGCAGTAGGGACCAGCTAGCCTAGCTTAGCACAAGGACTGGAAGCAGTAGGGAGCAACTAGCCTAGCTTAGCACAAGGACTGGAAGCAGTAGGGAGCAGCAAGCCTAGCTTAGCACAAGGGCTGGAAGCAGTAGGGACCAGCTAGCCTAGCTTAGCACAAGGACTGGAAGCAGTAGGGAGCAACTAGCCTAGCTTAGCACAAGGAATGGAAGCAGTAGGGAGCAGCTAGCCTAGCTTAGCACAAGGATTGGAAGCAGTAGGGAGCAGCTAGCCTAGCTTAGCACAATGACTGGAAGCAGCAGGGACCAGCTAGCCAGCCTAGCTTAGCACAAGGACTGGAAGCAGTAGGGAGCAGCTAGCCTAGCTTAGCACAAGGGCTGGAAGCAGTAGGGAGCAGCTAGCCTAGCTTAGCATAAGGGCTGGAAGCAGTAGGGACCAGCTAGCCTAGCTTAGCACAAGGACTGGAAGCAGTAGGGAGCAACTAGCCTAGCTTAGCACAAGGACTGGAAGCAGTAGGGAGCAGCTAGCCTAGCTTAGCACAAGGAATGGAAGCAGTAGGGAGCAGCTAGCCTAGCTTAGCACAAGGGCTGGAAGCAGTAGGGACCAGCTAGCTTAGCTTAGCACAAGGGCTGGAAGCAGTAGGGACCAGCTAGCCTAGCTTAGCACAAGTTGCAGTTTGCATACCAGCTAGCCTAGCTTAGCACAAGCTGCAGTTTGCATATCAGCAGAACATCGGTGTGGAGGATGCCATAATCTACATGGTCCACAAGGCCTATCTACATCTGGAGAAGCCGGGCAGGTCAGTGAGGGTAACATTCTTTGACTTTTCTAGTGCCTTCAACACTATTCAGCCTCCACTACTGACTGAGAAGCTGTCAGTGATGGGGGTGGAGGACGACTTGGTGGCCTGGATCTTCAACTACCTCACTGGCAGACCACAGTCTGTCAAACTGCAGGGGTGCCACTCCGACGTGCTGATCTGCAACACTGGAGCCCCCCAGGGAACTATATTGGCACCCTTTTTATTCACCCTGTACACCTCAGACTTCCGCTTCAGCTCCGGGAACTGCCATCTCCAAAAGTTTTCTGATGACTCCTCCATCGTTGGATACATCACCAACGACAACGAGGAGGAGTACAGAGCTGTGGTGGAGAGATTCACAGAGTGGAGCAAGGAAAACCACCTACAGCTCAACATCAGCAAGACGAATGAGATGGTGGTGGACCATCGGCGGAGCAAGAGGAAGCCCTCAACTCCCATCATCATCCAGGGGGAGGAGGTGGAAAGGGTGGCGAATTACAAATTCCTGGGTGTTCTCATGAACAACAAACTGGACTGGACGGACAACACAGAGGCCCTCTACAGGAAGGGACAGAGCAGACTGTTCTTCCTGAGAGGGCTCAGGTCTTTTAATGTCTGCAGCAAACTGCTGCAGATGTTCTACCAGTCTGTGGTGGCGGGTGCCCTCTTTTTCGCTGTGGTATGCTGGGGGGGCAACACCAACACAGACAAAATAAACAAACTGGTAAAAAAAAAGCAAGCTCTGTGGTGGGAGCGGACCTGGACCGTCTGCAGGTGGTGGCAGAGGGGAGGACGAGGAGGAAGCTGCATGCTATCCTTGAGAACCCCTGCCACCGCCTCTATGATGAGCTGACCGCAATGCGGTCCACGTTTAGCCACAGACTCATCCCCCCCCCGACATACCACAAAGCGCTTTGGGCAGTCCTTTGTGCCGGTGGCAATCAGGCTCCACAACCAAGCAGGGCCAGGATGGGCCAACTGCTGTGAACTGGACGAGCTGGGTTGTGGACTGTAACAAATTAATTTAATTATTTAACAACACATTCATGATTGGACTTGTTTCTTTTTTACCACTTTTTAGCTCTTTTTAGTCCTATTTTAGCTATTTCTATCCCTGTGTACTTGTCCGTCTTGTTTTTAACACATGTATGTTATGTATAAACTGTTTTTTAATTTCTGTTTTTAAATTGCTGTTACGCTGCTTATGCTGTAAATTACATCTTAATCTCCCCTCTGGGATAAATAAAGGTTTTCAATTCAATTCAGTAGGGACCAGCTAGCCTACCTAGCTTAGCACAAGGGCTGGAAGCAGTAGGGACCAGCTAGCCTACCTAGCTTAGCACAAGGACTGGAAGCAGTAGGGAGCAGCTAGCCTAGCTTAGCACAAGGGCTGGAAGCAGTAGGGAGCAGCTAGCCTAGCTTAGCACAAGGGCTGGAAGCAGTAGGGACCAGCTATCCTAGCTTAGCACAAGGACTGGAAGCAGTAGGGAGCAGCTAGCCTAGCTTAGCACAAGGGCTGGAAGCAGTAGGGAGCAGCTAGCCTAGCTTAGCACAAGGGCTGGAAGCAGTAGGGACCAGCTAGCCTACCTAGCTTAGCACAAGGACTGGAAGCAGTAGGGACCAGCTAGCCTAGCTTAGCACAAGCTGCAGTTTGCATACCAGCTAGCCTATAGCTTAGCACAAGCTGCAGTTTGCATATCAGCAGAACATCGGTGTGGAGGATGCCATAATCTACATGGTCCACAAGGCCTATCTACATCTGGAGAAGCCGGGCAGCTCAGTGAGGGTAACATTCTTTGACTTTTCTAGTGCCTTCAACACTATTCAGCCTCAGATTCAGGCCCCTCTAGGCCCCAGATTCAGATTCAGATTCAGATTCCTTTATTTAGCCATTTGTGTAAACCACATTGGTAATTGTTGCAGCAATACAGTGAATGCATTTCCTTTCTTTTTTCACAGAAAACAACACCAACACAGACAAGAAACGAAACAGTGCAGTGGGGGATCAATCAATAAATACATATATATATATAAAGTGAAGAGTGCAGGGATCCAGTACGGACTAGTGCAGTGCAGTCAGTGTCATTGTGCCAGTGTCACTTGGGGGCAGAGGGGGGGGGGGGTACCGGGGGGGGGGGGGGGGGGGCCTGAGGCATTGATCAGCCTGGCGGCTGAGGGGAAGAAGCTCAGTCTGTGTCGAGCTTTCACAGCCTTTGGGATCCTCAGCCTTCTCCCAGAGGGGAGCAGGGTGAAGAGGCTGTGACCCTCTGCTAAAGCTCCACTCCTGCACTAAAGTCGGGGATTCAGTTGGACTCAGATCTGCTGCGTTCCCCCCTACCGCTGGTGACAGTGTGTACATCGATCTACTCTCATAAAGTAGGGAATCCACCCTGCTACACAAACATAACAAAACACACTGGTCAGACTACTGCTTGACCTTACTCCTAGAACCCACCTCGCCCCTGCCCACGTGACAACCTAGGATGGCTTAGAGTAGACGACAGAGTACAGCAACTTGCAATGGGCCTGTCTACAAGATACATACACGACCAAGGTATGTGTACATGTCAAAATACTTCCCAAAGGTCAGTGAATACCACGACCACAACACCATGGGAGCTCCACAAATCATGTTAAACCCAGATTCGGCTCAAACAGGGACTAAACACGTTTCGCAATTATGCCACATCAATGTGGAACGCCCTACCCAAAGATGTAAAGGAATGTGAATCACTACCCACTTTCAAAACCACTCTCAAAGAACACCTACGGGAGACTGCAATTCGAAACTGGCCCCTGTAAATGTCCTAACCCAACCCCCTCCAATGTACAGTAAAGTATCAAACATGGTTTTGTCAATATTCCAATGTACAGTTGTGCTTGTGCAGTTGTACAGTGTCCCCCCCCCCCCCCCCACCTATAATGTACGGTTCTACGTCAAATATATACTCTCTTTTCTAGACTCTTTTTGTATCACAAACAGTAGGCCCTACTGTATTTGCAAATCTGGTATGTCATAAATGTATAGAAGTGTCTATCTGTATGTCACATGTCATGTTATGATGAATTGAAAATGGGGGACCCTGATGTAAACAAGATGAAAGTCTTTCTCTGGTCTGCATGCCCTTAACAATTGTATGTATTGAGCTGTACTGTATTGTACCCATTCTGCAATCTGTTAACAAAGTTTTCAATCAATCAATCTGGCAACACTGATGCGTTGCATTGTGGGGGATCCCGGTTTGAAATTTGAATTGAAGCACGTTACAGACAGAGCCTGCACCACGCCGTGAGCAACTGTTGCATCTTCTCCTCAGGTAATTTATTGGAGATCATACTATTGGGTAATTGTGCAACACATATATTTTATTATTTATAAGTAATGCGTGCCGCTGATATAAATGAGTGCTGTTTAGTCTGTGTTTCAGTGAGTGTAGCGCAAGCTCACGTTAGCTACTAGGCTACATACACTGTAGCGCGAGCTCACGTTACTACTAGGCTACATACACTGCGTGCGAGCTCACGTTAGCTACTAGGCTACATACACTGTAGCGCGAGCTCACGTTACTACTAGGCTACATACACTGTAGCGCGAGCTCACGTTACTACTAGGCTACATACACTGCGCGCGAGCTCACGTTACTACTAGGCTACATACACTGCGCGCGAGCTCACGTTACTACTAGGCTACATACACTGTAGCGCGAGCTCACGTTACTACTAGGCTACATACACTGTAGCGCGAGCTCACGTTACTACTAGGCTACATACACTAGCGCGAGCTCACGTTACTACTAGGCTACATACACTGTAGCGCGAGCTCAAGTGCTACTAGGCTACATACACTGCTACAGGCAGAGCCTCACATCGTCACCAACTGTTCTCATCTCAGGTAATTGTGCAACACATATATTTTATTATTTATAAGTAATGCATGCTGCTGATATAAATGCTGTTTAGTCTGTGTTTCAGTGACTAGTCTACTGTAATGTTATTTGCTCGATATTATGAAACTGGTGGGATCTGTAAACTACAGTAGCACTACTGCTAGCAGGCCTAGACTGCAGAATACTGACGTTAGCTAACCAATGCATATCACGCAGATCTTTCATGGTTTAATTTAATTGTAAAATATATAATTTCACAGCAAATACTGTTACAGTGCTGGATCTCAACAATGACATGAAAGCAGAAGACAGCTCAATAACAACTACCGGTATACTTCAAGTGGTCGTAAGTGATGTATAATTTTTTTTTATTGTGTGTGTGACTGTATATATAATATATACTTTTTAATCTGGGACATTTTCAAAGAGTCATCCTGTAATGCCTTCTCTCTCTCTCTCTCTCTCCCAAGACGGTCAAGATCTACCAAGTCTTCAAGATCTTCAAGTGGTCATGCTTGTAAGTGATGTATAAAATGTTTTATTGTGTGTGACTGTGTATATATATACTTTTCAATCTGGGACTTTCATTTCAACAGCTGGAAAGAGTCATCCTGTAAATGCCTATACTGACTGTTGAATGTCCTTACTTTTAGCTATTCTGCAAGGAATTCTTACAAATCAAGAAGTGTTGATGGATGCTACAGTATATTTTATGTAGATGTGCATGACGTGGACTAAATTAGAGGTCCTAGATATGGAAGTTTGAAGATGGCGGTGTTTCAAGAGACTGGCTAGGCTACTGCATGCTGTAGAGTGGTGAGTTAACTTGTTCCATGTGCCGCAAGTATGTCAAAAAGAAAAACAGAAACCACGTTTGTCATTGTCATGTTAACAGTTACTTCACAGTACAAATACGTGAGTCCCCTGTTGTGGTTGTGAGTCACCTTTATTAGCTTAACTCCGTAGCACCTTATATTCTCTCCCCACCGTATGTATCTTTTTTTCTACCACCCCCTCCTAATGTACAGTCTCCTCCCCATCATAATGTATATATTCTCTGTTAGGATCTATGGGTAACATTGATTACTGTATATTTGCATATCATACATGTCACAAATGTAACATTACTATATACCTGTAGTATGTCCCTACTATGCCATAAATGTCATGATGTCAATGTTGTGTAATGTCATAAATGTCACTATGAATTGAAAATGGGGGACCCTGATGATGTAAACAAGACGAAAGTCTTTCTCTGCTCTGCATCCCCTTAACAATTGTGTGTATTGAGCCGTACTGTATTGTACCCATTCTGCAATCTGTTAAATATTGATTGATTGAACATTTTATTAACAGATTGCAGAATGGGTACAATACAGTACAGCTCAATACACACTTGTTAAGGGGATGTAGACCAGAGAAATACTTTCATCTTGTTTACATCAGGGTCCCCCATTTTCAATTCATCTTAACATACACGACATACAGATAGACAGTACTGTCTGCTACATCTATACATTTATGACATACCAGATTTACAAATACAGTATTGTTTGTGATACAAAAATAGTCTAAAAAAGAGAGTATATATACATTTGACGAAGAAACTGTACATTGGAGGAGGTGGGGTGGGGGGACTGTACATTGGAGGTGGTTGGGTAGGAGGGGTGGGGGGGGGGACTGTACATTGGATTATCGACGAAACCTTACTTGGTCCCAAGAAGAGGGTCTTGTGTATTAAATAAAGTTTTTATTCATTCATTCACTCTGGATCTGGTAAATCCAGTAGCAATACACACAATTGTTAAGGGGATACAGACCAGAGAAAGATGTGTGTCTTGTTTACATCATCAGCGTCCCCCATTTTCAATTCATAGTGACATTTATGACATACACAACATACATGACATCATGACATTTATGACATAGGGACATACATGACTTACAGGTATAATATACCTGTAAGTCATGTATGTCCCTATGTCATAAATGTCATCATATGTATATATTTACTGTTAGGATCTCTGGGTAACAGTACTGTATATTTGCATATCGTATATGTGACAAATGTAACAGTACTATATTATAGTACTGTTACATTTGTCACATATATACGATATGCAAATATACAGTACTGTTACCCAGAGATCCTAACAGTAAATATATACATATGATGAGGAGGCGACTGTACATTAGGAGACTATGTTAGGACTGTACTTAAAAGGAGAATTTCTTTTGCTTTAATCCCTGGAATCACTGGCCTTAGACTATCTACTAACGTATTCTCTATCTCTCTCTCTAGGTTCATGGCCACTAATGGCTTCAGAAGGACAGTATGCTGGATGAGGAAGGTCTTGGCCATGCTGTGATGACTCCTAGAGGACAAGAACGGAGGTGCAGGACCTGGCTGTCAAATGGTTTGTAATGCTACAGTATATTGTATGTAGATGTGCATGACATGGACTAAATTAGAGGTCCTAGATATGCTAAATAATATTGAGAATCACTGGCCTTAGACTATCTACTAACGTATTCTCGCTCTCTCTCTAGGTTCATGACCACTAATGACTTCAGAGCTTCAGAAGGACAATATGCTGGATGAGGAAGGTCTTGGCCATACTGCGATGGCTCCTAGAGGACAAGAACGGAGGTGCAGGACCTGGCTGTCAAATGGTTTGTAATGCTACAGTATAAATTATTGTATTACCCATCACACTCACCATCAATGACTCCACCATCACCCCCTCCCCCCTAGTCCGCAACCTCTGTGTCATCCTCGACCCCACCCTCTCATTTGACCCCCATGTCCGCTCCATTGTCAAAACTTCATATTTGTACCTCCGCAACATTGCCAAAATCCGTCACTGCCTCTACCCCCTGCTGCTGAATCCCTCATACACGCCTTCATCTCATCCCTCCTGGACTACTGTAACTCCCTCCTCACTGGCATCACCTCCCGCTCCCTCCATAAACTGCAGATGGTCCAAAACTCAGCCGCCCGCCTCCTCACTAACACCCGGTCCCGCGAACACATCACTCCTGTCCTCCACTCCCTCCACTGGCTCCCGATCAAGGAACGCATTAACTTCAAAACACTACTCCTCACCTTCAAAGCCCTCCATAGCCTGGCCTCACCCTGGTCTCAAACTTTTTACACCAAGTACCACCTGAGAACGTAGCTGGCTCTCCAAGTACCACCATATGACCGACGTTAAAATACAGTATTCAACTATGCACAGTTCACGCAGGAGACAAATGTATTCCTAATACCATTATTTTGTTACAAAGACTTAATTTCCTGCATTCTGGTGCAGGAATGTTTGAATTTTTACCATTTAAATGCCTGTGTTTGTGATGGGCATCACAAAGTATTGTATATATAAAAAAAAAAAAAAAAACACATATTCAATACATTTTGAATTGTAACCCTTTAAATGCCAGTTTGTGTGATGGCATCACAAATTATTGTTAAAAATTATTATTATTGTTGTTGTGGTATGGAAGCAAATGAGTGACAGAAGTATTTGAATTTTATCAGACCGAATTTATAGCATTGAAAATAATTACTTTGAAAACGCGTATCTGAATTGAATTTATAGCATTGAAAATAATTACTTTGAAAACATGTATCTGAATTTTTTCAGACACCGAATTTATAGCATTGAAAATAATTACTTTGAAAACATGTATCTGTTTTTTTTTTCAGACACCGAATTTATAGCATTGAAAATAATTACTTTGAAAATCATGTATCTGAATTTTTTTGCTCCAAATTTACCTTATGTGAAATAAAAATTCAGTGTTTAAAATTCAATGTAAAAAATTCGAATGCATAATAAAATTCAATGTAAAAAAATTCGATGCATAATTGCGGTGTATAAAATTCAATGTAAAAAATTCGATGCATAATTGCGGTGTATAAAATTCTATATAAAAAATTCGATGCATAATTGCGGTGTATAAAATTCGATGTAAAAAACCATCATCTGGGCTGCGTGAATCCTTTCAGCAACTGGCTTGTCCTTCCGCGTTCCCGTTTGGCACTCTGATTGGCCAGGTCATGTGACATGAGTGCCAATCGTGGGACGGCAAGTTTTTGCCGTCCCACGCTCTCTGATTGGCCACTGACGCGTTTGCCCAATCCATGACGAGCTGTGTCTTTGCCCATTTCCACGTCAAACAGCCTGCAAACTACCTGGCATTCTATCGCCATGCTCTAAGACAAACTCTAACCTTAACCAACTTCGAAAGAGTGCCTAAGCTTAACCGTCGAAAGAACTTGCCATCACGCACTAAGACAAACTCGAACCTTAACCAACTTCGAAGAGTGCCTAAGCTTAACCAGTGTAAAAACAGGCGTCGGCCAATCAGAGAGCGTCTCCGAGAAATGCGGCTTGGTTTGGTATTCACGCATCCGGGCTACCCAGACAGGATAAGCAATCGAGCCTGGATGCAATCGAACTGACTTCTGGCCTATCACTGCACGGCTTTGTCAGTCATGTGATCACACCAACCCGGGAGAAAGATGGCGGTATATACATACGGTGGGGAGAGAAATATACATACGGTGGGGAGAGAATATATACATACGGTGGGGAGGAGACTGTACATTAGGAGGGGGTGGGAGAGAAATATACATACGGTGGGGAGAGAATATATACATACGGTGGGGAGGAGACTACATTAGGAGGGGGTGGGTGGGAGAGAAATATACATATGGTGGGGACTGGGGAGAGAATATATACATACGGTGGGGAGGAGACTGTACATTAGGAGGGGGTGGGTGGGAGAGAAATATACATACGGTGGGGAGAGAATATATACATATGATGGGGAGAGAATATATACATACGGTGGGGAGGAGACTGTACATTAGGAGGGGGTGGGTGGGAGAGAAATATACATACGGTGGGGAGAGAATATATACATATGATGGGGAGAGAATATATACATACGGTGGGGAGGAGACTGTACATTAGGAGGGGGTGGGTGGGAGAGAAATATACATATAATAGACAGTCTCCTCCCCACCATATGTATATATTCTCTCCCCACCATATGTATATTTCTCTCCCACCCCCTCCTAATGTACAGTCTTCTCCCCACCGTATATGTATATATTCTCTCCCACCCCCTCCCAATAGTTACATAAGCATTGTTGTAACTAGTGTTAACAAATACTTTATTATAGTTCAATTGTGTTAAACTTGGGACACAGCCATGGCTCTATATTTTATTTCGTTTTGTATGTGAGGTATTTTAGCTTGCAGTTGTTGTGTTGCATTGTGGGTCTTCAGTACAACGTAATCCCTTGCTGAGGGTAAGATGGTTTTCTGTCTGCTCAGACTCAGAATACTTAATTAACATGATCTGTGCTTCATAAAAAAACAGATATTATTTATCTGGTTTTGGTTATTTTGCACAGTAAATACTTATTCAGGCCTACCTGCAATTCAGAATTTAATCCAGCAGGGCGGCAGTGATGTTCATTCTGCCTTTTGTTATATATAAAAAATGGGGCTTTGAAAGACTGACATATTTGAACTTCTAGCTCTTGCTACTCTAAACATATATATATATATATATATATATATATATATAATATACACAGTCTTGATAAATTGCATACAAGGTTTTTTGAATATTTTGATCGTCTTCTTTTTAGAATTCGCTGGCAATCATCGCCGCTATCAAGGTGAGTTAACTAACACATTCTCAAATCATGTTTTGTTTTTACCACCAGACATGTGCTAGGTATATGGAGCTAGGTACACTTGCTACTGTAGGTTATATGGTGCTCATTGATAACTACTTTGATGGTGCTTATTTTTTCCTTATTTTGTTAATTATGTTGCTCTTTCTCTAGGAATGCCAATGTATAACTCCAGCCCCTATTACCACACTGCCATTGATTCAGCTCAGTAAGTATTATCTTTCAATTCAATATTGTCTGTCTCTCTCACCCCACTTCAAACTTCACACCTTTATCTGTGTTTTCATCTCTGTCTTTCTGTCTCTCTCACCTCGACCCCCTCCACTTCACACAACACCTACATTGCCAAAGCCTTTGTCATTTGATGACACAGCAGTGCTATGTCTGTCTCTCCCTCTATCTCCGTCTCCCTCTCTCACTGGCATAACATTTTTATTGTCGTATTCAATATTTCAGAGATTCTTCGCCAGAGGAACTTGAAGCCATTCCTGAATTACCACCAGAGACCAGCAGTTGCACGCAGGCAGAGACTGCCTGTAGCGTGAGTTGAATTTTATACACAAGTTCACTGGTGTTTATTCTTATATAAAACGTCTCTAAAGACGTATGTTTACCTTTGCATTGATTGGCGGATTTTTGACTGAAGACATTGGATCTTTCCTGCTCTCCCATCCAAGTCCCAGGTTGTAATGACGTAATCATGACACTTAGTTGATTTTGAGTAGACAATTACTCGTTGCATCTGGGCTCATAGTCATAGCCATATAGGAATGACCGCTACACCGTCGCGCCAATAGCGGCCGAGGGAGGGAGAGTTAAGCGATTTCTTTGTCATTCAGACAGATTCTCCTATCTGCACCTATCTGACACGTATAGCCACTGATGGTGGAGAAGTGCTGTCCAATTAGCCATTTTGGGGAAATTCAGGCATAAAATAATATTCTGTTGTGTGTCACTGTCAAACAATCCAATATTTCAGAGATTCTTTGCCAGTTGCGGGAAGTATGTCACCACCTGAAGACGCAGACCACCACCTGAAGCCCATGTAGAATTGTGAGTTGAATTTTATACATGATAGATCAGTGGTTCTCAAACTTTTTACACCAAGTACCACCTGAGAATGTAGCTGGCTCTCCAAGTACCACCATATGACCGGTGTTAAAATACAGTCTATTCAGCTATGCACAGTTCACGCAGGAGGCAAATGTATTCCTAATACCATTATTTATTGTTAACTTTTGTCAGACACAGCCACAATGTACAAAGGGATAGCACTAGAACTAGCAAACGCTTCCACACAACTCATACAATGCAAGGGGCATTGAGAACATAATAACTAACATTCTCACATAGCAAGTGAGAAATTTAAGAACAACTGTATTTCAGCAAATGTACTTAATCTCTATCTCTCTCTCTCTCTCTCTCTCTCTCTCTCTCTCTCTCACACAGCAAGCAATTGTCCATCATTCTCTCTCTCTCTCTCTCTCTCTCTCTCACACACACACACGCACATGCACGCACACACACACACACACACACACACACACACACACACACACAATTATTTTGTTACAAAAACTTAATTTCCTGCATTCTGGTGCAGGACTTTTTGAAATTTTACCCTTTAAATGCCAGTTTGTGTGATGGCATCCCAAATTATTGTTAAAATAAACACACAAAGTAAAATATGTTCAATAGGATAGGAGCCCCGCATTTAGTGATCTAGGAGGCAAGTATTTTGTAATAAGATCAGATAGATAGAGCAATCACAAAATAAAGAAATGAGGCTCATCGTGCTCGCAAGCCACTGTCTAAAGTCTAATTGTGTTCTCAGAGGGATGACACTGGTGATCTACACCTCTACCAGAGGCCAGCAGCCAGAGGGGGACCCTGCTGACCACAAGGCCATCTGAATCATCCTATGCTGAATTGACATGGATGGTATCTCCCTTAAGCTGATGTGAGTATAACTTCCATGTACAAACACAAACACACCCACTCTATCTATATCTCTCTTCTAGGACATGTCATCATCATCAAACCTTTATTTAATTCTTGGGAGAACAGTAGGGTTGTAAAAAAAAGTTTAAACATCTTCAAATCATTATTAACACATCCACGCTGTAAAGGGTTATTGCCCGCCATGCTTTGACCGCCAGATCTCGCGAGTAGGGTCGAGCTGCAGACTCGGAGCCTCGGTCCAGATTGGAACTTCCGCCCTGCCACAGGACTATTACTCCTGTGACAGGGCAATGCGCTGATTGGCGGAAAGTACGGAAGTATCTCGAAGTACGTCTGACGTATCTCGAATTACGTCTGATGTTTCTCTACGTTAGCGAACATTAAACGTTGTATTCATAAAATAATATAAATTCAGCAGCATGGGGAGGGCCGGGGGGAGGGGAGGTACAGGTGGTAGAAGACATAGTTATAGTACAGTGGAGAAGTAAAAATAGAATAAAAAGGCAGTGGAAACAATATACAATATTATTAACTCTAATAATAACACGCCTCGCGGGCTCATTATAATACGAGAGCCGTGGGTCTGCATTGTATAGAGCGGATCCCCCGGCCGTATTCAAGCGCTGGAGCGCTTTGCCATGGATAAAACTGTATTAATATAGTAGTAATAATAGTAGTTGGCTAGTTGCGCGCTTCTGGCCACCTCCCGCAGTGCGCGCATACACACATACTGTCTGTAGCCTATACAGTACGTGCAAAATTAGTTGTCAAGAGCCAATCGCACAGGTTGCCTCATCTCATCTGGCTCTGCAAATAGATCTAGAGTCTGAATATCATATATAGCCTGCTGATGATCTCTCTCTCTCTCTCTCTCTCTCTCTCTCTCTCTCTCTCGTCAAATCCATTCTGAGAACGGAATGCAGTGCCCGCGACGAGGGTCTTGATTGATTGATTGATTGATTGATTGATTGATTGATTGAAAATTGTATTAACAGATCATGCTGGACCTACAAAAGGCCTTTGACACTGTCAATCACTCCATTCTTGATTGAACATTTTATTAACAGATTGCAGAATGGTTACAGTACAGTACAGCTCAATACACACAATTGTTAAGGGGATGCAGACCAGAGAAAGACTTTTGTCTTGTTTACATCAGGGTCCCCCATTTTCAATTCATCATAACATATGACATACACGACATACAGATAGACAGTACAAGTCAAGTCAAGTCAAGAGTTTTAATTGTCACGGCATACAGGTATACAATGAAATGCGGGTGGTCTTGCCCGCAACGATGTGCAATACAGTGGTACATATAATAGAATCAAAGAAGGAAACAACATTGTGCAGTAACAGGTAGCAGGTAACATGGAGTGACATCTCGGTATCTGTACATAGTTATTTACAGAGCATGTGGGACATGCTAGTTAGCTTAGGTAGTGCAATACACTGTTCCTGTTATTCTAATTTAAAGTGTCCTTTCCTTTGGCCATAAGTGTGCGTGTGTGCGACATGAGTGTGTGCCCGCTCATGTTAAAGTGTTAAGTGGCTGCTCGTGTGTGAGCGTGCACAGTGTGCGTGTCGTGTGTGTGTTCATGTGTGCTTGTGTGTGGACAGTACTGCTACATCTATACATTTATGACATACCAGATTTGCAAATACAGTATTGTTTGTGATACAAAAAGAGTCCAGAAAAGAGAGTATATACATTTGACGTAGAAACTGTACATTGGAGGAGGTTGGGTAGGTGGGGGGGGGGGGGACTGTACATTGGAGGTGGTTGGGGGGGGGGGGGGGGGGGGGGGGGTCGGGTAGGAGGGGTGGGTGGGTGGGGGACACTGTACAACTGTACAAGCAAAACTGTACATTGGAATATTGACAACCATACTTGCTAATTTACTGTACATTGGAGGGGGTTGGGTTACAACACAGGAGCAGAGTATAAACAACAGTACAGTACTGTTTCTCATTCCTTAAATCTGACTGGGCTAAACCCTGGTTATTTTCAGCCCAATTTATTCATTTCACTGCAAACCATCTGGGCCCCGTTCCCCGTACCTGGATAACTGAGTTAGCCGGATAACTTTAACTGGATAACTGAGTTAGCCGGACTTTCCGGTTCCCCGTACCTGGATTTTCCAAATCACCATGACAACAGATCCAAAAGTTTGAGCCTGGTCGAAAGCAGAGTTTAAGTTCAAGTTAGCCTGAACCATCGCCACGCCCCCGCAAAGAAGTGACAGCCCGTTTCCTGAAATTATTCCCACAGTCTACGATCTGCATTATACCATTCTGAATTACGTTTTTGTGCTCCATTCTTCCAGAGGGGGCTTTTGAAATGTAAAATAGACCCAAAATGCTGATACTAAATTCACTTTGTCCTAAATAATGCACGTTATATATACCGTGGCGCTCGCTCGTGCGATGTACACATTATGTGGTTATTTTAATTGTAACTGGGATTAAGATGTCTGATGAGATGCGCTGTTTGACGGATTTGAGAAATTGAATGAGCCGTTGACGTCACATTAATGAATGAGGATAAAGAGATAAAACTTCATTCAAAACAAAGAATATTCTAAACACGGGTCTCTCGTTCATTAATGTATAAACAATGAATTTATCCCATCTGGCACAGTGGCTCAGCGGTAGTGCTCAATCCTGGCAACCCGGCGACCGGCGTTCGAAACCCCGTCTTTCCAATATAAATTTTTGGAATATAATATTAATGATTATACGCAAAGGTAGCATAGTTTTAAGTTAAAATATTATAAATCTACATGCATTGAGGATGTCATTCTTTATATAGCTCTCAACGTGCACCAAATTGAATTATTCCTATATTGCAAAAAGAAGGAGACGACTGGGTCTCGAACCCCGGTCGTCTGCGTGAAAGTCAAAAGAACAACCCGTTAGACCACAGAGAAGATAAGTAAAAGATCGACCATACATCAATCAATGGGTAAGGGAGCCGTATCGTTATTCTGTATAACAGTTTTACTAATTATTTTCGCTAGCAAGATCTCATTTGATTATTCAATCCAGCAGGCAAGTTTAAAGAAATATAATCTGATTGATTGAGGTAATGAGGGACTTGAAATTAGCCTATAGATAACGCATTTAACTTGTCGGCGAGGCGATTGAGCCGTACTGCAATATGTTAATAAAGTTCTAAATCAATTAATCAATCAATGCCGCTAGAGAATCAGATTCTCTGCTATCGATACGTGCTGGCTTTTCAACTGAAGCGGCTGCGCGCATTTAGCCTGGGTCGCAAGTCTGGCTTGAGTTAACGAGACTGAATCCACCTTCGAGGAACAGGAAAATCCCGGCTTCAAACATCGGGTTAACTGAAGCTGGATAATGACGTCTTGATCGACTTAGTTGAACCAGGTACGGGGAATGGGGCCCTGATCAATATATCACCCATACTACATAAAGCATTTACGGACAATCACGTAATTATAAACGCCGCCCCCCCCCCCCCCCTTTCCTCCGTGCATGATGACGCATAACGTATACGATCATATACAGTTGAATTTTTTAATATAGCGTGTCTAGGGAATAAACGGCAATAGATGCATTTAGGTCTATAACTCACGTTCTAGGAATTACTACAGAAAATGATAAAACATACTTATATTCTAGAAGGTATTTTTGTATTTTTGTATGAATGAAAAAGTATAACGTTCCTACATCCTGAACAATAGATAATCGATGTTGAATGCAGGCATTAAAGTGTTCCGTCTCAAGACGGATTTCCGTCAATTTGATTGGGGAGATCCGTCAATTTGATTCGCAGTCTAACGGAATTGACTACCTGGTATAATATGATTTGTAGATGCATACAGATTGAAACAAAATTGAGCCAATCAGAGGCGCCAAATATCATGAAAAGGGAATTTTTTCTACCGAGGCGGCGCCAAGCAGTCATCACTCAGGGACTCGAGTGGTTGCAGCTGGAGGCTATTGGGTGAGTGACATTTGCGAGGTCTGTCCGCCACATGGCAGGGTAACAAAATAGTTGTGTCCCCTGCTGTGGTTGTGAGTATAGTATACGTTTATTAGCTTAACTCCGTAGCAACATCACACAGGTGTATCTGTAGACAGTCTCCTCCCCACCGTATATATCTTTTTTCCTACCACCCACCCCCTCCTAATGTACAGTCCCGGACTTTCCAGTGAATCATAGTGTCCTTTTTTTTTCATTTTCCCAGATGCACCATGCACCAAGGATCCAGCTGATTACTGCCAATCTGGAGGATTGTTCCTTATCTGCTCTTCACTTGTGCCACTGATTCATTGACCTTTTGTGGTGTGGTATGTTTTGATTTTTACTTAGTAATACACTGTATAGTTGGGATTCTGAATTAAACAGTATAATGTTCACATATATTATGGAGCCCCCAGGGGTCGGGAGAATATTGTGGAAAACAATATAAAACTGAAATGGTAAAGCTAAAAAACTGTAGACCTGACCACAACCCCCTCGGTTCAACAGCACAATATGTTGCTTTCTCCGCTTTTAAAAGTTGAAATCATCTGATGACATTGAAGGGATAGTTCAGAATTGTGGACATAAAGTTTAATTTACTACTTGGCCATTATGTTATGTTCAATGGACTGCACTTATATAGCAATAGCGCTTTTATCCAAAGCGCGTATGGCCTCTCATTCACCTATTCACACACATTCACACACCAATGGTGGCAGCTGCCATGCATATTGATCCATAAATAGTGTTTAGATTGTACTTCTATAGGTTTTTAACTTTACATACTGTATTTAAACATTATATTTGAACAAACACTGCAAGCTAAAGTTTTAAATCATTTTAATCTGTTTTATACAGCACACTTGCTTCCAAAATAAAGCAGTTTTACAATCCTGATCGTTTGTTAACACTTGAAGCTTTTTGTTTCTAACAATCTGTACAATAAAAGTGTTTCACTGCTGAACTTTAAGTTCTGTCACTTTATTGAAGGAGTTTGATCGTAATAATTGAGGAAAAACCTGTGAAATAACAGTGTTTCACTGCTGAACTTTGAGTTCTGTCACTTAATTGAAGGAGTTTGATTGTAATAATTATGGGAAAACATGTAAAATAACAGTGTTTCACTGCTGAACTTTAAGTTCTGTCACTTTATTGAAGGAGTTTGATCGTAATAATTGAGGAAAAACCTGTGAAATAACAGTGTTTCACTGCTGAACTTTGAGTTCTGTCACTTAATTGAAGGAGTTTGATTGTAATAATTATGGGAAAACATGTAAAATAACAGTGTTTCACTGCTGAACTTTGAGTTCTGTCACTTAATTGAAGGAGTTTGATTGTAATAATTATGGGAAAACATGTAGAATAACAGTGTTTCACTGCTGAACTTTGAGTTCTGTCACTTAATTGAAGGAGTTTGATTGTAATAATTATGGGAAAACATGTAAAATAACAGTGTTTCACTGCTGAACTTTGAGTTCTGTCACTTAATTGAAGGAGTTTGATTGTAATAATTCTGGGAAAACATGTAAAATAACAGTGTTTCACTGCTGAACTTTGAGTTCTGTCACTTAATTGAAGGAGTTTGATTGTAATAATTCTGGGAAAACATGTAAAATAACAGTGTTTCACTGCTGAACTTTAAGTTCTGTCACTTTATTGAAGGAGTTTGATCATAATAATTTAGGAAAAACCTGTGAAATAACAGTGTTTCACTGCTGAACTTTAAGTTCTGTCACTTTATTGAAGGAGTTTGATCGTAATAATTTAGGAAAAACCTGTGAAATAACAGTGTTTCACTGCTGAACTTTAAGTTCTGTCACTTTATTGAAGGAGTTTGATCGTAATAATTTAGGAAAGACCTGTGAAATAACAGTGTTTCACTGCTGAACTTTGAGTTATGTCACTTAATTGAAGGAGTTTCATCGTAAATGTAGGGAAAACTCGTGAAATAACAGTGTTTCACTGCTGAACTTTAAGTTCTGTCACTTTATTGAAGGTGTTTGATCATAATAATGTAGGAAAAAACCTGTAAAATAACAGTGTTTCACTGCTGAACCTAACCTGTCAATTAACAGTGATTCTCTGTTCTCGGGTTCTCAAATAATAAACAGAATTATCTGTAAATTTATTGCTTTTCCACTTTATTTTAATTAGGGTATTTCAATGTAAATTTTACACTAATTCTATGTCCCCAAACTGCCAGACTTTTACCGTTTTTCTACCGATTTTTTTTTTACAGTGCAGCCTTCCTTCTCTCTAGTCTCCATTATCCCGGGTCCCTTTCCCCAGCCTTCATGTCCCCTTTTCCAGTCGTTTGCCCCGAGTCCCCTTCCCCAGCCTTCTGTCTCTAGTCCCCTTCTCCCTTGTATGTTGCCCCAGTCTCCCTTCTTTGGAACCCACGCACCTAACCTGCTCATCCCCGGGCGGTTGCTTGAGACGTCTGGGATCCGTCCCTTGGGGGGGGGGGGGGGGGGGGTACTGTAACTTCCCACCGGTCCATGGACTGTTCTCTCCTGCTCTACCTCTCCCCGACCCTGTATGTGTGTTTGTCATCTCTGTCCCTTAGTGTTATTTCCCTTCTCTCTCTTGCTCTTCTTCATGTTCCCCTGTTAAGAGTGTTACTCTTCTTGTCTTATGGATCTAGGAGATTGGCGTCAAATAATTGGGATCTTTTTCCTCCAGTCTCATCGGCGAACGGTAAGAGGACACTAACGTTATTTTCAGCCCGATTGTCCATTTCCTTGTTTGCAATCAGTCTGATCAATATATCAACCCATACTAAATAAAGCCGTTACTGACGATCAAGGAATTATAAACGACCCCCCCCCCTTTCCTTCACGCATTATGAAGCATAATGTATACCGATCATATACATTTGAATTTTTTTATATAGCGTGTATAGGAAATAAACGCCAATCGAGAATCTATCATATGCGTCAGGGCCTATAACTAGCTTTTTGGAATTACAGCAGAAAAGCTTAAAAACATACTTATATTGTGGAAGGTATTAAGCCTTGAGAGCCCAAGGGGCTTTTTGCACCCGTGGGCGGAGAACAAAAGGATTTATAATTTCTCCCAAATGCTCAAAAAGTACATATTTTCAGAAATCGGTAAAAATAGAAAAATTACAATTTCGAGTGCTTTGAGATGTAATCTATATGTCTCCTTACTTGCTAAACGTAATACGACTTGTAAATATGTTTAATTCTTGCTCAATTGTATAGTTTTAAATTGGGGCTGCATATTTCTCCAACAAATCATACCGTCTATAAGATCTATTTTTTCGTATTCCAAGTTTAGTCAGGATAATATAATCTGCATTATCATTCTCGATAATACACTTTTCATTGACCGTGTTTCCAGCTCCTCGCGGACCCGACTGCATATGAGCAAATTCAGTAACCTTCTGAACTTGTAAGTCGCTTTGGATAAAATGACTAAATGTAAATGTACATGTACACATCCCTTATTAAAACGAATAACAGCAATTCAGCTTATTCAGCTTGTTGTAGAATGGCTATAGCCAATTTTACGCACTGCTTAGCCTATATTTATGACAACGTGATTGGTTCAGATGCATCTCTCTCTCTCTCTCACACAATTGTTAAGGGGATGCAGACCAGAGAAAGACGTTTGTCTTGTTTACATCAGGGTCCCCCATTTTCAATTCATAGTGTCATTTATGACATACACAACATATATGACATCATGACATTTATGGCATAGGGACATACATGAAATACAGGTATATATAGTACTGTTACATTTGTGACATATACAATATGCAAATATACAGTACTGTTACCCATAGATCCTGCCAGAGTATATACATATGATGTGGAGGGGACTGTACATTAGGAGGGGGTGGGTGGGAGAGAAGTATACATACGGTGGGGGGAGAATATACATACGGTGGAAAGGAGACTGTACATTAGGAGGGGGTGGGTGGGAGAGAAGTACAGTATACATACGGTGGGGGGAGAATATACATATGGTGGGAAGGAGACTGTACATTGGGAGGTGGGAGAGAAATATACATACGGTGGGGAGAGAATATATACATATGGTGGGGAGGATTCACATTCCTTTACAGCTTTGGGTAGGGCATTCCACATTGATGTGGCATAATGTTTGAGCCGAATCTGGGTTTAACATGATTTGTTGAGCTTCCTCTAGTGTTGTGGTCGTGGTATTCACTGACCTTTGGGAAGTATTTTGACATGTACATGGGTACCTTAGTCGTATAGTGTATCTTGTAGACCAGGGCCCATTGCAAGTTGCTGTACTCTGTCGTCTACTCTAAGCCATCCTAGGTAGTCAAGGTGGGCAGGGGTGAGGTGGGTTCTAGGGGTAAGGTCAAGTAGAAGTCTGACCAGTTTGTTTTGTGATGTTTGTAATCTTGTTTTTAGCGCCTTTGAGGTGCTTTGGTACCATGAGGTGCAAGCATATGTAGAAGGGTGGATTATCCCTACTTTATGAGAGTGGATATGAACTGTCACCAGATAGTGGGAGCACAGCAGATCTGGGTCTGGCTGAGCCCCCGACTGTAGTGTAAGAGTATTAGAATTGGGATTTAGCAGAGGGATGGATGGGGCCTAGGGTGTACTAACCTAGGGGTTCTACGCTGGTCCTTCTTGCCCTCCCGGGCGACCGTAGTATTTCCTCAAACACTTCCCACACCCTCTCACACCCGGTGGCAGTGATGGTAAATAATATAATTTCTCCCCAAAGCAGTACCTTTCCTTGTTGCCTGGTGAAGACCTGTACAGAGCATTTTTTTAAATGCAATAAACTAATTAATAAAAAAAATTGTATTTTTTCATGTAATTATGTCAGCAAAGCCTGCAGGATTATCAAAGGCCGTAACCACCCCAACCACAAACTGTTTCATGCCGTCCGGCAAACTCATGTACAGTAATGGCCTGCCACCTGTCTGCCGCCCATGACCCACACACACAGGGTGACAGTGGCTCAGGAGATAGAGTTTGGCGTGCTAGCACCTTGCATGGCTTGTGAATGTGTGAGTGGGTGAAAGTGGGGCATGCGTTGTAAAGCACTTTGGAAAAAAGCTCTATGTGAATGCAGTCCATTTACACCCACATAACTATGCGCACACAACACACACAAACATTGCAACCTACCACACATGCACATTGCGAGAAGGCTATGTCTACACTTTGCACACACTACACTACTTACTGTACACACCGTGATCACTGTATTACAATTCAGCGCTATTTTTTGCACACACAATATACTGTGATTGCATTATAATGATAGACTATGACAATTATAATGATAGACTGTAATGCACAATTCCATAAAATAAATTAAAAAATATTTAATTTCAATGAGTGAAAAGGAGCAGGGTGAAGAAAATATTATTTCGCCCGTCCCTTACTAAAAACAATAGAAATAGAACAACACTTACATTAACATGAAAGGAAAACATTTAAAGTTACCCCTCAACTTCCTAAAGTCTACAATTATTGTTTTGTCTTTATTTTCATGAACTGAAATATCCTATTATAGGGTCAAGAGAGCAAAACCAATTTCACTTTCTGTGCTGTAAAAGAAGCCACGATTCCAATTAGAAAGATTCTGATTAAAAAAGATTCCGATTCCGATCACAAGACGTGTCGTTCCGGAGGACGTGAGGCTCGCCGGCGTCTGTTGATGCAGTGCGTTAATTGCCTCTTAACGGGGGATGAAAACACCACCTGCCGATGTACGCGGACGACGCTCCCGTGCATAAATTGACCGCCGATCATTCATTCAAATGAGGATAAAGCATCCGCAGTCGTAACTCCTCATCCGCTCTCGAGTCATCGCCCCGGCAGACTGTCTCGCACGCCACATTTTGCTACAGCGTGATACGCGGTAAACCGCACTCTGCGTGGGGGTGTTACGTGCCACACGGGCAGGTCTGTTTGTCTTCTCCCCCACCCCCCCCCCCAATTATATCCCTCACATATTGGAGCCGGAGCGACGAGAGACGGGAGGGATCTCCCCGGAGGCGTTGTGGGTTCGGTGTGCGCCGGCTCTTAAGGGCTTGTTATGGATCTCAGACTCATCTCTCTGAGCTGTCTGGACTCCTGGCGGCTCTGTACGCTTTTTCGACCTTTCCGTTTTCTGAGCGCCTCCATATGGGACGCGTCGAGGAGTGCTATAGGGCCGCTGGGTGGAGTGAAGTGGAGGTGTGTGTGTGTGTGTGTGTGTGTGTGTGTGTGTGTGTGTGTGTGTGTGTGTGTGTGTGTGTGTGTGTGTGTGTGTGTGTGTGTGTGTGTGTGTGTGTGTGTGTGTGTGTGTGTTGTGTGTGTGTGTGTATATGTGAATGTGTAGGGGGGGGTTTCCCTCCACAGCCGCATTCATGTTGACAGTTAATTTAAGCGGATCAAGGTGTCCACTTGCCTTGTCTAAAGTGGGGCTTAGTATGACAAATGGCAGGATGGTAAACTCCAAAGTCTATCTCTCCAGTCCCACTGCCCACACTCTGTCTGGGAAGATTAACCTTTCCAGCCCCAGTGACATGCTTCTTTTTCTCAATTATTTCCATAGTCGGTGGCCCCGCACTGCAGAGAGAGAGAGGGGGGGGGGTAAAGGAGAGCGAGAGAGCGAGAGAGCGAGAGAGCGAGAGAGTGAGAGTACGGGCAGATGGAATCCACAAATCCTGACAAACATCCGCAATTAAATTCATAAACAAGTGAGCGACCAGAGAGAGAGAGAGAGAGAGAGAGAGGAGAGGGAGAGATGGGGAGAGATAGTGAGCAAGAGAGAGAGAGAGAGAGAGAGATATGTAGAGACAGAGGGGGATGATAAGTGCTGCCAGGTCCACCTTTGGTCAAGGTGGATCAATTACGACCGCTAGATGTGACAGCTGTACAGAGCGGGGCCCAAAACAGAATGTGAATTTCTAAAAGCGCGACGTCAGGGACGTGCACAGGACTTTAGAGGGGCAGGTGCTCAAAGGCTGAAAAGGGCACTATACCTGTGTGTGTTTTAACCGAGCGTGCATTGCGCGTGTGGTATAATTTCAGTCTCAAACTGCTATGAGTCTTGATTTAAGGTCCCCGCTATGGGGAGAATCTGATAAACTGTAAGATTCCAGTGCACACACCCTAGAAAGATTCACGCTGTTCTTTATATATATATTTGCTCTGCTTTTCCCCCAAAGAGATTATTAAGATATTCTAGAAGTTTACTTTGGTGGATAAAATAGAGGCTCTGGAGTCAAGCAATGTCTCATCTCCCCCGGAAGGGAGTGGTGGGGAATCACAAAATGACACCGCCCTTAATTTGCACATAGGTCTGAAAAGAGTGATTTAATTATGGTCACGTCCTTTGCCCCCGCAACTGAAAATAGGCCTTGGGACAAAGTAAATACAGTCTTCTCCTCTCCCCCACGTTGGAACAAGTAAAACAATAAAAACTGGGCTGTTTGTTGGCTAAAGTTAGCATTTGAATAGAGTGGTTTGTTGACCGAGCTGAATAGAACAATAGGTTGTAGGAGATGATACCCAACTGTTGAGTAGAACCCCCTCTCAAGCTATTTGGGGGCCCTAGCCATCTGGTCTGACATGATTAGGAGGCAGGATGCCAGTTGTGTGGGAAACTCTGTTTGCCTGACACAGAGGAATACCATTTGGTTTAAAAGTGTGTAACCACCACCAAAACTAATAGTAATCCAGTAGGGTTTAGTCTCAATAGTCATAAAATAGTGTATTGATTAAGATACGACTAAACCAGACACTTATCCACCATTGCAAAGTCTAATTAAGCCAGTAAAATAGTTTAAAATAGAAGATTAAGGTGGCAAAATATGTGTAATTTACTTAGAAAATGTATCTAACTTCAAAGATAAGGTTATAGAATATTTATAAATGCAACAGTTTGTCTTAAAACCAAATAGACTAAAATAGATAATCATTTGAAGATCCTATAATCAAAATTAGGTATTTAGAAAGCCACAGAATTCAGGAAAAGACTTGAACTAACTATCTCAGTCCATTAATAACTAATCGCTAATTCTTCAGTTAGTAAAATCAAATACTGTACCTTTA
Source organism: Notolepis coatsorum (assembly GCF_963971535.1). Lineage (NCBI taxonomy): Eukaryota > Metazoa > Chordata > Actinopteri > Aulopiformes > Paralepididae > Notolepis > Notolepis coatsorum. Next base: position 46,990,877 of record NC_140165.1, read on the forward strand.
AACGTTAAACTTTAGAAAGGTAATTATTTCCCTTAAAAATAGACGGGACTGCCCCTTTAAGAATCAAGATGGCCGCCGACCCTAATCCAAAATGGCCGCTGTGAGCTTTAGCCAATCAGAACTAAGAGATCCGCCCCCTGACGAACCCGGTCGACGTTCGCTCAGGGGTGGGATTTAGCCTTTAAGAGGGTCTGCACGGACCAGACAGGAAAGGAAGCTCTTGAGAATCTTGTATGCACAGCTGAACGGATAGAGGATCTGCCTGAGAGGTTTTTGCCACAAGAACAACAGATCCGTTGTCGCCCTGACAACAAAGACTCCACAACCGACGCTCCATTGAAGATTGTTACTTTTTAACTACTTTTTATTAGTCTGATATTAGGAAACTCGTGGCATAGTACCTGTTTCACTAATATCATTGCGTTTTTCATTGATTGAACCAGATCATCCTTGTATACCTTTTGAACTTTGAATAAAACAAGATCTGGGAAATAGAAACCTCTCATTGATTCTTTTCTCCGCTGTACTATAGAGTTTTGGTAACAGACTTAGAGCTATAGAAACACAACGCAATAGAGTAAATATTACGATCAAGAAAGCTCTAGTCATATTACGATACGCGCAAACCCGATTTTCAAGAGCCCTTTTCGGGAAGGGGGGGGGCCCCCTTTTTATGCTTTTTGGGGGTTTTGGTGATCAAATATTGAATATTGAACTATAATAATCAGTGCAGGAGCTCACTTATCCTTGAAAGACACTTTTATCACTGACTTAAAAGGCCCATACATCTCCATAAATGTTCAGGGGGGAGGGAATAAGTGCTTACCCTACAGACCCCAAGAAGTGCTGTAATTCTGTATTGTTTAATATAAATGCATTTTTTATTCCAATCCCGATTTGTATTTGAGATTCCCAAATCCCATCGGACTTGACTTCTTCACGTCCCTCAATGAGTGTAATACCAGCATTCAACTGTATGCGCCACAGCGGTTTCTATCATCATCATCATCACCACCCACGCTATGCATAAAATATAGGTCCGCGAAGAGGCACGCTGAGGAGGCCGTGCAAACTGCAATGGAATATGGGGCATCTCTCTCTCTTTACCTAATATTTTGATTTTATCCTGACATTTTTCAGTTGGAAGGGCAGTCTATATGCGTAACTTTAATTTTTTCTTTCAAAAAGGGCACTTTTTTTATGAGGCTCAAAAAGGCAGGTGCTCAAGCACCCCTTGGGCTCTATGTGTGCACGTGCCTGCGCAGCGTGATGTATGTGTATCTGTGACTGGTGCTGAGGAATGAACTCACGCGGAGCCATTTATGGAATAGTGCCCTCTAATGCAGCGCTATATAAATGCAGTCCTTATTATGCCTCACATTCACACCGATGGCGGAGACGACCACGCAAGGTGCCAACCTGGTTATGTAGCCGGCAACCCCCTGGTCCATGGCTGGCTGTCAACTTATCCGCCAAGTCTAAGCCAAATCGGATAAGGAACTGCAAGTTATCACGGTTTACGGACACACACACACACACATGAACGATTACAATACCCCCCGGTGCTCGACGCGTGGGTGTAATTATCAAATTGCTCCAGTATCTCCCAGAGTGGAGAGCAGAAAGGCTTACTCTAACAAGACTGATGAACGGAGACCTCACCAAAGACTTCAGTCCCTCCAGCCACCTCAGTGGGATTACTCTGTCCTGTTATGTGAAATATTCTATTTGTTTATCGCAGTTTCTTCATACTTGTGTAAGTTAGTCTGTGACTGCCACATGAGTTTCCAGTTTGCTTTTGTTTTGTCCCCCCGATTTGTGTTTGCTTCTTTCTTTCTTTGAGACAAAGTCTTAAACGAGCGTGAGAAAGCATGATGCCTTGATGGTGCTGACAAAATCAATACAAGGCAATAGGGCTGACCCCTATTAGTCGATTAGTCGACTAATCGGTCGAAAGGAGCCGCAGTCGACTGCCAACCTCTTAGTCGAATACAAAAAAAATTATAATAATTATAATTTTTTATTTGTATTTGTTTATCATTCTTTCCAATAGAAAAGAGGCATAGAAGCGTGGCTAACGCTAATGGCACGCATACCAGAGGCTAACTGCCTAAGAAAACAGGCACAGAGGCACTGAAAGAGGATTTCACCCATCTAATGAACACACTAGACTAGACAAATATCAAGATGTATCCATCAGTGGACCAATTGCATGCTTTTGCAGAGGACAAGAAGCCTTCAGTCGACTCCTTCAGACATGAAAGGCCAACTTGCAGGTTGTATTTTTCTTCAATAAACAATGTGACTAGGCCAACGCTGACTTTCATGAAGAGAAAAAAATATATATAGAAATTGACCCAGTTTTAGCGTTTTTATCAAACATTTTGTCGACCAAACCACAACCTCCATGCACATGCATATTTTAATCCATGTTTCATAGCGTGCGTGTGTCATCTTAATGATGACGTCACACAAGGTGCAGGGCAGCAGGGGCTCTGAGAGTCACAGCAGGTAGTGGCAGGAAGCAGAGAGCCTTGCTACTACTAGCCGAGGAGCTAGTCTCTGTTTCACCTAACACTATTGCTCCGTGATCATAGCCATTCATCTCTAAAGCTAACCACTATTTGTAAAGGCCACAACCACGTTACCATATTTGTAATAATGTAAATCATTGTGTCATTGTACATATTGTGTGTATATAACGTTAGTAGCTAAGTTAGCTAGCTTGGTAGCCAGCATTCTCGAAACTCCTAACATGGCCCGATTTAAAATGGTTCTCTCCTCTTTGTATACCTTTGTCCTCACAAGTATTCTGCCAGGGAACTTATGGACACGACAATAGTAGTAGTTATAAGGTGTTTGAGCTTGTAACGTTAACGTTAGTTAGCTAATAGCTATCGTGGTAGCCCCTTTCGTGACTGTGGGATGCACCGAGTACTATCCGAGGGGCTGCTATCATATCAACATGCTGCAACGTGTAGCTTGCTAGCCGGCATGATGCGTGTGCAGTGCTTTGCCCCACAGGTCTGAGAAGAGGACCTGCACATTTTACTCGTTCCCAAAACTCTTTTACATGCACAACAGTAGACATAATGCTAACGTTAGCGGGGTAACATTAGCCAGAGCCATATAGCCAGCTTGATACTATGACCCGGGGATAAGGCGACAGCCCACAGACCAGTAGCGCTGCTGTACTGAACAACAGGCTGCCTAGTGGTATATGTAGTTCTTTTTTTACGACATTAAAAACCTTATAACTACCTTGTTTCAACCAGTTGTAGCTGGTCCATCAAAGTCTCTGACGATTAAACCCATTTGCGTCTTGTAAGGCGTCCATTTGGATCAAGGAAATAGCTTTCTGCACTCGTCAAACTCCATTGTAGTGGATCAGAAGTAGGGAAAGTTACCTGGAGTGACATCACGGCCCTGATAGCATCTGATACGCTTTTAGATTTGCTCTGTGCATGTTATTCGTGCATGGCCCTTTTTAACATTCATTTCCGGTATACTTTTTTTTTTTTTTTTTTTTTTACAAATTTTGGCCAATCATAGTCGACTATCCAAATCCTTAGTCGGGGACAGCCCTACAAGGCGATGATGGGGAAATGGTATCCTATGAAAAAAACAATTGTCGTATATTCTAAGTCAATACATTAGATTAATCATAGTGCATACAGGTTTTGCTAACCGGATGGAAGAAGGAGAATGATAGAATGGTTCCTCTCATCTGACCAGTAGATAGCCAGTAGAGAATAAAACTGTGCAGCCAGACAAAGGAACTATAGTTCAACTCAAAGGGTTTATTTGCCTCGGGGCTCAGAGTGAATTAAAATATTGTTTACATACAGGGATCATTTCATAGTACATCAAACATGTTGTACAAAAGGATTGATAAGGTTTGCACATCAAACCCAGTCTGTACATAAAACAGTAGTCATGTTTATCAAATGAAGAGAGAATAGACTGAGCATTTCACATGAGTAAACCTGGTCAACAGATAGGGATCTGTACATGTTACTCTAACCAACAATGGGTCCTTGATTTTACTCACATGAAACGGCTAACAGCATTCTCTGGTGGAGAGGCGGAGGCCAGAACCCCTGGGGTTTCGGTGGGGTATCTGTCTGGCCTGGCCTCTCTCTAACCATACGTTCTCATTTATACTCTGGTATCAACCAATCATCGCACATTCTAATATTACGTTGGTCCAATCAGGTTTGTCTTCTGGGGCGGCAGGGTCTTCTGTCTTCCTCCTTTGGGGTCTGGTCTGTGGCCCCCTCCTTTGGGCTGGTTTTCTCAGTTGGACAGAGGGGTATTCCCATAAACTTTTACAAAGTATTTCCAGTGTATATTAATTACACTTTTCCAGTATTATCACAGTTTTACTCTTTTGATACCAAATTGCATAATCAGATGACATTCTAAATGACATTTAAATCTTTTTATCTAATAAGTCAGTTTAATTAATATTATCTTGTTTGTGCTGGTCTGCCCTCGTTCAGACCAGCTGTCCTCTTGGCCCCTAGGGGGGTGTGAGGTATATTAACATAAAGTCAACTCGAGGTTCCCACTCTGCGCGTGGGAAGATCTAATCATTCTAGTCATATGTACTTAAGGCATTGTTTGTATTTAACCATTATTACAGATATTTGCAGTTCTCAGTGATGATGTAACAGTGTGTTTTGTCTCTAATCTATAATTGTTTCATTTAGCCTTCTGCTTTTTGGTGCAACTGTCACCCCCTATGGAAAGGTGTTGTTTGTTCTATAGATTAGCCATTGCTTTAGTGGGGGGTTGAGTGACTGTTCCTTCTGTTCTAAGTAGTTAAGTACATCTGTTAGTGTGGGGGTTGAAATGACTGTTCCTGTAACACCAGTATCACTCCTTACTTAGCACTGAAAACCCACTCTGCTGTTGACAGTATACTAGGCATTTGCATATAGTTCTATTTACAGGACATATGGATTATGAAATCCACAGTCAATGTTACCACACAATATAGGATAAGTTCAGATCCTTGAGTTTGATTCAGAACACCCTCACATCGTCATCGAGACGACATTCAAATGTAACCAATCGGTAGGATTATTTCCTGTTATTATAAGATTCTGTTTGTGTATTGCAGTTTCTTCATAAGTTAGTCTAATTGTTACTGCCATGTTGTCATAATCACTCCCCCTCCTTCTCCCCTCACATTCACCATGCACTCCTCTTCATCCTCCCTTCCATCCACCATGCACTCCTCTTCATCCTCCCTTCCTCCAACCACGCACTCCTCTTCATCCTCCCTTCCTTCCACCACGGAAGCCTCACGCTTCCCTTCACCTCCCGTCACTCAACCCAGCTGCAATTCATCCCCTGATTCACACGCTGTCAGGCACCTCACTCCTCACAGCTGTATCCCATCCCCTGATGATGAGGACCCTACTTCAACCGGACGACGCTGACCAGAAGTCGTTGTGGTGTTAGTATCATTACCTAGGTACGACGCCTCAGTCTGAAGACCTGCTAGGCATCCCTGTGTGATCATCCCTGTATTAACTTCCCTCTCTTGTGCCCAGGACCTCCGTCACGTGCCAGCGTGTTCCTGTCTGGACCCGAGGAGTTCCAGCTCCCTCTCTCAAACACGAAACCGGGTCTCCCGTCTGCAGTGGCACTGGAGTGCGCCTGCCCCCGTTATCCCCCTATTCATACCTGTTGTACATTTCTGGATGTAATTCTTGCCTGCTTGGGAATACCATTAAAACCCCTTGAAACGCTACATTCTCCTCTCCTGTGTTCAGCGATTGGGCTCTGCTTAAAACCCACTCTCACACACGTGGGTTTCCAGTAAGTCCCCCGCCCCCGATTTGTGTTTGTTTTTGTCACAAGAGGCAAAGGCTTAAATGAATGTGAGAAAGTATGAATGAGTAGTATCCTCAAGAATATGTGCATAATATTGTGTAATTTTTGCAATTGTTTATATCTCATTTTTATGATAGAAGAATAGTGGTAAACTTTATATTACCAGCTATACGTCAAAATAATTAACTAAGTTCACATTGACTGCGAGATGGAGAATTGACTCGACAGGAAGTGAAGAGCGGAATCTAGTAGTTCAGGTGATGCGCCAGGTCCCCCTAGGTGAGGGTTTCCGCCCTCTCACGCCAGAGAAGACTTGGAGTAGACCTGAGAAGGTCATGTCTTAATTTCTCTTGATCATTATCCTATACTTTCAGGTCAGTACACTGTGAAAAGTACCGATAACACTACCCTTAGAGTTAGGTGATATGAGTAACGAGAATTGTGAGATGAGTTGAATGTTTAATAACGTCAATAAGAATGTGAAATATGTTATGTGGACGCACATTGTGATATGCAGTGGCCACGAGGGAAGATGGCGTTTTCCACGTTATAAGTTACTAGCAGCGCGTACTAACCCAGTAATGCTGGGTTATAAGAGGCGTTATGATATTAAGGTAGGCTACATTGTGACTTGTTTATTCAACACTGGGCCCTGAGCACTTGATTATAATGTGAAGTAAGGTTATTTGTAGGGATGCTCGATATTGGCTTTTTTACCGATACCGATATACCGATATTGTCCAACTCTTAATTTCTGATACCGATATCAACCGATACCAATATATGCAGGGTTTCCCCCCCCCCAAAAAACTGAATAATTTCAGGTAATTAACATTACATATCTCTTGTTGTGGAATTAACACAACATTATGCATACTTTTGACAATAAATAAAATCTGAATTTGTTCTTACTTGCTTGCCTGGGTAAATAAAGGTTATAGAAATGTAAAAAAAAAAACGATACAGATTTTTTTCGATATCACATTTTAATGCCGATATCGACCGATAATATCGGTAGGCCGATAATATCGGACATCCCTAGTTATTTGTCTATAATGTGAAATGAGGTAATTTTTTTTTTAATCATCTTTTCCCCCCTTCTTTTTCTGTTTTCCTCCCCTCCCAATGTTAGTCGTTATGCCAATTCTCAATCCCCTTCCTGGTCGTTGCGCACTCTACCCCCTACCATCGGTCTGGGAGGGCGGCGACTATCACATGCTTCCTCCAACACATGTGTACCCAGCCCACCACTTCTTTTCACCTGGCAGCGCGGACTCTCACTGAGAGAGTGTAACGTGTGGAAGGTCACACTACCTCTCTTAGATCCTTCCCTCGCTGTGCAGGCGCCCCCACCGAACTGTAGGAGTCGCTGTCCACAACCACCCAGACCCACCCACCGGCTTTCTCCAGCTGACTCTGCCAATCGAGCCAGTATGACGGCCGGCCAAGCCGGAAGCAACTCTGACAGCTGGATTCGATACCAGTGTCTCTTGCGTTGGTGACGAGTGCCTTGTCCGCTGCGCCACCCAGCCGCCTGAAATGAGGTAATTTAACGAAAATATGAAATAAGGGTAATTGCTATCCCTTGAAATGTGTCTGAATGCCGGAGGACGCACATGTCACCAGGACGAACATGTCACTAATACACCAGTCAGAGCTGAATGCTAATGAGACACCATTTTGTAAAGTTTTGATAAGAGCAAATAATTCAAGTAAAGGAATATTTTGCATGAAGTTTAAGTGCAGTCTTAAACTACCACAAGTAGTAGGTTGTACAGTAAAAGTAAGTTTAACTTTGGTGATCATTGAATAGTGGTATTTGTGACACGTGACGACCTGTTGTTTCAATAGTACCTTACTACCTTGTAATAGTATTTAAACTACTAGTAGGTTTAAGCCGGTGGCACTGATGCCAGCCATTAAAGGAGAAATGTGAATATGTGGCTTATGATTTAAGTGAATAGTTTGACAACCATTGATATCGAAACAAAGGAGAAATGTTAATGAAAGTATAGGATGACGTGCATATTTTGGTAACTATTGACCGTGATAACTGGAGGCACTGAGTTAAACTAACAAATGTAACTAATGTAAATATACTGTATGCTTGAGAAGTGATGTTTTGTTCAGAGTTTTATAAATAAAACTCTGAGAGAAGACTTGGAGTAGAACTGAGAAGGTCATGTCTTCACTTCTCTTGATCATTATCCTATACTTTCAGTGAGTGATTGATCACCGGCCGAAACAGAAAAAATAAGAGTGGAGGAGGAGTGGCTGTGTATGTGGATAATAACTTGAATTATAAGATTGTAGAAAGAATGACAAATGTGATTGATAATTTATTAGAATGTATAACAATAGAAATATGTGTAGAAAAAAAGAAAAATATAATTGTGAGCTGTATATAATAATGTGTCACCTCACAGCGGTTTGTGCCAGATGTCTAAATTTTTATTTTTCATATTATTTCGGATTGCTAAAGTACAGAATCTAAGCTTTCAAATGATGTGTCATATGTTGAAATCTGAGAATTTTTTTAACACGATGTGCTCAATTATAACTTGTAAACCTGGTTGTGTTCTAGAATACTTAAGAGGTGAAAAGGCCTCTGAAGGAAGGCCACTTTTCACACTTCAGACAGAGTGAGCTGGGGCGTCAACAAAAACCCCTCCAGCAACGCCCATCACCTGAATAGCATTAACATAATTAAGTGCTGCCATGAGAGTTATCTCTCCTCAGGACCCCTGATGTAAACAAGACACACAGTCCTCATATCCCTTCTAGCTATACACACAGTCCTCATATCCCTCCTAGCTACACATACACACAGTCCTCATATCCCTCCTAGCTACACATACACACAGTGCTCATAATAATATCCCTCCTAGCTACACACACACACACACACACACACACACACACACACACAGTCCTCATATCCCTCCTAGCTACACATACACACAGTCCCCATATCCCTCCTAGCTACACATACACACAGTCCTCATATCCCTCCTAGCTACACATACACCCAGTGCTCATAATCATATCCCTCCTAGCTACACACACACACAGTCATCATATCCCTCCTAGCTACACATACACACAGTGCTCATATCCCTCCTAGTTACACATACACACAGTCCTCATATCCCTCCTAGCTACACATACACACAGTCCTCATATCCCTCCTAGCTACACATACACACAGTGCTCATATCCCTCCTAGTTACACATACACACAGTCCTCATATCCCTCCTAGCTACACATACACACAGTCCTCATATCCCTCCTAGCTACACACACACAGTCCTCATATCCCTCCTGCTATATGTAGCAGTCTGGAAAATATGGTATATTATTCAGAACTGCTGACTGTGTTTATATCCCTTTTTGTACACAAAGACATTCTAACTAGTGTCATTGATTCACACGAACAATGACACAAACGCCCCGTCCAAAGAGCATGTGAATACGGATCATAAATGACAGTATTGATTCATATTTTACAGTGCGTCCCCCTTGTGACTGGCAGGCGGGACCAGCAGGGGGCAGTAGCAGGCAGAGAGTGGCGGAGAGAGCTGAGAGATGATAAAGGGAGGAGCCGAGCGGAAGTCGTTCTCTTCTCGGCAGTGAACTTGACCACGAGAAGTCACGTCTAACGGGGGAGCTCTAGACAGCCCCGTTGCTGACGTTTATGCCGGAGTGCCCCGTGGAACAGTGACGGGTGATAGGAAGTACTGGCTAGTGGATACGATATCCTAGCAGTACCAGTGTTATGATATTATGAACATTAAGTGCAGAGTCGGGCACTAAGAGTCGAGTTATACCTAGTTACAGTGAGCGGTATAGGTAGCGTGCGGCTAAGGATCACAGTAGCATTGCTCGTGTTATACCTAGTTACAGTGACGGTATAGTCTGCGTGCCAGAGACGTACGGGACATCCAAGCAGTCTGCCCGGGCGTCAACAGCTGTCTGCACCGGAGAGCAGCAGCACACCTGCTCCAGGCTGCCTGCAGGACACGGGGAGTTCTTTACCACCAGCAGAGTTCGCCCAGCACCAGCTCAGCCAGCACTGCCTCTCTGCTATAGCTCCGCCTGCTAGCACCTGCGGCGCGAGTGTTCAACGCCATCTTGCCACCAGGACGGTGGTGGAGCGGCGCGGCCGCCATTTTGGTAGAGTAAACATTAGGGCTTCGGCGCCCAGGATCCTATCGTACATTACACAGTGTGTCGCAGCCTACGGGCGAAGCTGGTGTTTGCTAACCACAGTGCATAGGGGTACCCCATAAACATTACATGCCGGCATTAGCATAGGGCTTTTGTTTTGGTAATTGTGGGCCCACACTTTTGGTTTTATTTCCTTTTCTTTGAGCGTGATACAATGTGTGTGTAATATTACTTTCCCATCTATTTAACCCTTCCCCTCTTGGGGGTAAACGTAACGCTGCCATATAAGTAAAGCCTAAGAAGAGGTATTATTATTGGTACTAGCCCAGACGTGGGTAAGGAGTCAAGTATATTGAAGTCTACAATATCTGGGTCTATTAACTTTGGGTCTGCAATACCTGAGTCTATACTGTGTGGGTGTACAATATAAGTGTTTGCAAGGTATTGAATTACAACTTGAGTAATAGTAGAACTACCTTCCGTGGACCCATTGCTATTAAATATTTGTAGATGACCAGTCTTTAAATAACAGTAAAGGATGTAGATGGGAGTCTTGTGTGTGTGTCTTTCATTATTTCTAACCCTAACCCTAACCCTTTGCTACGGGTAATATATGTAATCGTAACCCCTTGCTATTCTACCTTTTCCATTTCCATTGTAAGGGTTCTGGTCGTCTCACATAAGGGAGGGTACTGCTTGCGGGGGGAACCCAGTTATTTCTCTACCATCCGGTCAGTAGGTGTGGGGGGGAAAAGGGGCAACTGTGGAGGGTGAGGGTGTGTTGGGGAGTACTGCGGACTACTCCAGAGAGAGGGAGGAAGACCAGAGTACCGGACCAGGTTTGTAAACCCTGGGCCTCATTCACTCCCACTACCAGCCTCCAGTTGACGCTCCGGACCCCAAAGACGGAGGTGCAGCTGGCCAGGGTGCTACTGTGTCTCGCTACCTATTGACCGCACCCCACAGTTCCCACGAAGCAGGGATAATCCACCCTGCTACATTTGGCGTCACGAACAGGATCAACATCCTACTCCACTCCCTTGTAAGTGACGACCCAGAGACCTGAGATGTCGGACAACGACACCCCGAAGCCCGATGCCAAAGCCGGGCCGTCCCGGGGGACGCAAGGAGGTGACTCGCCGCCCCCGCTCAAAGAGGAAGAGGGGGGAGCCGAGACGGTGCAGACCTTGACCGCCGAAGTGGAGTTCCTAAAGGGTCAACTCCAAGACCAGGCGGAAGCTCTAGACCACCAACACGAACAACTGGAGCAGGCCAGGCACCGAGAGTCGCTTGCCTTGGCCCAGGCCATGATCCAACAGCTTCCCCCAGCGCCCCTCCCGGTGGTGTACGTCCAACGAGAGCGGAAGTGCAGCGAATTTGGAGGTGAACAGGAGAGGGGGGAACTGCCTGTAGAGGACTGGATCCAGGCAATGAGGGCCCATCTCCGTGCCAGTCGAGTGCCCGAGGAGGAACAAGCGGAGGTCGTACAGCTCCACCTCAAAGGCGAGGCGAAGCAGACGGTACGCTTCCTGACAGAGGGAACCGCCCCCGACACGGAAGCCTTGTTCAAGATACTCGAAGAAACCTATGGGGACAAGGTCCCGGTCAGCGTCCGCCTGGGGGAGTTCTTCGACCGAAAACAGGCCGCCGGAGAGACCGTACGCCAGTTCGCCTACGACCTGCAGGAGAGGATCCGTCGCCTACGACGTCGGGCGCCCGCGCTGGTCGCCGACGCCACCGCCCTGCTGCAGGAGCGGTTTGTGGTGGGCCTCAGGGACGATGCCCTGAGGAGAGAAATGCGGAAGTACATGAGGGAGGACGGGACGCGGCCATTTCCCCAGGTACTGCAGGCGGCGATCGATTGGACGGAGGACGAGCTGGTCCACCCCGCCGACAAGGGTCCCCCCCGGGGTTTAGTACACGCCGCGGCTGGAGAGGGACGGGAGACCCCGCCGAGCGTTGACTCACTGCGGGAGACTATTCGGCAGATCCAGGCGGGACTGGAGCAACTAGGCGCGCGCCAGGAACAACTGGCTCAGACCTTCTCACGGGAGCGGGACGCGCCCCGGAGAGGCGCCACCGGACGGCGACGCCGAGACGACGCGACGCGAGAACCCCGCCGAGACGAAGACGGCCGGCTGATCTGCTATGCCTGCAATCAGCCGGGCCACATCAGCAGAGACTGCCCCCGCTCGGCCGGCGAGCCACGCCCCGCCTCTACTCCCAACCCCGAAGCTCCGGGCTCGTCAGGGTACCGACCCGGAGCACGAAGGACAGTCGACGCCGTCGTAACCGGAGTCGCCGGCGCGGCCGCGGAGGGCACCGAGACGCAAGACGCGCAAGGGGAATGCCTCACACTAGACGTCCAGATCGACGGGGTCGAGACCCGCTGCCTCTTCGACACCGGCGCCGAAGTCACCACCATGTACGAGAGCCACTTTCAAAGACACTTCCCGAAGTCAAAGTTGACCCCCGCCAACTGGATCACTCTCATCGCCGCCAACGGGTTGGAGATCCCAGTGGTGGGGTGTCTCTACGCCGAAGTGAAGTGCCTAGATATGACATTCACGGGGAAATGCATATTCATACTAAAAGACGACCCAGGCCGAGGGGACCTAGGAGACGCTGTCCAGGGACTGCTGGGCATGAACGTGCTCGGCGGGGTAGACGGCCTGTTCGCAGGGATCAAGGGGATGCGGCCGGTGAACCGAAGACGTGTCGAAGCTAGAAGCATCGCCATTCGCCGTGTGGTCGCCGTCCTGGCCCAAGAAGGCCGAGAGTGTACCGCCCCGGGAAAGATGGGGTACGTCAAGGTGGCCGGCAGAGAGTCTGTGGTCATTCCCCCGCACAGCGAAATGGTCGTCTCAGGCCGTTGCGCGACGACAGCGGGGATGCGGCGTCCCGTGATGCTGGAGAACACGGCGAGTGCCAACCTGCCTCCCGGACTATTGGTGGCGAACGTGGTGACCTACGCCCAACAGGGGACAGTGCCTGTGCGGGTGTTGAACCCGACCGACGTCGAGATTGTGCTCCGACCCCGGTCCAGACTGGCAGAGATTCACTGTCCCCGCCAGGTACGGCCCCAGGAGAGGGTGACCGTAGAGGAAGTAGACGGAGGCGTCCGAGTGACGGCGATTGAGACTCGAGCCAGCCCGCCAGAGGCAGAGCCGGACGGGAAGACCCACAGGCTCGCCGTGGACGTACAGGCGAACCTGCAGGATCTCACACCGGCCCAAGTGAGCCGGCTGAATCAAGTATTGGAGAAACACAAGGCGGTGTTCTCCGTTGACGACGGGGACTATGGTTACACAACCACGGTCACACACTACGTCCCCACTGGTGACGCACACCCGGTCAAGCAACGGCACCGCCGAATACCGCCCCACGTGTTCCAAGAAGTAAAGAGACACGTGCAAGATCTGGTGAACCTGGGTGTCCTGGTAGAGAGCTGCAGTCCGTGGGCGTCACCAGCCGTGATCGTCATAAAGAAAGACGGCTCCGTGCGGTTCTGCTGCGATTACCGCCGCCTAAATAACGTGACACACCGGGATGCCTACCCCCTACCTCGTATCGAGGAGTCCCTAGACGCCTTGGGGCAAGCCAAGATCTTCTCCTCGCTCGATCTCACCGCCGGCTACTTCCAGGTGGCGGTGAAAGAGGAAGACCAAGAGAAGACGGCTGTCACGACGCCCTTCGGCCTCTACCAGTGGACTCGTATGCCCTTCGGACTGTGTAACGCACCAGCGACGTTCCAGCGGTTGATAACCGCCGTGCTGGGGGACCTGGCCTTCGACGTCCTACTCATCTACCTAGACGACGTCTTGGTGTTCGCCAGCGACTTCGAGAGCCACTGTCAGAAGCTGGACCTGGTGTTTGGACGGCTTCGGGAGCATGGACTCAAGCTCAAGCCCCGGAAGTGCTTCCTTCTGAAGGCCGAAGTCAAGTTCCTGGGACACGTGGTCTCCGCGGCCGGCATACAGGTCGACACCGACAAAGTGAAGGCGTTGGAGGACTGGCCGGCGCCACGCTCGGCGAAGGAAGTGAGGCAGGTGATCGGGTTCCTGTCCTATTATCGGCGGTTCGTGCCCCACTTCGCCCAGGTGGCCCAGCCACTGCACGCCCTGATGGGGAAAGAAAAAAAGGGGTTCGCCAAGGGCCGGCCCGAGGCCTTCAAGTGGACGCCGCAGTGTCAGACGGCCTTCGACCATCTGCGGCAGTGCCTCTTGACACCCCCGGTGCTGGCCTACCCCGACCTCCAGCTCCCCTTCATAGTGACCACCGACGGGAGTTACTTGGGACTGGGAGCGGTACTCAGTCAGAAACAGGAGGGCGTAGAGCGAGTCATCGCCTTTGCGAGCCGAGGCCTGCGTGGGTCCGAAAGGAATGACCAAAATTATAGTGCGTTCAAGCTGGAACTCCTCGCCCTGAAGTGGGCGGTCACCGAGAAGTTCAGAGACCTCTTGATGTACGCCCAGTTCACCGTGATCACCGACCACAACCCGTTGAGACACCTCGGCACGGCCAACCTGGGAGCAGTGGAGCAGCGGTGGAACGCTCAGCTCGCGGAGTTTGACTTCGTGGTGCACTACAAACCTGGTCGACTCAACCAGAACGCAGACGCTCTGTCTCGCATGCCGATGCGATCAGAACCTGAAGTGGAAGACACTGAGAAAGACTTCCTAATGATAGCCGCGGCTGGCACCCACACCCGTCAGGGTCTCCAGGAACGGGCCACTCCATTGTCCGTCCCCGCCCCAGTCGCCCGCGAGGGCTACGTCGTGGTCCCAGCGGAGGAAGTGCGGGCCCTGCTGTGCCCTGGGAGACCGACAGAGACGCGGGAGGTCTCGAGTGTCGGCGCACGACGGATAGCGGCACAGAAGGGGAACAGCGGATATGACTGGGCGGAAATGCGGCAGCTCCAGGCGGACGATTCCGAGTTGGGTCCGGTGTGGCGGGCGGTGACACAGGGGGTCCCCCCCACTAAGGTACAGCTGAAGGAAGGAGACCCGAAACTCCGCAAGTTATACGGGCAGTGGGAACGACTCCGTCTGCATCAGCAAGTGCTGTTTCGGCGCGTAAGCGATCCCCGGGATGGAGAGGAGGTTCTCCAGCTGGTGGTGCCCACAGCCCTGCGAAGGAGGATCTACGAGACCCAGCACGAAGACGCGGGACACTACGGGGGACAGGGGACGGTGGTCCTGATGAGGCGAGGTTACTACTGGATCGGAATGGCAGAAGAGGTGAAGCAATGGGTGAAGCGATGCAAGCGATGTGCATTAGCCCGCGACGTGTTCCCTAAAGCCCAGGCCCAGATGACCTGCACTAACGTGACGGCACCCATGGAGGTCCTGGCCATGGACTTCACCGTGTTGGAGAGGTCGGTGGGTGGCTACGAGAACGTACTGGTGCTGACCGATATGTTTACCAGATTCACTATTGCCGTACCGACCAAAGACCAGACTGCGAAGACCACCGCCGCTGCCATCATCAAGTACTGGTTCGTGTACTACGGTTGCCCTGCCCGACTCCATGCCGATCAAGGGCGAAATTTCGAGTCGAGCGTCATCAAGGAGCTCTGCCGACTGTATGGGATTTCAAAGAGCCGCACCACGCCATACCATCCCCAGGGGAATGGGCAGTGCGAGAGATTCAATCGGACAATGCACGACATGCTGCGTAGTCTGCCCGCAGAGAAGAAGCGGGACTGGAAGGAGCACCTACCCGAGTTGGTACTTACATACAATTGCCACGAACACTCCTCCACTGGATACTCTCCCTTCTACCTGCTCTTCGGGAGGGACGCTAGGATGCCCCGAGATGTCCTAGGGGGCAGAGACGTCATTGAGGAGGGGGCGGCAGACCTAGATGAGTGGGTGCAGAGTCACCACGAGCGACTAAAGGCCGCCGCGGAGGCCGCTGAGGCCACGGCGAAGCAGGCATCCCATCGACGCAAGAGAATTTACGACAGGAAGAGCAGAGGTGCACTCCTGCGGGCCGGAGACCGGGTCCTGATACGCGACCACCGAATCCGGGGCCGTAATAAGATACAAGACAAGTGGGAGCCTACGTCATATGTGGTGGTTAAGCAGAGCCACGAAGGGACGCCCGTGTTCACGGTCAGGCCCGAAGCAGGGGGTCCAGAAAGGACCGTGCATCGAGACCAGCTCAAGACCTGTCCCTTCCCGGCTTCTGACCCGGAAGTGCGGGGGAGGGCCCCTCGACAGATCCCGGTGGCACCGCGGAGCTCGTCCGAATCAGACATCGGAGGTGCTTTCGGGCACCGGCGGGAACCGCATCCTAGGGCGTGTAACCACCCCGGTCCCCTGCGGGACGCCCCTGAGGAGGCCGTAAGCGCCGAGTCAGAGGTGGAGTCGACCCCTTCAGGAGAGGAGGGGGAAGGCGGCGGAGACGGAGTCGAAGAGGAGGCCGCGGGCGGTCCATCGATGGCCCCGGAGGGTGAGGCCGTGGTCCAGGACCCGCCGACAGACACTGAGGAATCCGACACGGAATCGGAGGCGGGGGAGGTGGAACCCCCCAGAGTGGAGGCCGCTCGGCCCCAGAGGAGCACCAGAGGTCGGCTACCCGCTCGGTATCGCCAGGACTACGTGCTCAAGAGCGTGTTCGCGGAACAGTGTGTCCAACTCCTGAGGGAGTGTGTAAAACTGTTGGCATAATGTGTAATTGTCAACCGATGTGTGAAACTGTTGGTCTCAGGACCGTTTTCATGCATGCGTTTGTTTTTGTTGTTTTGTTGTTAACTTGCAGAGGACTTAGCAAGTTCAAAGTGGGGGGAAATGTAGCAGTCTGGAAAATATGGTATATTATTCAGAACTGCTGACTGTGTTTATATCCCTTTTTGTACACAAAGACATTCTAACTAGTGTCATTGATTCACACGAACAATGACACAAACGCCCCGTCCAAAGAGCATGTGAATACGGATCATAAATGACAGTATTGATTCATATTTTACAGTGCGTCCCCCTTGTGACTGGCAGGCGGGACCAGCAGGGGGCAGTAGCAGGCAGAGAGTGGCGGAGAGAGCTGAGAGATGATAAAGGGAGGAGCCGAGCGGAAGTCGTTCTCTTCTCGGCAGTGAACTTGACCACGAGAAGTCACGTCTAACGGGGGAGCTCTAGACAGCCCCGTTGCTGACGTTTATGCCGGAGTGCCCCGTGGAACAGTGACGGGTGATAGGAAGTACTGGCTAGTGGATACGATATCCTAGCAGTACCAGTGTTATGATATTATGAACATTAAGTGCAGAGTCGGGCACTAAGAGTCGAGTTATACCTAGTTACAGTGAGCGGTATAGGTAGCGTGCGGCTAAGGATCACAGTAGCATTGCTCGTGTTATACCTAGTTACAGTGACGGTATAGTCTGCGTGCCAGAGACGTACGGGACATCCAAGCAGTCTGCCCGGGCGTCAACAGCTGTCTGCACCGGAGAGCAGCAGCACACCTGCTCCAGGCTGCCTGCAGGACACGGGGAGTTCTTTACCACCAGCAGAGTTCGCCCAGCACCAGCTCAGCCAGCACTGCCTCTCTGCTATAGCTCCGCCTGCTAGCACCTGCGGCGCGAGTGTTCGACGCCATCTTGCCACCAGGACGGTGGTGGAGCGGCGCGGCCGCCATTTTGGTAGAGTAAACATTAGGGCTTCTGCGCCCAGGATCCTATCGTACATTACACAGTGTGTCGCAGCCTACGGGCGAAGCTGGTGTTTGCTAACCACAGTGCATAGGGGTACCCCATAAACATTACATGCCGGCATTAGCATAGGGCTTTTGTTTTGGTAATTGTGGGCCCACACTTTTGGTTTTATTTCCTTTTCTTTGAGCGTGATACAATGTGTGTGTAATATTACTTTCCCATCTATTTAACCCTTCCCCTCTTGGGGGTAAACGTAACGCTGCCATATAAGTAAAGCCTAAGAAGAGGTATTATTATTGGTACTAGCCCAGACGTGGGTAAGGAGTCAAGTATATTGAAGTCTACAATATCTGGGTCTATTAACTTTGGGTCTGCAATACCTGAGTCTATACTGTGTGGGTGTACAATATAAGTGTTTGCAAGGTATTGAATTACAACTTGAGTAATAGTAGAACTACCTTCCGTGGACCCATTGCTATTAAATATTTGTAGATGACCAGTCTTTAAATAACAGTAAAGGATGTAGATGGGAGTCTTGTGTGTGTGTCTTTCATTATTTCTAACCCTAACCCTAACCCTTTGCTACGGGTAATATATGTAATCGTAACCCCTTGCTATTCTACCTTTTCCATTTCCATTGTAAGGGTTCTGGTCGTCTCACATAAGGGAGGGTACTGCTTGCGGGGGGAACCCAGTTATTTCTCTACCATCCGGTCAGTAGGTGTGGGGGGGAAAAGGGGCAACTGTGGAGGGTGAGGGTGTGTTGGGGAGTACTGCGGACTACTCCAGAGAGAGGGAGGAAGACCAGAGTACCGGACCAGGTTTGTAAACCCTGGGCCTCATTCACCCCCACTACCAGCCTCCAGTTGACGCTCCGGACCCCAAAGACGGAGGTGCAGCTGGCCAGGGTGCTACTGTGTCTCGCTACCTATTGACCGCACCCCACAGTTCCCACGAAGCAGGGATAATCCACCCTGCTACATATACATACACAGTCCTTATATCCCTCCTAGCTACACATACACACAGTCCTCATATCCCTCCTGCTATACATACACAGTCCTTATATCCCTCCTAGCTACACATACACACAGTGCTCATAATCATATCCCTCCTAGCTACACACACACACAGTCCTCATATCCCTCCTAGCTACACATACACACAGTCCTCATATCCCTCCTAGCTACACATACACACAGTCCTCATATCCCTCATAGCTACACATACACACAGTGCTCATAATCATATCCCTCCTAGCTACACACACAGTCCTCATATCCCTCCTAGCTACACATACACACAGTCCTCATATCCCTCCTAGTTACACATACACACAGTGCTCATAATCATATCCCTCCTAGTTACACATACACACATCTTAAACTAGCTGGACTCAGTGGTTAAGAGGTGATGATTCATCTTAAACTAGCTGGATTCAGTGGCTAAGGTGATGAGCATCTTAAACTACAATAGCTATCAATATAACGTTAGCAACTTTAACTTACATGGCTGTGTGGCTAGCTAGCTATAGCTAACGTTAATATAGCATTGGGCTCGTAATAACACAATAAAAGTGACATGGTTGGACTTGCGGTCGGCAGAAAATTCTTGTGTAGTTTTATCAAATCTAGACGCGGAATTGTAAGGAGTTGGACGCTACTTTACACAAACATTCTTAAAGACACAACCCATGCAGACGCATCTCGACAGATCTCATAGTTAATTCCATTGAATAGCGCGGTGTGTTCACCGGTGAGCCGAGACTGAATCAACTGAATTAACAAAGTTCAATGTACTCGTTCATTAGATCCGATGCATTCATCTCTTTTTGATCCAGAGTGCTCTGCTCCAACGTGATGATATTCCCATTGAAAGTGTAAACAGAGGCCATGTGCGTCGCTCTAACACTCCCTCAATGCAAAACGCTGCGGGCTGCCTCTCCCCCCAAGGTTTAGGTTCGATTCACATGCAAATTGTTATTACGCCCCTGTTCACTGAAATAATCCTCCGTGAAACAGCCTATTTTAAACAAAGGATTGTTACTATTTTAGATATTCTAACTGTTCGTTTTTATAGTAAACATGTGCTTATACATTCAATTTATAATAATATGAAGAAGAAAAAAACACAAAAAAGAAAAAGAAAACTATTTCAAGCCTAGACGAAAAAGGGGGGCGGGCCGAGTTGTGGTCACTAGCGCTGCAAAGTGACACCACCAGGTTCAAATATTGAAGTTTTCAAGGACTGGATGGAAGAAATGTATATAAACAATAATCAAAAGGCTATTTTCATCTGTGGGGATTTTAACATTGATCTTTTAAATCCAAACAAACATAAAATGACTGAGGAATTCATCAACACATTGTATAGTTTGAGCCTTTATCCAAAAATCACAAGACCCAGCCGAATCACATCCCATTGTGCCACTCTGATAGACAATATATTTACAAACATTATAGAAAACAATACAGTGAGTGGATTACTAATAAATGACCATTTACCAGTTTTTACAGTTTATGACAACAACTACACAGAAAACAAGCAGGACAATAAACTACAATTTAAACGAGTAAGGACTGAAGAATCAATGAACGCTTTCAAAAATGATTTGCTACTTGGAAGATAGTATATAAAGAGGAAGACACTGATAAAGCATATGAAACATTCTTATCTATATTTAACTTATTATATCACAAACATTGTCCAATAAAAGAATATAGCAGTAAACATAAACACTCAGACAGCCCATGGATCACAAGGGGATTACAAAATGCATGTAAAAAGAAAAATACACTATATAGAGAATTTATAAAACATAGAACTAAAGAGGCAGAAAATAAATATAAGAAATATAAAAATAAGTTAACTAATATTATGAGAAGATGTAAGAAGGATCATTATAGTAGAATATTAGATAACAACAAATATAATATTAAAGGTGTTTGGAATATATTAAATGGTATTATCAGGAATGGATCAAGACAAATAAATCCTCAGTATTTTATGGAAAATTATCAAACTATTAGCAATATGGATGATGTGGTTAACAACTTTAATAAATTGTTTGTAAATATTGGTCCAGAATTAGCGGGGAAAATCCCAGATCCAGTGACTCCTGAAGACATAAAAGACAATTATATTGAAAGAAATCCTAGTTCAATGTTTCTGGAAGCGGTAGATGAAAATGAAATGATAGAAACTACTAATAAATGTAAAAACAAGACATCTACAGACAGTAATGAAATAGATATGAAAATTGTAAAAAATGTCATTAGTGGGATTTCAAAACCACTCACGCACATCTGCAATTTATCATTCAAAACTGGTCGATTTCCGAATAAAATGAAAATAGCAAAAGTCATACCTCTGTTCAAGACTGGAGATAAACACCACTTCACAAATTATATGTCTGTTTCTCTACTTCCTCAGTTTTGAAAAATATTAGAAAAACTCATCAACAACAGATTAGATAAATTCATTGATAAACATAATTTACTCACTGATAGCCAGTATGGATTCAGAACACACCGGTCAACATCACTAGCATTAATATAGAACTCATTGAAAAAATTACAAATTCCATAGATCAAAAAAAAACATGTAGCTAGAGTATTCATTGATCTAAAAAAAAGCATTTGATACTATTAATCATGATATATTAATCAGGAAATTGGAAAGATATGGGTTCAGGGGGGTAATATTGGACTGGGTGAGAAGCTATCTAAATAAAAGACAACAATTTGTGACAATGAGAGATTATAAATCTGAATGTTTGGACTTTGCTTGTGGTGTCCCCCAGGGGGCAGTTTTGGGTCCAAAACTGTTCATCTTGTACATTAACGAGATATGTAAAGTATCCAATATATTTAAATGTATTTTATTTGCGGATGACACTAATCTTTTTTTTTCTGGTTAGAATATCCAGCAGCTTTTAGAGGTCATCACATCTGAAATGAAGACATTTAAAAAAATGGTTTGATAGAAACAAATTATCATTGAACTTGAGCAAAACAAAAATTATGTTATTTGGAAACTGTAGATTAAATACTCAAGTACAAGTTAAAATAAATGATGTGATTATTGAAAGAGTTTATGAAAATAAATTCCTAGGTGTAATAATAGACCATAAAATCTGTTGGAAACCTCACATAAAACATGTCCAATCTAAACTGTCAAGAAGCATTTCAGTCATGAGTAAAGTAAAGCACATTCTGGATAGAAAATCACTCTACATTCTCTACTGTTCACTAGTTTTACCATATTTAAATTACTGTGCTGAAGTCTGGGGAAACAATTATAAGTCTACACTACAACCACTTTTTATACTCCAAAAAAGGGCCATAAGGATAGTTCACATTGCAGGTTATCGTGATCACACAAACATATTATTTTTAAAGTCAAAAACATTAAAGTTAAATGATCTTGTGGAATTTAAAATGGCACAATTAATCTATAAAGCAAAAAGTAATGTACTTCTAGGAAACATTCAAGAACTGTTCTTTGATAGGGAGGGGGGTTATAATCTGAGGGGAGAACTCAATTTAAAAGTGCTTAATGTACGCACTACCATGAGAAGACACTGCATCTCAATATGTGGAGTGAAACTGTGGAACAGTCTAAATGTGGTGCTAAAACAATGTCCAAACATGAGACAATTCAAACTGATAAGGAAATGATGTTCACGAGGTACAGGGATGAGGAAGGGACTTGATATTCAAGGGTGTTTAGTTTACATTTTTATTTTATTTCTTTCATGTTTTATATATATAGTTTTTGTTTTATTTGTTTTGCATATATATATATATATATATATATATATATATATTTTTTTTTTTTATGTTTTAAAATAGTAGGTTTGAGTAGTGGAAACGGGGTATACTTATTAAATAAGTCTATACTTCTTCCTATTCCTTTTCGAACATGTAGATTGAGTTGTGTTTTGCTTTTGTTATTGTTTGTTTGTATTCATTGCATGTTTGAAATAAAGATTTCAAATCAAATCAACGGTTAAATAACGAGAAATCTCATTATTGGCAACCAACGGAGGTGAGGCGGACCTTTAAAAAAGTGAATATCAGGAAGGCAGCAGGACCGGACGGTATCCCCGGCCACGTCCTAAAAGTCTGTGCCGACCAACTGGCCCCGGTATTCACTGACATATTTAACCTGTCCTTAGAACAGGCTGTCATCCCCACCTGCCTGAAGAAGTCCACCATTATCCCTGTACCTAAAAAATCCAAGCCTGCTTGCCTCAACGACTACCGCCCTGTAGCTCTCACCTCCATAGCCATGAAGTGCTTTGAGAAGCTAGTAAAGGGCTACATCTGCTCCTCCCTCCCCATCAACCTGGACCCCCTGCAATTTGCATACCGCCCCAACAGGTCCACGGAGGACGCCATAGCCCATGTGCTGCACACAGCAGCATCACACCTGGACAAGAGGAAGGGGAACTATGTGAGAATGCTATTCATCGACTACAGCTCGGCATTCAATACCATAGTCCCCTCCAAACTCATAGCCAAGCTCAGGGACCTGGGCTTGAACTATGACCTCTGCCAGTGGGTCTTGGACTTCCTGACGGGCAGACCCCAGGTGGTGAGAGCAGGCAACTGCACCTCCTAATCCATCACCCTCAACATAGGGGCCCCCCAGGGCTGTGTTCTGAGTCCCCTCCTCTACTCCCTGTACACACACGACTGTGTGGCTCAGCGGAGTAACAACACAATCATCAAATTTGCTGACGACACAGTAGTGGTGGGCCTGATCTCTGCAAACGACGAGAGGGCCTACCTGGAAGAGGTCAAGGTCCTGGCGGGATGGTGCCAGGAGAACAGCCTCTCCCTGAACGTCAGCAAAACAAAGGAGATGATTGTGGACTTAAGGAGGTCGGGGGTCAAGGACTACAGCCCCCTCAGCATCGACGGGGCACCGGTTGAGAGAGTGAACAACTTTAAGTACCTCGGAGCCCACATATCCGAGGACTTGACATGGACCACACACATTGACAGTGTTGTGAAGAAGGCACGACAACGCCTCTACTTCCTCAGGCGCCTAAGGAAGTTCCAAGTCAGTCTGAAGATCCTTAAGAACTTCTACTCATGTACAATAGAGAGCATCCTGACTGGCAACATCACCTCCTGGTTTGGGAATAGCACTGCACAAGACCGAAGCAGACTACAAAGAGTGACACGTTCAGCCGAATGCACAATTGGAGGGGGGCTCCCCACCCTCCAGAACATTTACAACAAGCGGTGCAGGGGTAAGGCTAAGAGAATCATCATTGCCCCACAATGGTGGAATGAACTACCCATCCCAGTTAGGACAGCCGAATCCCGTCCAATATTTCGCCGTCGACTAAAGACTCACTTCTTCAACCATTATCTGAAATGATTAAAAAAAATAAAATAAAAATCTAACCCTGACTAACCTTACTGTCATGCACTTGTCCTAATAAACTAACCTACACTGTAACACGCAACACTTGATGAACATTGTTACTCAGCTGATAGAGTTGTACCCTTCTTGCTGTCTTGTCGTACAGAACTTGTAAGTCGATTTGGATAAAAGCGTCAGCTAAATGACTAAATGTAAATGTAAAATCAAGGACTCCACCCACCCGAACAACTGCCTCTTTGAACTGCTGCGGTCAGGCAAGCGATACCGGAGTCTCAAGGCGAGCACAGAAAGACTAAGAAGAAGTTTCTATCCCCAGGCCATCAGGCTGCTCAACGAACAATAAACACTATACAACAACCATCAAATGCACACAGCACACACATCCACACGCACACACTCACTTAAACAAACAACACACTGCAGCACCCACTCTCCACACTTTAGATCACCTAAACACACTTTATATTTATTGATAAAGGATTTGCACTACAACTCGTACACCTTACTGTAAATTGTACCTAAATTGTACCTCATCCCATTTCTGCTTTGCACTATATAGTATTGTATATTAGTACACTGCATAGTATATTGTATATTATATGGTAACTCAGTTATGTCTATTCTGCATCGAACATTGTACATAAGTCTATACTGAACACTGTGACCTCATTTTTTACTTCTAATTTACATGCTATACTATGTTATTTCGTACTTATCTTGTCTAGCACAGTCTCTGGAGCGTAACAGTAAGAAGCATTTTGTATAAAAGTATTCTGTACTTCTGTATGACAACTATTAAAGAAACTTGAAACTTGAAACTTGAAACAACGCATGGCGGCCAACAACGAGGGATCTCGTTGTTGGCAACCAATGTGTTAAAGTCCAAATCCATTCTTACCCAGATGTGTTGAATGATGAATCCCACATGTTTTTAAATTGAAATGCGTGTTTGCGCTCAATCATTTGCATACAGACACGCCTCGCCTGCTCCTTATAAGGCGAATGAGGCGTCTGCAAAACAGCTTGAGAGGTTCGGCATTGCATGCTGATCCATTCAACAGGATAAATAAACGGCTTAGCGAGGCAGCCTTAGCGCACGTCCGAGCGCACACGACTCAGTGTGTGTGTGTGTGTTCCTGTGGGTCGCCCATCACATGTGTGTGTGTGTTTATCTGATGACAAATAAAGACTTATACTTATACGTATTGTATATGTGTGAAATTAATCATTCCAGCAATGTAGGCTAGCACCTTTCTCTCTCTCTCCCCTCTTTTTGTTAACCCCCCTCCATTTTTCGTTATTTCTCTCTGTGTATTTCTCACTAACCCCTGCTTCTCTCTCTCTACCAAATCCATTCTGCGACAACGGAACGTGGATCAAAGTCAGTTGTTTATGTATTTATTTTTACTGTTTGCATACAAGGTTGTCAGCACATGTTCTTGATAACAATCTAGTGGTCCGCATAAACAAGAAGTTTGGGAACCACTGATTTAGACGATCTCTAAAGCGTTCTATTCGTATGGCCTGGGCGGCCAGATCATCTAACTGTTCTAACAGCAATATATAATCCATTTCAGAAGCAGAATCCATGCAATAAGTTAAAATAATAATAATAATTATTATTGAAAAGTTCTGGATTTTTTAAGTCGTATTTGGGGGCAATTGACCAGTGGTAGGCTTTTTAATTTTTATTTCCTCATCTGGGTAAAACTTTCTTATCTGCGTAAGAGTGCTCTCGACCACTCTTCGAATTTGGTCTTGCCTAAGAGAAAAGCAAAAATAAGAAAACATTGCTGAATCCCAGGTAAGAACCAAATAAGAAGAAATGCTAGTTAAGAACGAAATCTGTTCTTATATCGCTTCGTGAATGAGGCCCATTGTGTCTGTACAGTATATGCTTGAAAAATTGTAATGAACCAAAGCAGAATAGAAAAACTATTAATCTTTGACGGTGAATAACACCATGCTAACATTGACCAGAAGTGAAAAAGCCACCAGCTCATCCAGCACCTTCTTGAGATCACGTGTAATAAAAGTCTAAGCAAATGAATAAAGGGCAGATGATTTACAGGGGGTTTTGTAGATACAGTACTGAATTTTGCTATCCAGACACATGCAATTTGAAATATGAATATAGAGTATAGAATATCAGGCTTATAAATTACTTATTATGGGGTCCTACTAATCACCATACCCCAAAATACCCCAAAATATACCCCAAACGACCCCAAAATACCCCAAAGTATACCATAAAATACCACAAAGTATCACAAAATACCCCAAAGAACCTCAAAGTTCTCCAAAGTATACCATATGTACCACAAAATACTGGCTCAGAGGTAGAGCAGGTCAACAGCTCCTTCTGTTCACATGCCGAAGTGTCCTTGGGCAAGACACCATTGCCATTGCTCTGTGAGTGCATGTGTGAATTGGTGAAGGAGAGGCAATTATAAAGCTCTTTGTGCAGGTACCACATATTTTCAAAACAAATGTTTATTTTAATATATTATAATCTCCAAATGTAATAACATCTGTATTGAACACTGAACAAACAGTATGATTTTTTTTTTGATAACAATCTTTTTATTACAAATTTACAACAATAACAACACAACAATTATAACAGAACAGTATCATTTTTTTTTTTAATTCCAGTAATAATGGAAGAAAAGAGACAACAGTAATGTAGGCAATCATAACAGACATTCTAACTGTGTCATTACATTAGATTCTGTGTCATCTTAAAAAATTGAAAAAACGAAATAAAATCTGAACATGCATGAACATACCATAAAATGCCATACAAATTTTGTACATTTCTTTTCATCAAAATATTGTAACCATCACTAAATAAAGGTTGTACTCTGTAAATTGATTTACTGTAATCAGATATATATATTTTACATGATTATTCCATTGCTTACTGTAATTGTCTTGAATGTAAATTACATTGAATTATATGTAAAAACACCTACAAATTAAACACATTTTATGAAAATGACTATTGATTTTCCACTTTATTTGACTGTAATTTGCATTTGGCAACCGTTGCTGGCAGACATTTACAGTTTTTCTTTACAGTAACGATATAGGCCTACTATATTTACACATCCTTCTTGCCCCCCCCTCCCCAAAGAAGAAAAGAAAAATCACAAAGTTCACAGTATGTCTAAATATAGTATGCCTATATCATACATGTAAAGGTAATGTTTCCAAATGCAGTATGTAGGCCTATACTGTTACTCTATTCAAATTGCTTACAAAATACTCTGACATATTGATAGTGGAGTTATGTAATTACTGTAAAAAACAAAAAAAACATCACATTGTGTTTTACATTCTTACATGTATTGTGTGTAATGGATCCTCCGTATTGTTTACACATTTTTGCATTTAGTTGTGATTTTACTATAAGCACGATTTGGAAAACAGGGCCAGATGTTTCAAAACACTACACACAATTAGTACAACCACACACACACAATTAGCAGAACACCTCAGATCCTTTGCTAAACTAAACACTATACACATATTAAAAAAACAAAAAACAGGGCTTTTCTCTCCCCTGTGTGTCAACAGGTTCCCAGGCCCATACATGGTCATTTTCCTGTTCTCGCCTCACAACCACTGTCTACCTGGGCGCGGCCTACACATCTGAGGACCCTCACATCATCAAGGAGTTGGGATAAGAGGCCTGCACTCCTCTCACTCCTTGTCAGAGTGTTGTTTACACCCCCGTGGTATAGGACTCTATTCAGACCTCAGTATTCAGGAATCATGTCTTCTTGTGCCCAGTGACTATTGCTCTATACTAACTCTTGTTCTCTGATGTCCAGGACCTCACCTCTCCGGACTACACCTCAACCACGGACCCTCACCAGCCTGAACCCTCATGGACCTCACACACACACACACCCATCTGTCGCTTCTCCACTCCTTGATCCTTGTCTCTGAGCTCCTCTCACCCCCTTGGACCTTGCTTCCCATACTCCAATTAAATATTCTAAACCGCTCTATTCTCCTGTGCCTGTGTTCGGTTCCTGGGTTCTAGAAAATACACCTCACCCTAACACACGTTTCATGACTTACTATAATTATGTTTGAACCAGTTACACACTGCTTGCTGTGCTTAACCTAAAACACTTTAGCAATTCTACTTCTCAGTGAATAGAATACTGTAAGTGAAGTACACAGAGAATGTGCCAATATACAATACATTTACCAAACACTACACAAGACCAATGCTGCAGACTGATGAAAATATTATTATCTCCATATAGGCCCCTACCAAAATCAATCAACATGGAGAATCACAACAAAACATGTACCAGTTTCCATGCTACTACAGTAGTGTGCATATCACTGTAAGCTCAGCAAATAGACAATTATTATTTCCTCGCATCAATCTGGATTTAGTATCACCAGGCGTGATTCACAAACTCTGTTTTATGGCAATAACGTTCAGGTTTGTGGGAGATAATCCCGATAAATAAGAGAAATAAAATAGTAAAGTCAGATGATTGACAGGGGCTGGCATGAGCTAGGAAGTGTTGTTTTAATTTAATTTGAAAGCCCATCGAAAGTCCTGGGTCCCCTCTCCTCATAGGACTACAAACTAAATGGCGGTGCCATTTCCTCACATCAATATTCACCTTTTTCCGACTAGATTTCTACAACTCATATTTCACTAATACTTAAAACTAGGGATGCTCGATATTGGCTTTTTCACCGATACCGTTATAGAAATGTAAAAAAAAAAAATATATATAATTCTTTTTTTGAAAACCAATACCGATATTTTCTGAGATCACATTTTAATGCCGATAATATCGGCCATCCCTACTTAAAACCATTGGTAAACAAACGTAGTGCTGAAAATACACACTTTGACTGCCGTTTTGACAGGGTTAGGGTCTTTACTCTTGGCTACAAAAAAAATAAAACGCAATATTAATTCATACATTCTGCAGAAATGGATTTATGGCGTGATGTCATTGTGGGTCCAGTGCCGGACCCCTTGGGCTTAACACTTTGAGTGCCAGCAGGGGGCGCATGATTTATAGTTTGAATGCCAGCCTTTTTGGACTGATTTTCTGATAATTTGACCAGGTATGGACTTCAGGGTCATGTTGAGGGATCTTCATTTTTTTTTACATATTATGAAAGTACAGATTCATACCTTCAAAATAAGCCATCACTTGAACATTTTGGTGGGATACTTTGCAAGCTACTTCCTATGATTCATGGTGATTATCACAAAACGTATTCAGAGATAATAGCCTTCAAGAGACGAGCAGGCTATTCAGTGACAATAGTGAAACAACTACAACACTACCCAGAAGTCATTGTAATCCATGGCCCCCCTCTCTCTAGGGCAATTAACACCTGGCAGCTTTCCAGTCTGAGGCTCTTTGTTATTAAAATGAGTCTGGTGACTGGTAGTGGTAGTGAAAGGGACCCTGATAATAAACAAGAAACTTAATCAAGTTTCAAGATTTTATTAGCATTTAAAATAACACGAGATAAAAATAGACATGCTAAAGTCAATGTTCAATGTTCTGATGGCCTCTCCAGAAGCATTTAGATGTAAATACATGTAGTGTGGTAGTGAAAGACACAACAACTAGGTTAACCTTCTGTAGTCTGGTAGTGAAAGGTTAACCTTCTGTAGTGTGGTAGTGAAAGGGTTAACCTTCTGTAGTGTGGTAGTGAAAGGTTAACCTTCTGTAGTGTGGTAGTGAAAGGTTAACCTTCTGTAGTGTGGTAGTGAAAGGGTTAACCTTCTGTAGTGTGGTAGTGAAAGGGACCCTGATAATAAACAAGAGACAAAATCAAGTTTCAAGATTTTATTAGCATTTAAAATAACACGAGATAAAAATAGACATGCTAAAGTCAATGTTCAATGTTCTGATGGCCTCTCCAGATGATCACCGTGGTCTTTTTGAACCGCCGCTGGATATTTTGGCTGGTGGTGCCGGGCATGTTACGTCCTGGGCTTCCTCATCACAGAACTCTCTGATCTTGTGGAACAGATAGTGTTGTCTTGCAGAGTCCAGTCCCGGTGGTGGCAGCACAGGAAGTCCATCTATAGGCGGCAGGACACGGACGTCACGGAGCAGCTGGAATCTGGTTTCAGCGCCATCAATAGACATCTTTGCCACAACCACACCAGGTTCCTTGGAATCAAAGCTGCAATAATAAAGTGAAACGTTAGTACAGGGCACATAACAATATCAATGCATTTGTATCATTTGCCAATGACATTCTTTGCACTAAAGTGTGAATAATTAATTACAGTAAATACACAACACACAGTGACCACACCCACCTAAAGTGCTGGTACTGCTTGATCTGTGGCAGTGGCTTGAAGTAAGGCCCCAGATGTTCCTGCCAGGGACTGCACGATTACAGTGCCATCTTCCTTTCCCACTAGCTGTGGTATGTTGATTCCAGCCACTGAGCTGTCCCTTACGACTGCTGCAATCTCATCAAGAGTGTTCACCTTGGTCTTTCTGAAACGCTGCTTGAGAATCCCAAAGAAACTGTCCGGGGAAAACTTTGTGTGGCCTACAATCAGCAGGTGGAGATTGACACGATGGTGAAGACCATGTAGCGCTTGCCACGCTAAGTACCACAACATGTACTTGTTCTTGTTTTGGCCACTGCAGTTGTCACAGTGAAGGTCAACATCTGTCTCCCCAAGACCATGGTCTTTGAAGAAGTGGTGCAGGTAGCTTATGACGGCGTTGCTACCTTTGCTGGACTCCATCCCCTCATCCACCAAATAGTTGACTTGCCGTGGAATCGCCTCACAGCAAACACCGAATATGCTGCACTTGCGTGGAGCCAAGAAGTACATGGGCCCTGGTTGAAGGGGGTCTGATGGGTAGTGCACCTGCAATAAATGAATAAGGATTTTAGAAAGAAAAAAAAGGGAGCAATGCAGTAGTTATAACAATTATAACATGATGTTGTGAAAGAGGGCTTGGTATGTAGTCACCTTTTGAGCGTAGTCGAAACTGTAATGCATTGTCAAGGGCTTGCTTGCCGGTGGCACATGACCACCCAGAGAAAGACCATCACCGATCTCCTTGGCGGCTTTAAGCATGCCCTTGTAGGCAGCCCGCTCGGAGGTTACATGCGCCAGATGTTGTTCCTGCTGCTTCAGCTTTGCAGACTTCTCGGCCTCTGGCAGATTGGCACTTTTGAAAATCTGAAAAAAAAAAGTTAAGTAAATGATGATTAATATTAATAATAATAAACTGTATTTGTATAACACTTTTCATACAGAAGTTGCAGTTCAAAGTTCATAACACTGTGATGTTCACTAACCAGATAATTGTTCTTCTGACACACCCAGCAAAGATCAGACATTGGTTTGATTGCTCTGATATGACTCAGTAATTGCCTCCAGAGGGACTTAAATGTGGACAGGCCCACTGCTCGCTGGTCTGAAAGATTAATAAGAACACATGTTAGCACAATGTCATTCATTTTCAAGCTTTGTTTTTATTTGACAAAGACCTATTTGACCTATTTCTTTGACAAAGATTTGCTTACACCTACCAACTGGCATTGCCTTGGTATATAAACGCCACACAGATGCCTTCGTGACGCAAGATGGTAACAGCTGACCGGTAAAGTTCTTTTGGTGTGCCTGGCGTCCAGGGAGGTGAACAGCATGATCTTCTGCATAATTCAACACAAATTGAACTACTTTTTCGATATCTTCATATTTTATGCAATGCTTGTTGTTGTGTGGCGATCGCTTCTTTGTGCGAAGACACATGCCATTTTCTGACATGTGTTTGCTTATTGCAATCAAGCGATCCTTACCTATTCTTGGGAGAGAAGAGGGGGGGGGGGGGAGACAGAGAGAGAGATAGTTAGATCATCATCATCACAAGTACCGGTACCTGTCTGTACCACACCCAGTCTACATGATTGTGGAGACAGAGACAGAGAAGTTAGATCATCATCATCATCAATCATCATCATCACAAGTACCGGTACCTGTCTGTACCACACCCAGTCTACATGATTGTGGAGACAGAGAGAGATAGTTAGATCATCATCATCAATCATCATCATCATCACAAGTACCGGTACCTGTCTGTACCACACCCAGTCTACATGATTGTGGAGACAGAGAGAGATAGTTATTGTAATTGTGGCACAAATCAAAAGACACAAATAGTGTCTTTGGTCTATACTATCTGCTATACTTTATACTATACTATGCTACTATACTCTACTATAATGTACTATAATTAGTTTTAATAAAATGGGGGACCCTGATAATAAACAAGACTAATCAAGTTTCAAGATTTTATTATCATTTAAAAAAAAATAGGCATGATGTACTATATTAGTTTTAAATAGACAATAATAATAACTTACCCGTGGATGAAGAGGAAAGCTTCACGGCAGATTTGTATCGCCCCGAAGAAATAGTTTGTGTAAGCACGTTGTCTTTTTTTGGAAAACGATTTATTTCCGATAGTCCATTCTGACTTTCGACCAAAAGCCTGGAGCTGCGCCATAATAATCAAGTCTTTATGATCCTCTTCGAGAGCCGCTATCTCAAAACGCCTTGTGTAAACTTCATCACGGTCCAATTTTGTGATACATGACCGCCGATAAGAATGTCATTTTCTTTATCAACCTGGACGCATTTACAAGTAAATCGCAAAAGTCTTTCCATTTGGCGTTCGTGGTTCTCGTCAGATTCAACTTCCACAACGCACATTACGTGTTCTACCTTGTCTCCAAATCCGTTAGGTGTGTTGTCACCATCATCAGATTCTGGCTCTGCCTCGTCTTCAAATCCGTTAGTTTTGTCACCATCACCACCATCACCATCATTTTCTGGCTCTGCCTCGTCTTCAAATCCGTTAGTGTTGTCACCATCATCATCATCTGCCTCTAACTCGTCACAATTGTCTTCTTCTTCTGAACCAGAATCTGAGTTTCTTTTTGGATTTTTCTTCTGCGGAAAGAAATCCGTGATGAATGTTCCTAAAGCGCGTTCGTCTTCAACACAGTGTGCTCCGAAGTGAGCAAACCGGTTTAATGCCTCGGCAAGTGCCCTCGCTGTGGGTTGCTGACTGGGTTCCATGGTGACTGGCAAACATGCACTGCCCTGCTCTCTGTTTAATACTCACCGATCAATGACATCAACTTAATGACGTCACCGCCTGACCAATAAGCATTTAGATGTAAATACATGTAGTGTGGTAGTGAAAGACACAACAACTAGGTTAACCTTCTGTAGTGTGGTAGTGAAAGGTTAACCTTCTGTAGTGTGGTAGTGACGGATAAAAAAACGGATAAATAGTTTTTTTTACCATATTTCTAATATTTATTTTTGCTAAATACCAATTATAAATATCTCGACGAATTACCTCTGAATATGAATCAAAAAAAATATTAAAGATTCGCTCACTAGTTCTACCAGAAACGGAGTTGAGGCGAAGCATTACTAAGCGCTTGTGTAGTGTGGCAGTGAAAGGGTAACCTTCTGTAGTGTGGTAGTGACGGATAAAAAGTTTTTTTTACCATATTTCTAATATTTATTTTTGCTAAATACCAAATATAAATATCTCGACGAATTACCTCTGAATATGAATCAAAAAAAATATTAAAGATTCGCTCACTAGTTCTACCAGAAACGGAGTTGAGGCGAAGCATTACTAAGCGCTTGTGTAGTGTGGCAGTGAAAGGGTAACCTTCTGTAGTGTGGTAGTGACCGATAAAAAGGTTTTTTTACCATATTTCTAATATTTATTTTTGCTAAATACCAAATATAAATATCTCGACGAATTACCTCTGAATATGAATCAAAAAAAATATTAAAGATTCGCTCACTAGTTCTACCAGAAACGGAGTTGAGGCGAAGCATTACTAAGCGCTTGTGTAGTGTGGCAGTGAAAGGGTTAACGCGCCCTCATCGCGCCCCAGCGCAGTTTACATCAGGGCCCCCACAATAATGAAAAAGCCGATGAAAAAGCCATTTTTTATCACTCCGTTTCCGTATTAAATTAATTTACTTTTAGCCATTAGGTTGGAAAAAATGCACCCTACCGAAATTCGTTCGCTCATAAAATTCGAACTGTGTTTTAATGGTTTTTAATTAAGTTAAAACACACGTTTTATAAAGGCCGTCAAGGCCTCTTTTTTTTAGACACTGCGTTACGTTGCTTATAAATCATCTGAACTTATAACATTAAGATAGTGTATTAATAGTGTGTTATTCTAAAGCTAATGACGTCTGTGTGTTAACACCTATTAAGTACAGTACTTGGCCCCTGTGGACAGGCCCACAGCCCGCGCGTGTAGTTTTTTCTCCTCACTTGGAAGAAAATTTGTGGAACTATTATAACAATAATTACCTCATTTACAAGTTGTATTTAAGTTTGCAACTAAGGGCAAATAAGGGAACACATCAATGACAATTCAAATATGTAAAAAAAATCAAGATTTCGATTTTTAGGATTTTCTAAACAGCAAGACATTTCTTCATTTCAGAGCACCTCCCCCTTTGCGGATCAAATCGGGTTTGGTCACGGCGAGTCATTCATGATTTTCGCGGAGCTATTTCTATATTCTATATTATGGCTATGTGTCTAATAATATCAATGACTTGCTTGCAGTCAACATGTATGAAACTGATTGTTTTTTCATCTGTACATTTCCGTTTTATACCGTTTTGAAAAACTGAAGTTTTTGGAAATTACTAGACAAAAAAAAAGATTCCGTGATAATAGCTACTGGAATACACACAACACATTGTCATTTTCCGGCTGATTTATGAATCGTTTTCAAATAAATGCTAGATTATCTATAGTATATGTGTACTTATGCACTGACCTGGTCAGCGCTAACGTCATACACGCACATACACACGTTGAGATATGTGAAAAATACATCTGATTACCCCAAGACTGGTAACATAGAGTCCTTACCTCACATCAGATGTTCTGCAAAAAGATTATTCCAATTCCTGATCGCCATTCCAAATATCGATCGCGTTTATTGTTACGTTATGTACTCGAAACACATATTCCACGGTGCTCTGAGGGTCCACACTGAATCCAATCGTCTCGGGTTACATGCCTGAGAAGTAAAATGTGGATTCCGTTTTTTTCTTTTTTTATGCATTTTCATTGAGTCCAATCCAATGGGTGCATTACCATCCGGGAGACGATAGGGGGCGGTATTTTCCCTGTTCGAGCTCATAGACAGTCCCAATGATACAGTCCCAATGATAACGTGAGGCTAGATTGATAAAAAAAATTATGGATATCGCTAATAAAAGCAATAACGATTAAATAACGAGATTTCTCGTCCCTGGCTCTCAACGCATGGCATGAAATCACAAGATATCTCGTGGCTGGCACTCAATGTGTTAAGAGGTTAAATTACCGGGAGAAAAGGGAACAGGACAGCAGATCTGCATAAACAAGTATCATGTATTACAATAGGATCTAAAAACAAATTGAGTCTTCATGGTTAACAACTGAAAGCTACTTGCTTTAAAAAGAAAGGGGACTAATCAAACATACCAACAGACTGTCAATTACCTTTGAAATTAACAGAGCAAAAGACGAGACTGGAAATCACATTCCCCGGAATAGGGAGTAAAGCGTGTAACGAGCATCAACAAACCACTATAGATATCACAAGCTTGCAACGCACACACGCAGAACACATGTAGTGCTGTGGAATGGCTCACTGGCCCGGTCTGCAGGCTTCCCCAGGTTATGATGCACCTAGCCCTGATTAGTCAAGTGAGCACAGGTGTGCTCAATCACCAACTGATAGCAAGGAGGGCGGCGCCCAGGGAGAGACACAGGAGGGAGAAGCGGAAAAATACACGATGCACACAAACTACGACTGTGACAGGCCCACTGAGAGAAATCGGAGAACACGCTGTTTGAAATGGCAAGATGCATGCTACTTGAGAGCAAATTACCTAAGATGCTGTGGCCATATGGTGACGACTGCTGTGGTAATTCTCAACAGGTGCTGCGGCAGACGTGCAGGACAGACGCCACGCTACACGTTGACAGGGAGGAAGCCTAATCTTTCAAAGATCAAGGTGTTTGGATTATCCTGCTGTGCATACAAACAGGGCAAGAAAAAGTTGTACTCAAGATGTGAAAAAATTGTAAATGGACTGCATTTATGTAGTGCTTTTATCCAAAGCGCTTTAGAATTTATGCCTCACATTATTATCAGACAATCGCTCTACCCCCTGAGCTACTGTCGCCCCTGGGTGACAAGGGGATCTTTGTTGGATGTGACAAAAATAGCCTATCATATAGTCTACTACCCCAGACATGGGGAGAGTGCATAAACACAGGCTAGTGAAGTCCGTTACAGAAGGTGTAGTTGAATGGCAAACTCTGAGAATCTGGATCTGGAAATAAGTCTCTGACAAGAACAAGTTACATGTTGAAAAAACCCTCAGCTCAGAACTAGGCAAAATCTGCATATGGCTCGCTGATAACAAACTATCATTACACATGGGCAAAACAGAGTCCATTCTCTTCGGTTCAAATAACAAACTCAGCAAGACCGACGGCTTCTCAGTTACAGTGGGTGACAATATTGTCACAAGGAAAGAAGATATTACCTACCTGGGTTCCATCCTAGAGGCAAATCTTTCCTGTGACAAAATGGCATCCAATGTAATAAAAAAAGTCAACCAACAAACTCGATTCTTGTACCGGATCTCCTCACTGGTAAACAAGAATACCCTGAAGACTCTGGCAGGAGCACTCATTCAAGGGTACTACGACTATGCTTGCACCTCATGGTACCAAAG
This sequence comes from Notolepis coatsorum, assembly GCF_963971535.1. Classification (NCBI taxonomy): domain Eukaryota; kingdom Metazoa; phylum Chordata; class Actinopteri; order Aulopiformes; family Paralepididae; genus Notolepis; species Notolepis coatsorum. Next base: position 47,027,768 of record NC_140165.1, read on the forward strand.
CACCTCAAAGGCGCTAAAAACAAAATTACAAACATCTCAAAACAAACTGGTCAGACTACTGCTTGACCTTACTCCTAGAACCCACCTCACCCCTGCCCACTTTGACAACCTAGGATGGCTTAGAGTAGACGACAGAGTACAGCAACTTGCAATGGGCCTGGTCTACAAGATACACTACACGACCAAGGTACCCATGTACATGTCAAAATACTTCCCAAAGGTCAGTAAATACCACGATCACAACACCAGAGGGAGCTCCACAAATCATGTTAAACCCAGATTCGGCTCAAACAAGGGACTAAACACATTTAGCAATTATGCCACTTCAATGTGGAACGCCCTACCCAAAGCTGTAAAGGAATGTGAATCACTACCCACTTTCAAAAACACTCTCAAAAAACACCTACGGGAGACTGCAATTCTAAACTGGTCCCTGTAAATGTCCTAACACAACCCCCTCCAATGTACAGTAAAAATTAGCAAGTATGGTCTTGTCAATATTCCAATGTACAGTTTTGCTTGTACAGTTGTACAGTGTCCCCCACCCACCCACCCCTCCTACCCAACCCCCCCCCCCCCCCACTTCTACCCAAACCCCCCCCCCCCCACCTCCAATGTACAGTACCCCCCCCCCCCCCCCCCCACCTACCCAACCTCCTCCAATGTACAGTTTCTACGTCAAATGTATATACTTTTTCTCTGGACTCTTTCCGTATCACAAACAGTACTGTATTTGCAAATCTGGTATGTCATAAATGTATAGATGTAGCAGTACTGTCTATCTGTATGTCATATATGTCATATATGTTACGATGAATTGAAAATGGGGGACCCTGATGTAAACAAGACGAAAGTCTTTCTCTGGTCTGCATCCCCTTAACAATTGTATGTATTGAGCTGTACTGTACTGTACCCATTCTGCAATCTGTTAATAAAGTTTTCAATCAATCAATCAAGTGATGATGATCTTCATGGGAAGAGATCTGTCTTAAATTAAACTCTCAAACTTCTTCAACTTCTTCTCAGTTTCTTGCACAGTCCTTTAGGTGTGTTTATTTAGTACGGGCAGAGATAACGTGTTCCAGCTATACGCTTTCCAGGTTAGCAGCAGGTTCAAGTTTCAAGTTTCAAGTTTCTTTATTAGTTGTCATACAAAAATACAGAATACTTTTATATGAAATGCTTTTTCCTGTTCTGCTCCTGAGAGTGTGCTAGATACAAATAAAATAGATAAGTCAGACGCTTAGTCCGCTGCACTACCCGGCCGCCCTATAAATGTATGTTATGGCAATTCATGATGTATTTTTGTAAGTTTGGGTCCCGGGGAAACACCAAATTTCTCTTTTGGGTCTCGAGCTTAAAAAGTTTGGGAACCACTGCTATAAACTGTCCAAATGTGTGTAACATGATATTATGACAATTGTTGATGAGATGTATTTCTATATTTCTGTCAAACTGTGTCCTTTGTTGAGATGGTATATATGTGTTTATATGTGTTTATCTATTAAGGTTAGTAGAACATGGTCCATCATTTATCTGAAGGTGTGTCTATAAGGACTGTTTAAAGTGGTGTGACAGGACCAGACTCATCACGGTTCAAATACAAACAAATTCAAAAGGTCCACACAAGAGCAATATCAATCCATACGAATATTTATTGAATTAAAGGGGACATGCATTGCTATTCCTTTCACTATTTGGGCAACTTTACACAATTCCTGTGAGTCTATGGAACACATCTGTAAAGTTTCTTTCAAAAAAATTCATTGTTTTATATTTTTAATCAATTACTCAAAAGCAAACATTTTCTACTTCAAGATTCCAAGCTGTTTGGGCTGGGCTCCGCCCATAAACGCTTTGAGTGACAGTCGCCCACAGTCTGCAACTGGCACAGAGAGAGGTAGAAAGATTGAGGCCGGATACTAATTAATTTTGCCGCGGGGGGCATAATCCCACGGGACAATGCATTGGTAACTTGTTTCAAATAACAATATATATCGCTGTGAATATTATTGCACAGATCTATGTCCTCATGTAAATATATCCCCCTCCCCTGTGTTCCCTTTACCTGTGCCCCCCCCCCCCTCTCTGTGGAATAAGACACCCCCCTCCCCTGTGTCCCCCAAACCTGTACCCCCTCCCCCCCATCTGACCTATCAAATGGGACCACACACCCCCTTTGTTGAACTATAAAGGGCTCCTCCCGACCACAATCAAGGCTTCTTACCTGGGTAATTTCAGCTGATCACCTGGGGCGAGAGCCTCAGCCATTCTCTCTATGTATTCTATCTGTTTGGTTAATAAACCTTTGTTATTATCCAAGCCTCGGTTGACTGAGCACATTCTTCATCAGGATATCTACAAATATCCCACAATTGGCGTCTACGAACTTGTGACGGACTTTTTGCGTCCTCCCGGCATGCTGTATCGTTTCATCTATACAGAGAAAAGTGAGTATATAGACTGGTCGACCAAAAATGTATGGAAAGGAATTAAAACTTTCCCGCTTTTCTCTGTGCCAGGTGAATATTACAGAATGTTGTCAAATATTGAGACCATGGCTGAGTAAGAATAATGTGCATTAATATATCTGATCTGTATTGAGAATCGTTACCAGGGCGCGCGTGCACCTGGGTCCTTATCAGGCGGTTCTGAAAGGATGGGTTATATGTGCTAGTCCCTAAAGTTTAGGCACAAAGGTTGAAGTGCTATTCCTGGTCGAGTCGGAGCCGACCAAAAGCTAAGGCACACAGTAAGGTTGTCAACAAAGGAAGATACGTGAGCTTATTAGAGTGATATCATTGGAAAACGCGACTCTCTTAGAAACTATTCTATGATTCTTGTGGCAAAGAGGCGGGACGCTAGGACCGAGAAGCTGTTATAATCTAATTAGATTTAACAGAGTAACGATATATATTCATAGATACAACCTCAAACTAAGCTCACAATCTCTTCCATTTCCTGAAAACGATGTATTTTGGATTAAATTAACCAATTGATCAATACAGATAGCGGGAAGATGATCACGCAATGTCCTAGTTAGTACATGATTACGCGATGTCCCGGGAGTACGTAAATGTACATTAAACGGGACATCAGTCGCGGAAAGTACATTAAACAGGACGTTAGTCGCGGGTTAAGAGGCCGAGAGTATGATTAAAAGGTATATATAATCTAATATATCGCTGGTAAATTTCGAAGTCAGGTTCGGTCGTTATGACTTTAATAACGATGTGTAGTTAAATCAAGGGAAAAATGCCTTGTCGCAACAGATGTTGGCCGACTAAACGTACAGCGATCCAATACAGTCAGATATACACACACGTTAACTTATATGTATTATTGTTGTTTTGTCTGTTTAAAGTCTCGTTTGTATTTGCGTGCGCCGAGCATTGAGAGACTATTACCGTTATATAGAGAATAACATTGAAGTTCAGGTAATAACATTGAAGTGCAGTTCACGCGACATATTAGGATAGTAATTTCCGGAACCGGCCCACGGGAACAACCATTTGGGGAAGTATAGTTTTATCGTTTCAGTTTGTTTATGTTTCACATATGCACAGGCGCGTTCATTCGGTAACAAAACGCTGGTATAGGAATTCCAGGCTATTGAGAGCTCGTGGGAAAAATACTGTATGAATTGCAAAGCGGTATTTCCGAGGCGAATGAGAACGCACGAACGTCGCATGGAGCGATGACGTCACGCTATGCGCGCCGTGAAGCTATGATTTTATATTAAACTATCCATAGGCGAACGTAAAGTTTAATGTGCCCAAGGCCGTAGGTGCGTGAAATCCACTTGTAGTATATGTTTTATTTGTATATGTATGTGCGCGCTGCCATTGGAAAATGTTGAGCTGGGGTGGCGAGATGCGAGTTGCATTATCCCAGACCACCGGAGAAACGAACCGAACATTGCAGCTTTCCCCGGTGAGTATGAAAATCATAAATATAGATGCTTTGATTGATTGATTGAAAACTTTATTAACAGATTGCAGAATGGGTACAATACTGTACAGCTCAATACACACAATTGTTAAGGGGATGCAGACCAGAGGAAGACTGTTGTCTTGTTTACATCAGGGTCCCCCATTTTCAATTCATCAGATAGTCAGTACTGCTACAACTATACATTTATGACATACCAGATTTGCAAATTCAGTACTGTTTGTGATACAAAAGGAGTCAAGAAAAGGGAGTCATTTGACGTAGAAACTGTACATATACACAACTATCATCTCAGTTACAGCAAATTACAACTATCTCAGATCACTTGAGTGTTTGTGTTGCTTTAATTTACACATTATAAGTCACATAAAGCTAATTACAATGTCTGTTTCAGAATTATAATACATCTGTGGGCGTACCTTGTAGTCCACATAAACAGCGTTAGATTAGGCTTTATAAGCTTTTAATGTTAAAAAACTTGGGCACAAACAACATAGATCATGTTTAAAAGTAAGATGTTTAGGTTATATTCACTTGAGTTAATGTGTTTATCTAAAGAACCAATGAAAGATAACTAGCCCTTTCCATTGTAAGACATTTTTAAACATGATTCAAAATGTGTGGGTCCACATTCATATGATGCTTGTGTACATATGCGATATGATTGATAAATGATAACACTATCATTTATCCTAGAACGGGATGGATGAGATCTAGCTAATGTTTGTTGAGCACACAGACAGTCAAAGAGGATTCACCCAGGTCTTAGAAAAGAGTGGAAAATTAACATGTGTTTGTATTTACAGATCTGGCTCTGAAGCGAGATGCAAAACAGTGAATGACTACACCCAAATTGTATCACAAAAGACAGAAAATCCAACAATTTGCATGTCAACCGAGAGACAGTGCAGAGCTGAGAGACAATCGATTGACCATTTGGAACAAATCTACATCCAAAACACCCACATGTAAATTTCTTCAGAGTGGGCACTTGGGAGACAAAGCAATGCAAATGCCTGCACTCGTGACCACAGACTTGATGAACTCACCTGGCGGTGGATGGCAACAGAGAACCACCTAATTAACATGAATTAGTTACAGATGATGAATTTGCAGTTATGAAAATCTACCTAACTCCCATACTAACAATAACTAACCAGTCTTTTTCATCATCTCTTTTCAAAAGGCACATGAATTAGAGAAGTGCCCGAGATGAAAGATTAATGATGAAAACAACTACTTAAAAATCCCCTCCTTCTATTCTCTGTTTATAACCAATAACATGCATGACTTTCCTTAGACTATTCTTTTAACAACTAATACTTTCCATGACTGCAAAATTATCAACCACCAAAATTGCAGCACAATTATCTAAATGTACAAGATATCAACAACAATGATCATTTAGCTGACACTTTTATCCAAAGCGACTCACAGGTTCTGTACGACAGGACATCAGGCAAGGCACACCTCTATCAGCTGAGTAACAATGGTCATCAAAGTGTTGAGTGCTACAGTGTAGATTAGTTTATTAGGACAAATGCATGACAGTAAGGTTAGTTAGGGTTAGATGATAAGAAATGATTGTTTTTCATGCAAAATTAACTGGCTACCTAGATTTTATGTTTTTTCCCCATGCTATGCTATGATGAGCCACACTGAGATGTGAAGAACAACCGAGAAGTCATGGCGAGGTAAGTATCTTGAAGAAGCACACCATCGTACGCGGCCTGAGGTAAGATCAACTTCAATTTAAGACCATCAGAATATGAAGACAAGGAGCTATTTTATCTGATTCAAGACTTTGGCCATTCATTTACAAATTTTATTTAAAGCCTAATGCTGTAAGATCTAGTTAGACACAAGATCTGATAAAATTGTAGTGAATGTGACCTTCTTGACGTAAGGAATCACTGCTAATGCAATTGGCTTGCATTTCCTATTGTCAATTAAGTGATTTTATCACTGCTAATGCAATTGGTTTGCATTTCCTATTGTCAATTAAGTGATTTTATTTACAATTAATTGAATTAATCCCAAAATGATTTTCCACTTTAGCAGAAAGGCGTTGAATCATTTATGTGAGGAGTTTTCTAAGGCAGTGTTTATCACCCTCAGATCACGAATTGGTGAGAGGACAGGACGAGTGAGACGACGCGTGACCTGAACCAAGGAGCTGCGGACACAACCAGAGGCGACGACAACAACCGTGGGAGAACCATCCAACCTAGCCCACAGACATCCCCAAGAAAGTGGAGCAGGGGACCACGAAGGAGACTGACCAAGGAGACACTGACGAAGAGGAGATCAACCTTTTGACGGCCTCCACCCCGGCACTGCAGACCACGACAGACCAAGATCAAGACGGAGTCTAACGTGGCTCTGTCGGACCACGGCGGGGAGCTGATCGTGGAGTCGGACAGCGGGATGGTGATCCACGAGACCCACGGCCTGGAGTGCAGCGAGTGCGGCGAGATCTTTGGCAGCATCGCCGACCTCCACCAGCACTTTGAGATCCACAAGGACATCAACCCGTACATCTGTGTCCACTGTGGCGAGAGCTTCGCCGTGGAGGCCAGCCTCAAGCAGCACATGAAAATCCACACGAAAGAAAAGGCGTACGCCCCCACCGGGGTCGAGATGGTCGGCAAGGGCGTCATCGACGCCTTCAACCTCAAGTCTCACCAGATGCCGGAGAAGCCCCATCAGTGCTCCGAGTGTAGCAAGAGCTTCGCGGCGGCCATCTCTCTCAGAGAACACATGAAGATGCACTCGGATGATAAGCCGTACAAGTGCACCCAGTGTAGGAAGAGCTTTGTACGCAGGAGGCATCTGATGAAGCACCAGGAGCTCCACACGCGCGAGAAGCCGTACACCTGTGGCCAGTGCGGTAAAGGCTTCACCACATCCTCCAACCTGAAGCAGCACCAGAAGACCCACGCCGCGGGGGGCCGGGGACAAGCCCCGTCGTAAAGGCTTCGCCACCGCGTCCAGCCCCAAGCAACACCAGAAGACCCACGCCGTGGGGGTAGTAGGGGACAAGCCCCATCGATGCACACAGTGTGCGAAGTGCTTTGCAACCGCGGCTAACTTGAAGGAGCACCAGAGGGGGGTCCACTCGGGAGAGAAGCCGTACAAATGCAACATGTGCCGGAAGAGTTTCGTTCGCAAGCGCCACCTGAAGAAGCAAACCCATCACCTGCAAACGGGAACTGAAGTCCCCGACCATCAAGGTGGATTCCCATGACAAGATTGTCATCCGTGTGAGAAAGAGCGTCCTACTGACTAGCCACTACACCGGCGGGCCCTCGCCCTCCATCAAGTGGTACCGCAATGACGAGGAGAGGACAGCGAAACCAGCACAACACATTCAAAAACGCCCTGACCACCATGTCTCTGGGCCTGATGGGGGCCAAGCGTGAGCACAGTGGCAGACATGTGGTGGTGATGGAGAGCAGCGCAGACAAGTGACCCTTGACAGGGAATGGACGGCGACCAGTGAATATTCCCGACTGCATCGTCAAGAAGAGACACATAGCAAATGAGACCTGTGGATAAAGAGACTTCTGAATACACATTGTCCAAAATTGTTATGTATTTATTTACTTTTTACTGTCTTACTGCCACACGACAGGCTCACAGAAACATCAACTGAATGTACGATACGTTCAACACACAGCAGGTCACCACAGAAGGACACATCCCTGGCAGAGAACAGATGGTCAACAGCGACGCAGCAACTGTCAGATTCACAAACAAGAGATGTTTCACAAAGTTCATATGTATCAAGAAAATTATGAACTAAGAATATGATGAAATACAACCAATAAGATTGCAATAACCAATTTATAATAACAATAAGGAATGATCACAGAGTCACATTGAAAATTATATTGTTAACAAGACAGAACCAGTTGGATTGTTCCAAGACACCAAGTTTGTTTTGACCATTGATAGTATGCACCACAGAACAATGCATAACGATTATCATAATCACCTTTTATATTAACCACTAGGTTAACGGTTTTCAATTTTATTTTGACACATTAGCCACTAAGGTAATGTCTATTGTATGTATTTATTTAATTTTTATGTGTTACTGTTTGGCCCTGCCACACGACCGACAGAGAACACCTTGTCAACAACGACGCAACATCATTCAGATTAATACCTTCACAAGCAGGAAACTTTTCACACAATTGTATGTATCTGCAAAACGATGAACTAGGGATGTGATGAAAAGAAATCAATGAGAAAGCATTAACAATGGTTAGTAATAATGAGCTAAAATGTATTGCTGAAGGAAGAAGTGACCACATGATCACATTACATCACATTTGAATTACTTAGGTTACAAAATTGTATTGTCAGACAAGAAAGAATCAGTTGTTTTATTCTCTCATAGAAGAGGACATGCAACGTTGTTTTGCACCTGTATGGTGAACCATTGATAGTATATGCACTAGAATTACATACAGAAGCGATGCATAAGACGTTTTATCTCCTCATTTATAGAGAAGAAATGGAGAAAATTGCCTGATTCTAAGTAAAGACCAACAAAGCTGAGGCAATCACAGATGAAAGTGACACTCAAACTCAGATTAAATACAACTGGATCCTAAGTAATTTCATCAAGAATCATCACAAAATGTGCAAAAATATATATATATATTTGTGAACAGTTTCCCATAATCAATCATGTTAGTTTTATTAACCACCAGGTTAACGGTTGTTAAAATGTTTTTGTACACATTAGCCTTATGTGTAAATCCGATTCCTAATAATTATGAACACAATTTTGTTTTTTCACTCTGTGCACTCTGACCACACAGACAGTGCATGTATTTAATTGGTTTATTACGATGCCTGTATGCACAACGATCACATTAGCTCCCCAGAGTCACGACATGAACGACTGAAGGTATGCCAAGATATTTGCACAGCGATAGCTTCTAATGATTATGTTAATTGTTGTTTGATATCAGAGATGAGGACCACTCATTGATATAGGTATTTTGAGCGATTAATAAAAGAAAAGGGTGATATCTATTCCCACATCTCTGATATCAAAATAACACAGACCGCAGTCCAGTCGATCATGTCATGAATCATGTATGTAAATAATTCTATTAATCATGTATGTAAATAATTCTATTTTAAACTATTATCCCCACTTTTACCTGTTCCAAACAATCCTGGTATATTATACATTAATCTCACCCACATTATAAGAAAGAAAAGTGAGTATTGTGGTATAATATGTCCTCATGTAAATATATCCCCCTCCCCTGTGTTCCCTTTACCTGTGCCCCCCCCCCCCCCTCTCTGTGGAATAAGACACCCCCCTCCCCTGTGTCCCCCAAACCTGTACCCCCTCCCCCCCATCTGACCTATCAAATGGGACCACACACCCCCTTTGTTGAACTATAAAGGGCTCCTCCCGACCACAATCAAGGCTTCTTACCTGGGTAATTTCAGCTGATCACCTGGGGCGAGAGCCTCAGCCATTCTCTCTATGTATTCTATCTGTTTGGTTAATAAACCTTTGTTATTATCCAAGCCTCGGTTGACTGAGCACATTCTTCATCAGGATATCTACAAATATCCCACAGCGTGCGCGTGGGAGTCAAAGATATTTTGACAGTGATATCCCAGGGAGAAGCCCCACACCAGCCCCGTGCGCACACACATTTACACACTCCTGCACGTGGTCCCTCTCTCTCTCTCTCTATCTCTCTCTCTCTACAAGGGAGAAGACCCTCCACGCGCAGTCAGGTTGTGTGTAAAATGCATGTGTGTTTCCCCGCGCGCTGGTCAGGTTGTCCCCGCGCCGGTCAGGTTGTGTGTAAAATGCGTGTGTTTGTTTCCCCGATAGAAGCTCCTGTCTCTCTCTCTCTCTCTCTCTCTCTCTCTCTCTCTCTCTCTCTCTCTCTCTCTCTCTCTCTCTCTCTCTCTCTCTCTCTCTCTCTCTCTCTCTCTCTCTCTTTCTCTCTCTCTCTCTCTCTCCCTCTCTCTCTCTCTCTCTCTCTATCTCTCACTCTCCCTCTCTCTCGTTCTCTGCCTCTCTCTGTCAAAACCCGCTTGAGGAAGTGTCGGGTATTTCCACTCGCTCTGCTGTTGTTGAGCGAATGGTTGCGCTACAACCATAGAGGGGGCGTTAGTTATTCAGATCAGTGCCTTATTCACGTCAGAAAAACAGTAAAATCAGAATTACCTAATTCACTGGGGGTGGGGGAGATTGTCTCAACTGAATTAGACTAATCCGCCAAAATGGTAATTAATTAGAGACACAGACCCATTGATACTAACCCCCTATTGCTATAAAACAATGCTAAACACTGGAAAAGGCCATTTATAAGACCGTTTGATAAGCAAGAGAATGGTCATAGGCAGTCCGGTGGTCAAAAACACGAAACAGGCTCACAGACAGAAAAAGGGATTGTTCAATACTCAGGGTAGTCGTCCGGTCCAGGGTCAGTACACAAGGGATAATCTCAGCCAGTCCATGGTCCAGTACACAAAGAACACCTACTCGCTTTCCTCTCACCTCTCACTACCTCTCACCGTCACAACTCTGAATACTCAATCTCTCTCTTTCTCAACAACACAACTCCAACTCCTTACTCCGCTCAACTCCCTCCTCTCTATCTCAGTGTTAATGTACTGTGTGGGACTTGGTGTGTGCATGTGAGGTGTGTGTCAACTAATTATGTGCAGGTGAATTCTATCAGTACTAATCAGCTAGTGTGTGTGTCGGGAGTGTGTGCATGTGTGTGACTAATGCTGTGCAGGTGTGTTCTAACTTCTATCAGTACTAATCAGCTACCTAAGTGACTCCACTCCTTCCGTGACAGACATATCTCCCGTCATTCACATATCCCAAGGAGGGGGGAGGAGATCTGTCACAGTGGTTAACCTGCGGCCTCCCCTTCTTTAAGAGGGTCTTCACCTGTGGTACAGTGTAACGCAGAGGAAGGCTTGTAGCTGAAACACGTACGCTGTCTCCGCCAGTTCTACATACTGTACACCTAAAGGACAGTCCCGCGACTAGTGCTGGTTATTTCTGTAACTGGGTGATTATTTGATCTTGCGCAATTTCATGTCCCTGGGATATATTTTAAAGAACATTTTCCCCAGTTTTTTATGTTATCATTGATTAGTATAATTAATTACTTACCTAGACTTAATTATTCAATTTGAAACCATCACGGACCATTATGGCCGTGATTATGGCCATTACCATTATGGCCATTACCACCACACCATAAGTGTGGTGGTAATGACAAATGGTGGTAGTAATGACAAAAATATCTGTTTATAACTTTTCTTTGTTGATAACATTACTTCAGTATATAAAACCAGTAGGTCGGGCTAGCCGGGTAAGCCTGGAAGCTAGCGGACTAGGATAGTTAGTTGACAAGCTAACAACGCAACACCAAAAAATACAGATACAATAGAGTGGCCTACTGGAGGAGGGCAAGTAAGAGGCAGTAGATGCTCAAAAGCACTCGGCCTCCTCCAGCAGGAAAACTCCACGTATTTGTCTGTCTAATCAGTCGCCGGCGCTCGGACAAACTACACTTAAATCACTAGTGAATAATATCCCACACCTTAGTTATAAAAAAGTTGAAATCCGAGGCAGCTCTACAAGTTTTAAAATGCCTTTATTTTATGGCTCACATTATTTAGAGAATTTAAAATAAACCGACATGTTTCGGCCTACACAGGGCCTTCATCAGGGTGTTGATAACTACGACCAAACAAAACTGTGACTAATAAATTAAAAATTAAAAACAGAACTCTGGGAGAGACTAATTATAATGAGGGACAGCTGGTGTTAAATGAATGGAAGCACAGCACATAACATGACATAGTTAGAAAAGGGTCAGTAAAGATACAATCTACTTAGTGGTAGGCTATGTCAAGAAATATATGTCACTGTGGAAGGAATATACAATAATACTAAATATATATAAAAAAAATAATGAACACATTATGTATATATACACACTCAAAGTATTGAATCAACATAAGGAAATGAGTCAAATCAAACATAGAATAGAAAAAAATTATAGAGAAAATATCAAAAATAACAATGTAATGCAAGCAATGAGTAATGCAAGAAAATACAATGAATACTATATAATAAGGTAACCTACTTAGCCTATAGAAATGACAACATGTCTATGGAGTCATTTAAACCTGGGAATGAGGTGGCCTGTAGTCTATCAAAATACAGAAAAATATAATAATGAACAATGCAAAAATAAATAATAAAGTGTCCTACTTGGCCTATAGAAATGACAACATGTCTATGGACTCATTTAAACCATGGGAGTGAGGTGGCCTGTGTAGTCTATCGATCCAGCGGCTTTCTTTCTGGTTTAGTGTTCTCTGTCTATTTCCTCCCCTAGAAGTGAGCGGAACACTGTCAATGCCGATAGCTGTAAACAAAACAGAGGCACTTTGGTGAGCATCTTGAAGATGTTTAGCCATTGCATAATCCATATTGTTTGTTTTGATAGCATATTTATGACCAGCCAGTCGATCAAGTAGGCGGCGTTTCGTACGACCAACATAAAAAGAGTCACATTTAGAACAGGACGGTATATAAATAACATGTGTAGTTTGACAATTAATGAAGCTGTTCGATATATGTCTGTTTGGTAACTGGGTGGGTACACCCTTTAGATCATTCGACCACATCACATTGTTTGCAGTGACCACATCTATTTGACATCAGCCGGTAGATGGCTTCGTACTAATTTATCTCCGAGATGTCCCACACCTGTAGGAGGCTGGCGCAGGGGCGTATCTAGACCCAGCACTTCAGTAGGGCACAGAAGGGCACCAAAATTTGGCCGGTTTTGGCCGGTTTGTGGGCGAAAATGGGTGGATTTTGTAACTATTTTTTTTAAACTTTATTTCGGTTTTAGGGTTAGGTTAGGGTTATGTTATTTAATTATTTGGGGGAGCCAGCCCCCCAAACTCCTGAAATGCATAGAAATCTATGAAATAAATAAAACAATCTGACATTTATATTAAAAAGAGCTAGCCCCCCAAACCCCTAAAATTAGGGATGCTCGATATTGGCTTTTTTACCGATACCGATATTCCGATATTGTCCAACTCTTAATTTCCGATACCGATATCAACCGATATCAACCGATACCGATATATGCAGGGTTTCCCCGTCCAAAAAACGTAATAATTTCAGGTAACTAATAATTTCACTGGATATATATATAACAAATATTGTTATTGTTTTTTTTTGTTTTTAAACCGATACCGATATTTTCCGATATCACATTTTACTGCCGATATCGGCCGATAATATCGGTCGGCCGATAATATCGGACATCCCTACCTAAAATACATAGAAATCTATGCATTTTGGAACAGTTACTATATATATAGTCAAGAAAGCATTTAGTCATACTTAAAGTTTAAAGTGCTTTACTTGCATTGAACATTGCATTGAACATTGAACATTGAGGAGACATCATTAGAAAGCACAATGTATGTTTCCATAGTTACGCAGATAACATCTCCGCTGAACCAAATTATCACACAGCTATAAACTCCATTTCCGCCTGTCTCTTAGCAATAAACAAATGGATGACGAACAACTTCCTAAAATTAAATGAGGGCAAAACTGAAATCCTACTAGTCGGTCCTATAACAAAAAGAGAAATGTTACAGAGCAATATGGGGCAACTTACTCCTTGGATCAAACCCAAAGTTACAAGTAAATAACCTACACTGGCTTCCGGTAACATTTAGAATTGATTTCAAGGTCCTCCTCCTTATATACAAAGTATAAACATTGCGATCATCTACTATTGAAGGTTCCAAGCCACAGTCTAAAGAAAATCGGGGATGCAGCCTTTGCTAACTATGCACCAAAGTTATGGAACACACTACCTATGGACATTAGGGAAGCTAGATCTCCTAATATTTTCAGAAATAAGCTAAAAACGTACCTCTTCACCATAGCCTTCTAATACACCCCGCTGTTGATTGTACTGTAGCACTATTTTACTCTGGCCATTCTATTGCATAATTTTACTATCTATTCTACTATTCTATTATTGCACTGTATTATTGGTGTGCAAACCAGTCAACTTACAAAAAAGAGCCTGTTGGAGGATTTCAACAAGATAAATGCGACAACATTGCAAAATATTTCACTATAATATTTAAAAGTGAAGTAAAAAATATTATAATAATTATTTGATCATGTTAAATGATAATTTGATGATGTTAAAAAAGGGGAAATAAAAAACATTTGTAAAAAAAAAAAAAAAAAAATGTAATGTAATCACTGGGGCACAGATGATCATCAGTAGGGCACGTGCCCTACTGATAGTGGTCTAGATACGCCGATGGGCTGGCCTCTGACTGTTGATTGGACAAATTAGCAGGAGAAAGCCACTGGCTGCTAGAGTCAAGCCCTCAAATGGGGTGAACTCAGCTGATTGATTCAGAGAAAACAACCAATTAATACACAATCGATACTCACTTCTTTCACACAGCTAGATCACAAGTGTAGTCTGACTCATAGTAAGACATCATGAGTAAGGTATAATGTTACATAAAATGAATTAATCTCTAACTCTTTCTTTGCCAAACCCGACTTTACTCGGGTTCCGTCGCCAACCATTGAGCACCAAACCTGACTATACTCTGGTTTTGATCCTTTGATCTTTTTCCTCTGATCCCCATTCTAACCACTCGCGCGGACCTCGCTATATCTCCCTTGCACCGCTGCCTACGTTAAAATTGCAATGACGATCGAATCATGCCAGGTTGCCTACCTTTTGAACTGGGATCGTTTTGTGTGGAGCCACTTTTTTTTGTGCAATAACTCCTCCCCCTCAGAGGGAATCAGGACAGAGCGATCGCTCTGAGATTGTATCGCCTCAAACCTATTTTCCGTATACACACATATACCCGAGTAATCGCAATCGCAATGGGATCACTGGGATTATTCTTTTTGGAGTACCTTCTGGCTAAGGTAAGGTCTATTCTATGTCTATTTTACTGAACCTAAAACATGTTTTTGTACCGATCACAGTGTCGTATTTTACTGGACCTAAAACATGCTTTTGGTAACGATCACATTTTCGTTACCAAAGACACATATGTGACTCCGCCCAGCGTGCGCGCCTACAACTCGGCGACCCAGGTTCCTGACGAGAAGAGAAAGTATTTTTTATTTTATTTTTTTTTTCATTTCCGTTTTTTTTTTTTTATATATATACTTACAGTTCGAGGGTTGAAGAACATATTTAGTATAACAGCGAACATATATAATAACTCTAATTGTGTTTAAATTGTGTTTAAAAATGGCTCCTTGAGACACTCTGAATCGTCTCTCACGAAGCTCTAGGGGCAGTTCCCTCGGGCTGTCCTATTTTTGCATGTGAAAGGCTGCTGTTAATGTGAGGTACGCCCCCACACTGTCTGGTGTTTATAATTCACAGCACCTGTAGCGCACAACACTTGTTTGCTGCTTAGATAACATCGACATGGCCGCACAAAAATTATCAGTTGCTCTTAATAGAGGAAGAGATGGAATGAGTATAGACTCCTCGGCGTTAATGAGTGACCACATCACTGATTACATGACTGACAGCGACGACGGTGGTGACCGACCAGATCTATCATCTGACGACGAGGATACCGAGGGGCCAGGCGTCATTGTGCCAGATCCAATCGAACCTACCGACGATGGTGAAACAGAGGAAGACGGAGACATTTGCGTTGAAACTGTAGCATTGGGCTTTTCAGCTGAATCGACCATGCGATCAGTTGAAAAGATGTCTGGTTTAACGGTGGAGGGCGAAATAGAAGAGGAACTCAGAAAGATAAACGCTTTCCACTGCAAGTGCCAGGCGCGCCGAAAGGAAAATTCAGAACGATCTGCCCTGTCTTGTTAAAAAAAACTGTCGGTTGAGCTAATTTACCAAAACCGATTGGACACTGCGTCGTTGACACCAAGAGAAAGGGACATGTGTCTGTTGTCCATTATTGGAACATCCCAAAATGTTTCAGAGAAGACGCAAAGTACAAAGAGAGTGAACGCTGTCCGTGTGGCTTCGAGGACAACATACAGATTTCACGACGTTGTTGTCTGTCGTCCAACGTTCTGTTTCATTTATGGGTAAGTGTCTTTATGCTTGTATATTGTATTGGACGTAGATGTATTGTATTGGACGTATATGTATCTTTAGCAATAGCAATAGATCGGTTTAAATAGGCGTTAAAGTCTGGAGATAGTCGTCGAATCCTATTCTACCCTGCGAGGGCGTCCATTTTGGATATTCTGGGTAGTGTAGTTTTTGTGCGGCCATTTTGTAATGCACATCGCTAGGATACGGATTCTTAAAAACTACACCTGAATGTAAACAAGAGTGATTGATTGATTGATTGAAAAGTTTATTAACAGATTGCAGAATGGGTACAGTACAGTACAGCTCAATACATACAATTGTTAAGGGGATGCAGACCAGAGAAAGACTTTCATCTTGTTTACATCAGGGTCCCCCATTTTCAATTCATCATAACATAATATATGACATACATGACATACAGATACAGTGTGTACAATGTGTGTATTTCATTCATTAATTCTCTTCCCTATTGTTAACATTTTTGTTTAGGATCAGCGATGCGCTTCTCAAAAGCCTTTTCAAACACTACAAGACAGATGGCCTCACACCGCGGGAGAGGAAGAAACAGCCGAGAAATCACAAGCGTTTTTTGTCTCTTTTTGACGTAAAAAGGGTTGTGAAATTTCTGATCAACTTTGCTGTCCTCCATGCGATTGTGTTGCCTGGCCGTCATGCTGGTCACAAGGATTTCACTGCAAAGTTACTGCCAACCAATCTGACCAAAGCTTCCCTGTGGCGCCTTTACAGCAGTATAGAAGGTATGTCACAAAACCACCCCTTGCTCTCTCTCCTTCTCTCTCACACACACACATGGTTCCCACTTTTTCTTATTCTACCAATCTAACAAAAACACTTGTCTTTTCAGGATTTCGTGTTGTTGGTCAGAGATCCTTCCTTCGGTTGTGGAAAGCACTCCTTCCGCAGATAATGATCACAAAACCCAGGACAGATCTGTGTTCTCAATGCTACTCCAACAATCACCAATTACAGCAAGCCGCGGGAAGGCCAGAGAAGTTGCAGGTGGAGAAACTCCAGGTGTGTACAGTCTACTTTCACTACTACACTACAGACTGTTTTTTACCACCATCTATTCCCCTGTACCCCCGTCCATAGTGGCTTGTTTACAGTATTTACCCAAACATAGCAACGTCCGATGACGACATAGATAGCAAGCATTTTACTGTTCATATCTCAGCCGCAGGGAGCTGTTGTTGTTGTCGTTGAGCTGAGCTCTCGTCAAAATCAATGGCGGACAAAAGCGGAAGTAAAAAACGCATATCGCTTGCCGATTGGTGCAAGCGGTGTGACGTAATTGGCAGACTCGACTGTCAATCAAAATTATTCTGTTGCCGGCTGAATGATTGAATGCAGAATGGGTACAATACAGTACAGCTCAATACAGTGGACTGGAGGATGAAGACCAGAAAAAGACTTTCGCCTTTTTTACATAAGGGTCCTCCATTTTCAATTCATCAAAACATTTAGAGACATACAAATATACAGTAGTTTCATAAAAATGCTAAAATGCTATTGATTGATTGATTTAAAACGTTATTAACATATTGCAGAATGGGTACAGTACAGCTCAATACATACAATTGTTAAGGGGATGCAGACCAGAGAAAGACTTTCGTCTTGTTTACATCAGGGTCCCCCATTTTCAATTAATCATATTTCATATCTAAATCATATAATATCTCATTGCTAAATATATGCAATATATAATCTAATAATCCAATAATCTAAATCTAATATATAATATAAAAATGCTAAATGCATGGGTATTTTATTTTGTCTTTAATGTTAGCTTGCAAACTCGAATACTGTCTTGGTAAGCCTCATAATGAATTGTTTGGGGAAAAAAAGAAAAACATCGTGATGTGTATCGTGTATCGCCGAAAGTCAGAAAATATCGTGATATCATATTTAGGCCATATCGCCCAGCCCTAGCTTCAACACACATGACATTAGGATAACCTGAGGATAACTGAGCACTGCCACCTCATTAGCCGTGTGTGTGTGTGTGTGTGTGTGTGTGTGTGTGTGTGTGTGTGTGTGTGTGTGTGTGTGTGTGTGTGTGTGTGTGTGTGTGTGTATTGAGCCGTACTGTGTTGTACCCATTCTGCAATCTGTTAAATAACGTTTTCATTCATTCATGCTTTCATCCAGGTGCAGTTAAAACATCTGGCCCTTGTTGACAGAGAATGCGAGCTGTTGCAGGAGATGACTGCCGCCACAAAGAGCACATGCGCCGAGAACATGGATCTGTCGCTAGGCCCCTCCCCACCTGCAAGCAGAGATATCACGATGCACTACAGCTTTGATTACGCACAGCAGGAAAACTTACAGGAACGTTTGAGTTGTATTTGGAGTGTATTTAGATGAGATGAGAGTGGGAGAAGAGAGGAGAGAGAAAATAGGAGAAGAGAGGAGAGAATAGGAAAAGAGAGGAGAATAGAGAGAGAGAGAAGCACTTTGAGCTGCAATTCTTGGAATGAAGGTGCTATACAAATACGGTTTATTATTGTTATTATAATTTATTCAGTTTTAATGTAAAAATAGTTCCTTATAGTTTTAGCAGTATTTTTTCATGAATCACTCGCCAAACATAAAAAATACTTGCATTTGGCTAGTAAAGTGGCCTAATTTCCTCCCCTGTTCCCTTATTTCAATGTCCTTTTTTCTTTTTCTTCTTTCTCTGTCAGGTTCATTTTCCATCTCACCCTTTTCAAGTGGGTCCCATCTTTTTTCAAACACTGCGCAAATGTGGCCTGTTCGGTGTCCACTGTGAAGGGCTGACGAAGCAGGTGAATTACCTAATTGATGAAGGGATGTCAACTGGTAAAGGCAGCAATGCCGTTATCAGCTATGTGGATCATTTCTTCACCAACTATGGAGTTGGAGAAAAATCAGTGGACCTTCTTAATTGCAGGTCACACTAAGTTTGGCCCCGACTGGTGCTTCGGTTTGATAAAGCAGGTATACAGGAAGACTGCGGTCGACACCCTGGCAGGCATCGCAGACATCGTCAGGAAAAGCTCTGCAGTGAAAGGAGTCAATATCCCCCAACTTGTCGGTCGCGAAGATGGCACAGTGTATGTTCCAAGCTACGACTGGCAACAACATCTCGGAGGCTTCTTCAAAAGATTCCCACAAATAAAGAAATACCAGCACTTCAGCTTCGATGCCAACAGTCCTGGCATGGTGACGGCGAAATTACACCGTGACGATACAGAGCCATTCACATTTCAGCTGTTGAAAGACCCAAAACGCTACCCAACCATCTCTGGTTTTCCTGTCCTCCCCCCACCTGGTCTAGACAATGACCGACAGGAATATCTTTATAAGGAGATAAGACAATACTGTTCTGATGACGCAAAAGACATTACATGCCCACTCCCAACATCTAGAGCACCTCAGAACAAGAAGACTGTACGATGTTAGACACATGTAGAGCACACACACACACACACACACACACACTGTACTAGAAGTCACTTTAACATGAACACACACACACACTCATGCTGCACACGCTCACAATGTAAGGTCACTTTAAAAAAATTAAACAAGAACAGGAGTGGTTCTTGTAGAGTAAAAGCTTTTGTAAAACTCATGTACATATACCTGATATGTCTTATTCTTATTATTGTTCTTATTACTTGTATTATTGCACAATGTCGCATTCTCATCCTATTGGATTCTTATTATTGCATTCTTGACTTGACTTGATAGTATAGTAGTACTAGTATAGCATAGGGACATAGAAGAATTGTATTGTTGTGTACCGGTACATCATACATGTACATTATATTTTTATTATTATTACTATTGTTTTATTGCACAATCGTAGCGGGCATGGCCAACCGCATTTCACTGTATGCCCTGGTATGTATGCAATGAATAAAAAAAAATGTCACTTTAAACTAAATGGAAAGGTCACTTTAAAGGAAAGAACCGATGTGGTTCTTGTATAGTTTAGATTATTGTAGTATAGCATAATGACAGAGTTGAAACTGTATTAGCATGTCTATTTTTATCATGCACATCTTATGCCTTCTTATTACCTGTTTATGTATTTTATTATTAGTATTATTGCACAATCGATGCGGGCATGACCACCCGCATTTCACTGTATGCCCTGGTATGTATGTGACTAATAAACCTCTTGAATTGATTTGATATTGTCTGCTGATTTTCATCCAGTTGTCACATGAAAGGTGGTAACAAAGATAATGATAATTGTTGTGAAGGGCCAGATTAAACCGAATATATATATTTATTTATATATATATATTTAATTGTATTTGTATATTCTCTAATATTCCCTGATATCCCTTGTATATTCCTTGTACAATATGCATTGAATATCCATTCTAGCCTACTGAACATCCCATAATAGTCTCCATTCTACTATTGGTCGAGACCTTGGTGCCAGGCTGCCATACCCCCCAGACCCAGTTCAAACGTACCGCTCAACATGTACGAACAAGTCCTAGTTCCGCGTAGGAATCTGGCTACCGCACCACTAATGGGACTATTTGTTCATAGTGCGTATATATACTGCGCTACTAAAGTAGGACTTCCTTTTCAGTCCAGTTTCTTACCCTCCAATAGAGTCACAGACGTAAAGCCTCCCCGCGACGCCACGTGTGGGAGTAAGGCCAAGTTCGGCCTACCATCGGTATTGAGACATCGTGTATATTAATATTTGAATAGTCATATTTGGCACTATATCGTCGAGTTGGACGTAGTCTATTAAGCTAATAATAGTCTGTTAATATATAGTGCTTCGTACGGTGAGAATACTACCGTAGTCAGCACCCCATCGTTTCGGGCAGAAAACTGGCTGCTTATCCAGGATGATCGACCCCATGTGAGATTGCACCCGAGGAGCCCCAGAGCCGACGAGCGAGTGGACCTGTATACCGGATTATTCTACCGACGACAGCCCGCCTTCCCAGGCACGGATTATGCTTTGTATACGTTGATTATTCCATGGATAAAGACCCCCGACACTGCCGTGTGTTGGAACCCCCCCCCCTGGAGAGGACGCAAGGTGAGGAGACGCTCTGCAAGACGAGGTCGCTTCACGTCTCTCCTCCGTGGACCGGAGGACGCCGGCCCACAAAGAGTCCACCTGCTTTCATCTGTGGTCCAAGGATCGCCGGCGCATTGAACGGCACTACAGTGGGTTCACCTGGGATACCCTTGGCCGGATGAGGCAGCCGGACTCTACCCCCCCCCCTTCCTACTCCTGTCGGCTTACAAGCGACCGGATTAACCCCCCCCCTAGTGTATCCAGTCTATAATCATTAAAGTATCATTGCTGTTATTCCTTAACTATTCCAGGTCGTATATGTACCACCTGCGCCTTCAGAGATTGGACATTCTCTATTGATATACCGACGAATACTCTTGCCATAAAAGTGCATCCTAATTCCCATTCATAAATGTGATTGATTTGATTAAGTGCTTGCTCTACACACCATCGCTGTGTAGAAATAAAGACCTATTTCTAATTCGTACATTTGTGTTGGATCCGTTTCATCTACGTGACAGTGTTCATCATAATATATTTATGCCGAGTACTGGGTGGCCGAATATTAAGTACAAAGGTAGTGGTAGTAAGTATCATATCTAGTAATACAGTCAGGGAATTGTACCCCTCAGTTACAATTGGTCCTTCGAGCCGGATGGGTAATCAGTGTAATATTAATATAGTGTTATTAATATTGAAATGGCCTATGATGAACACTCCACGAAACGATCCTCCTAACCAACGCCCGCAGCGCGAACGACGGCTCCCTCAGTACTTAGAGGCTTACGCTGTCAGTCAACAACCTAGTCTTCTACTAACAGTCAACGCGGTAAAACTAGAAAGTAAAAGTATGTCTAACCCCAACGCCCAGACTACCCCGACCATAGAGGCCCCTACGGGTTCTAATGTAACTGACCAAGTTCACGGTGGGGACCAGTGGGAGCCAGACATGACTTCACACCCCGCCAGTACTGAAGAAGTAGTCCCCGATGAGTCCCGGGAGGAATACAACGCTACCGAGAGAGAACTCGGCACGGAAGAAGACGGGGAGAGCACCGTGGAGATAGAGCTCCAAGGCTCCGCAAGGAGTACCCCGAGGGAAGGCTCCCCTATACAACCGCCTTCTCCCAGCGAGGCAGAGAGGACCCTACAGCAGGCCTTCCTCATCAGCCTGAACGCCGCTGCTGAACGCGACCGACTGCAGATCCAGCAGCGGAGCGAAGAAGAGCATATACGTCTAGAAATAAGACGCATTCAGAGGGAAGAGAATGTGGCCCGAGACCGAGCAGACAGCCAGCGAGCAGCTGCTGGTGCTCTACGGGACGCAGAGCGCGACAGACAGCAAGCGCAACTAATAGAACAGCTGATCAGACGGACAACACCCTCTCCCTCCGCCAGAGGCTCCAGGAACTCGTCTAGACACACCTCCAGGGCGGCATCCCCTAGCCGAGCAAACAACCCTGAACTTGACCAACAGACGAGGTCTATACCCCCCACAGACCACCTCCCCCCACCGGTCCAAGCGAGACCTAGCAACCGGGAAGGAGCAGCATATCCTGTGGAGAGGCTAAACCAGAGACCACAAGCACTGGATGACCTAACTGAAGACGAAGAGGAAGAGGAGGAGAACCACGCCCGACGACAGCACAGTACTCTACCGGACCAGGAGGTCCGGTACAGCCCAGGCTATACTCCCGCGGAGCTGCGCTACAGACCCCCGACTCTATACCCGGGTGAGCACGACGCACGACCCGCACCGAGGAACAGCACCTGGACAAGCGGGCCATGGTACACTGCCGGTACCAGCCCATACCAAGGAGCGGGAGGAGACTCGCCTAGGAGGCCTCTCCCCCAACGCTCGCCGATGTATCCACAGTCAGCGTCATACATTGGCATGCCTATGGTACCCGACTTCACCCAAGAGAACCGGGCCCAGTATACAGAACTCCGCATGTGTCTGGAGACCATGTTGGTGGATGTATTGGATGAACGCCATAAATACGCCATCCTACTGAAGCACTTAAAGGTACCCCGCGCACATAATATAGCGCTCGCCTACGCGACTTCCACCACCCCATACACAGCAGCGCTGGTAGCATTGGACCAGAGGTATGGGCGCATATGGGATTACGTGATCCAGGAGATCCGACACATCGACCGCTTACCCCCAGCAATAGACAATCGAGCACTGGACGACCTGTCCATCAGAGTGCAGTCCCTGGTAGGGATGTTGGGAGCGCAGAGAGAGAAGGGGAGGCATGAACTTTACGCCAACTCAAATGTGGAAAGGATCTTGGAGAAGCTGCCGCCCGCTCGACAGGAGCGTTTTAGGCGGCAGAGAGACCACCGAGACCCGAATGGCCCCGAACCGAACCTCCTCGATCTAGCAGACTTCCTGGCGAGAGAAGTCAGCAGCCTACGGCTAGATACATTCGGACGGAGCACCCCTGGCTCCAGAGAAGGAACCAGACGACTAAATGATGGAAGAAGATCGGTGACTGTGATGCACCAATCGGAGTCAGTACCGAGCAGCAGGAGCCACAGTACCCCCTCCAGAACGGAGAAGTGGAAGATAGTGTGCCCCTACTGTGAGAAAGAACACTGGCTAGCGCAATGTGACTCCTTCCCCAAGCTGAACGCGGAGGAAGCAAGTCAATGGATAAAGTCCAACAAACGCTGTTTTCGCTGTGCGCGCTCACACATGGCAGCCGAATGCCGCTTAAAGAAAAGGTGCACCAAGTGCGATGGAGCCCATCTGGACATACTTCACGACAGTAACAGACGGCGCCCTTCACCCGCACCATCCAGCAGCAAAGCGAGCGTCATGTACATCGATCCCGCCAGCAGCAGTGGAGCCCGAGTACTCCTAAAAGTAGTGCGTGTGACACTAAGCTACCAGAATAAAGTCCTGGACACTTACGCCGTCCTCGATGACGGGTCAGAGAAGACCCTTCTGCTCGCCTCCGCTGCGGCCCAGCTAGGGCTGCGGGGAAGCGAAACCCAAATGACAATTCGGACAATAAGACGAGATTTGAAGACGATAAAGGGCGAGAATGTCTCATTCTCTATCGCAGCAAGCGGCCAGCCTGAGCGACGGTACCAGATTACAGACGCTTTCACCAGCCAAGAAATAGGACTGTCGCGGTACACATACCCCGTCGCCAAGCTGATGGAGAAATATGCACATCTGCGCAAGTTACCGATCCCGCTCATAGACAATGCTATGCCGGCCCTGTTGATAGGCTCCGACCATGCAGACCTCATTGTCCCGATAGACCGGGTTCATACCGGACCCCGAGGCTGTCCTGCAGCAGTCGAGACCCGTTTGGGATGGACTCTCCAAGGCCCGCTCGCCAAATCTCTCAACCGAAGTACAGCCACTAGATGTCTCCACTCCCGAGTCACGGAGGGAGAAACCGCACTCCTGCAACACGTAGAGCGGTTATGGACCTTGGAACAAATGCCCTTTAAGAACGGAAAGAAAGACATTCGCTCTAAAGATGACATTTACGCCATTCACCTCCTCGAGACAGGGACCAAGAGAGTCCCGGTCAACGGCGTGTTGAGATACGCCACGCCACTCCTGCGGCGAGAAGGAATGCCTACTTTCCACGCCAAGACAGACGCCACAGAACGGTACCTGCTGAACACGGAGCGGCGCTTAGCCAAGAACCCCGCCCAAGAGAGTGTATACCGCGCTGAGATTGAGAAGCTCATCACAGCGGGACACGTCACAAAGATGGACATAAAAGAGGCTGACCAGACCACTGAATCGTGGTACGTGCCTCACCACAAGGTCCATCACAACGGTAAAGACCGCATAGTATTTAACTGCAGCTACCAGATCGGATCCCAAAATCTGAATAAAGAGTTACTGCCCGGTCCCACACTAGGCCCCTCCCTACTCGGCGTTCTACTCCGCTTCCGCCAGGAAAAGGTGGCCATCAGCGGGGACATTAAAGGAATGTTCCTGCAGGTGAGATTAGTAGAGGAGGACAAGCCCCTGTTACGGTTCCTATGGAGAGAGAAGCCAGGAGATGAGCACCCAGCCATCTACCAATGGGAAGTCCTCCCCTTCGGAACGACGTGCAGCCCCTGCTGTGCTACATTTGCACTACAGAAACATGTAGCAGAGGACCCAGCAGCGGACGAAGAGGTCCGACACAGCGTAAAGAACAGCTTCTACGTAGACAACTGTCTACAAAGCCTTTCAACCCAGGAAGAAGCCGAGGCTCTCCTGATTAAACTCCGCGCCTCATTGATCAAAGGCGGCTTTGATCTCAGGCAGTGGGCCAGCAGCGATCCGCAAGTACTGCGCAGCCTCTCCTCCGAGGACAAGGCAGCCAGCAGCGAGACCTGGATGGCTACAATCCCGGGAGAAGCCCAGGAGATGACCCTGGGATTGGTGTGGCGATTCAAAACAGATTCGCTTCACTACAGACACAAGCCCCTGACTACGGAGCAGGGAAGGCCGGCGGCGGCGCCGACCACCAGACGGAGTGTGTACACAACACTCGCCCGACAATATGACCCGCTAGGATGTATTCTACCGTACACCACCAGGGCAAAAATGATTGTACGAGCATTGTGGGACAAGGACCAGGGCTGGGACGACCCCATTCCCGCACACCTTGCATCCACCTGGAGAGAGTGGGAGCTCCACTCACTCCCAGGCGTTAATATGCGCCGAAGCTACTTCCCACCCACGGTGAGGCCAGAGACATGTAAAATGGACTTACACGTCTTCAGTGACGCCTCAGAGGTCGCATACGGATCAGTAGCCTACTTGCGGGCCCAAGAAAAGGGGGGAGAGATCTACACAGCATTTGTCCTCGCCCGCTCGAGAATAGCCCCACGCAAGCAACAATCTATCCCACGTCTAGAGCTCTGCGCAGCCCTAGCCGGAGCGCACCTAGCCACGCTCATCCAACGTGAGCTCACCATACCGGTGTCTAGAACAATCCTGTGGTCAGATTCCACGACAGTACTCGCCTGGATCAAATCGGACTCATGCAAGTACAAAGTCTTCGTGGGAGTCAGAGTCACCGAGATTCAAGACTTAACCGAAGAGTTAACCGGAGAAACAGAGTGGCGCTACGTTGATACAAAACAGAACCCAGCTGACGTCATCACCCGGGGAATGCCCCTAGATGACCTCACCCGTCGCAATGTCTACAGTGACGGCCCAGCATTCCTAAAGCTCCCGGAAGGAGAGTGGCCCACGCCTATCCCGAGGAAAGCCAGTCAGGAGGAGGCTGAGAATAAGAAGCCTGTGTTCTGTGGATTGAGCACTGTTATCTCCGCAGACCCCAACACACTCCTGATGGGGCGGCTAGATCCCGCGTTACCCCAGACAATGTACCGGCCTGAAGAAGCGAACGGCCGACGAATGTGGAGGTACAGCCAAGTATTAGCCGACAAGTTTTGGAGCGGTTTCCTACTGCACTGCCTGCCGTCTCTACAGACCCGCCGGAGGTGGGTAAAGGAGAGAGACGGTTTGACAGAAGGAGCGGTCGTCATGATTGTTGATCAATCACTGCCCAGAGCTATGTGGCCGGCCGGCCGCGTAAGCAAAGTGATCACCGGTGCCGACGGCAAGGTCCGAGCAGCTGAAGTGCTTGTCCAGGGTCGCACTTACACCCGTCCCGTGGCGAGGCTCATAGAACTGCCCCGACTCCCAGACACAATCGATGATGACCATGACCCTATAACCCTATGACTTTGTGAAGTTGACTGACCCCTACAGCAAACCCTTATGTGTAAATAGACAACGCGATTAATCTGTCTCTGCTTAACTGATTAGGTCTGGGACCAATCAGGGGGTGGCTGTTGTGAAGGGCCAGATTAAACCGAATATATATATTTATTTATATATATATATTTAATTGTATTTGTATATTCTCTAATATTCCCTGATATCCCTTGTATATTCCTTGTACAATATGCATTGAATATCCATTCTAGCCTACTGAACATCCCATAATAGTCTCCATTCTACTATTGGTCGAGACCTTGGTGCCAGGCTGCCATACCCCCCAGACCCAGTTCAAACGTACCGCTCAACATGTACGAACAAGTCCTAGTTCCGCGTAGGAATCTGGCTACCGCACCACTAATGGGACTATTTGTTCATAGTGCGTATATATACTGCGCTACTAAAGTAGGACTTCCTTTTCAGTCCAGTTTCTTACCCTCCAATAGAGTCACAGACGTAAAGCCTCCCCGCGACGCCACGTGTGGGAGTAAGGCCAAGTTCGGCCTACCATCGGTATTGAGACATCGTGTATATTAATATTTGAATAGTCATATTTGGCACTATATCGTCGAGTTGGACGTAGTCTATTAAGCTAATAATAGTCTGTTAATATATAGTGCTTCGTACGGTGAGAATACTACCGTAGTCAGCACCCCATCGTTTCGGGCAGAAAACTGGCTGCTTATCCAGGATGATCGACCCCATGTGAGATTGCACCCGAGGAGCCCCAGAGCCGACGAGCGAGTGGACCTGTATACCGGATTATTCTACCGACGACAGCCCGCCTTCCCAGGCACGGATTATGCTTTGTATACGTTGATTATTCCATGGATAAAGACCCCCGACACTGCCGTGTGTTGGAACCCCCCCCCCTGGAGAGGACGCAAGGTGAGGAGACGCTCTGTAAGACGAGGTCGCTTCACGTCTCTCCTCCGTGGACCGGAGGACGCCGGCCCACAAAGAGTCCACCTGCTTTCATCTGTGGTCCAAGGATCGCCGGCGCATTGAACGGCACTACAGTGGGTTCACCTGGGATACCCTTGGCCGGATGAGGCAGCCGGACTCTACCCCCCCCCCCCTTCCTACTCCTGTCGGCTTACAAGCGACCGGATTAACCCCCCCCCTAGTGTATCCAGTCTATAATCATTAAAGTATCATTGCTGTTATTCCTTAACTATTCCAGGTCGTATATGTACCACCTGCGCCTTCAGAGATTGGACATTCTCTATTGATATACCGACGAATACTCTTGCCATAAAAGTGCATCCTAATTCCCATTCATAAATGTGATTGATTTGATTAAGTGCTTGCTCTACACACCATCGCTGTGTAGAAATAAAGACCTATTTCTAATTCGTACATTTGTGTTGGATCCGTTTCATCTACGTGACAGTGTTCATCATAATATATTTATGCCGAGTACTGGGTGGCCGAATATTAAGTACAAAGGTAGTGGTAGTAAGTATCATATCTAGTAATACAGTCAGGGAATTGTACCCCTCAGTTACAATAATGATAATAATGAGGCTTGTGTCTATCACTCCGCTGGCCAGTTCTACCAACTATGCATTAAAATTCCCTGCGGTCAACATAATTTCTTCCTATTTTGGTTGTAATTGTGTAATGATAGATGTATAACCTGAACACTGTACATATCTGTTTTCAGGAAACACTGGGCTATACAAAGAATATGCTGTGATGTCACATGAATGTATAAATATATGGCCATGCATTTAATCTCTCTCTTTTTTATAAAATCATTATAGCCAACACGCAATATATCCCATTGATTGGTACAATGGGACAGACATTTGTTTTATACAGCTATAACCTGCATTCTTTCAAAATATATCATTAATCAATATAACAGATATTGGAATACATAAATAAAGGTTTTCAATTCAATAACTGAAATATACATTATTCAGACTAGTAGTTATATTACTACTACAATAGAAAATGTTTGATTTTGTATCTGATCTGTCAGCATGGCTGTCACAGCACTTAATTATGTTAATACTATTCAGGGGAGAGGTGTGGCTGGGAGGTATTGTTTTTTACGCCCAGCAGAATCCTGGCAAAAGGTGTCAAATCTTTAAGAGCTGTTTTCTCTGCTTAGGTCTCTGGGGAAAAAAGACTGCTACAAGATTTAAAATTAGCACATCACAATAATAACATTCTCAGATTGCAAAGTATGACACATCATTTGAAAGCTTACATTCTGTACTTTCACAATCTGGAAAAATCTGGACAATGAAAAAATAGACATGTAGGCTATAGCACTGGTCGCGGTCACATATGTACATGGTATATACCTTTGATTTTGGAAGTATTTGGAGTTTCAGGCGAGCAACCCGAATGATTGACCCGAAAGACTGGATTATTTTGGAAATAGGCGATGTTTAGCGTGTAATAGCGCAGACACAACAGTATGTAGAAATTAACTGGTTAGTCAGTCTTGGACTATGAACAATGCCTGTCAAATGAGCCATACTATTGTCTCCATAGCTATAATACAGAACACACGATGGGTCCGCAAACATTGCGAAACTGGTCAATAACGCTGGCGCCATTGAGTAAAGATGGGAAAAGAGTGTGGCAGTCAATGAGCCCTAGCCCTATTTTCTGAAAATATGTATTCCCAGAAATATTGTGTCTGTTACTAGGCTTGAGTAAATTGTAATGAACCAAAGGCGAATATCAAATTATTATTATAATATTTAGTTTTTTTACTTTGATGGTGAATAACACCATGTTAAAATTTACTTTACATGAAAAATTGCCACTGAGCTCATTCAGCACCTTCTTGAGATCACGTGTACAAAAATCTAAGCAAATGGATAAAGGGAAGATGATTAAACAGAAGGTTTTGTAGAGACAGTACTGAATTCTGCCTTCCGGACACATGCTATTTGAAATATGATTATAGAATATCAGGCCTATAAATGACCTTATTATGGCCAAGTCGCACATCTATGAATCGGGCCAAATCTCCCTTTCCAATGGCAGAGTTAAATCTGGATTTAGTATCACCAGGCATGATTCACAAACCGTGAATGAAATATACTGTAAGTACAGTTACTTTTTTATAATGTAAATCACTCCACCATTTTTCATCCGATTGCAACACCGTTTTTCACAGACGTTCACAGAAAGGTAGATAAACCAACTGCGTTCTGTTTTATGCCAATAACATTCAGGTTTGTGGGATATGATCCCGAAAAATAAGAGAAATTAAAAAAAAATCTAGAAGTCAGATGATTGACAGGGGCTGGCTTGAAATCTTATATTTCACTAATAAAATCATTGGTAAACAAATGTAGTGCTGAAAATATACACTCTGACTGCTGTTTTGACAGGGTTAGGGTCTTTACTCTTGGCTACATTTGAAAGAAAATTCCAACATTAATTCATACATTCTGTAGAGATGGATTTATGTTGTGATGTCATTGTCGGTCCGGTACCGGACCGCTCAGGCTTAAGAGGTTAAAAGCACTAATACCTGTATATATTTTTTAAATGACGTTTTAAAGAGTTATTTAATGTGATGGTAATGTCAATGTTCTCAATGTTCTCTGACATTCTAGGAGACATTTAAAATATATTCAATTCCATAAAGTGATGTTTACAACAATATTCAAATTATGATTCCTGACAAAATGACTATACAGCTTAGATAGATAATTGAAGGTTTTATGCAATTTTATTATAGATAAACACCAAAGATGGCTGATCAAAGTTCTAAAGAGACATAAGGAGCCTCAAACTGACACTTCAGAGAGTGACAATGACACTCAAGAGACAAGACAGGGAGGAGATAGTCATAGTACAACTATCCCAACAGATAATATAGTCATAGTACACACTGACTAGCCCAACAGAGAGAGGATATAGTCATAGTACACACTATACCAACATAGAGGAGATAGTCATAATACACACTATACCAACATAGAGGAGATAGTCATAATACACACTATCCCAACATAGATAGTCATAGTACACACTATCCCAACAGAGAGGATATAGTCATAGTACACACTATACCAACATAGAGGAGATAGTCATAATACACACTATCCCAACATAGATACTAGATAGTCATAGTACACACTATCCCAACAAAGATGGTCATAGTACACACTATCCCAACATAGAGGAGATAGTCATAATACACACTATCCCAACATAGATAGTCATAGTACACACTATCCCAACAAAGATGGTCATAGTACACACTCTCCCAACATAGAGGAGATAGTTATAATACACACTATCCCAACATAGATAGTCATAGTACACACTATCCCAACAAAGATGGTCATAGTACACACTATCCCAACATAGAGGAGACAGTCATAGTGCACATATAGTGTTTGGTGGACTGTGATGACCAGATACGTAGCCAATGTTGATTACTGCTACAGAGTGGTGAGTACTGTATACCACAAACCTCAAGGAAGCCATGGGTTCATCAAAGTCATAAATACAGGATAATGCTATGCAAGAGGAGATGGATTCCATTAAGGAAACATTATACATTTACATTGACCGCACTGCCAGAGGGTAAAGATGCTGTTCGGGGGAGGGGGTGGATGGGTCTATGTGATTAAAGACGATTCAGATGAGACGGAAACATACAAGGACAGATATGTTGCAAAGGGTTACAGTATAGTCAAGTGGCAGGAATGACTACAAGTCAGACCACTAAGTGTGTCTCTTAACCACCAAAACCTGCACGGACTACAACGTATGACATATATCATGCCAGTTATGGTACCTGGTGTATACTGTTTACTTTTACTCTTACCCATAGTATATATTCAGACAGAATTCTTTATTACCTATATTTTTTGTAACATATAATATAACCGATAGCTAGGGCATAAAGACTCATCTGCACCCTGTTTACACAGTTTATCTTTCTCATATTTTATATTAAGAGTCAATTACAGTATATAGTTTACACTGTTTCTTTTTTCTCAGATATTTGCCTATATTTATGTCTTTCTTCTATTACCCTGTCCATACCTGTACCTCCCCTCATACTGATATGACGCCCACATTTCCTCAAGGTGATCAATAAAGGAATATCTTACAAGGAGGCTTTTTATCCGAATGCAAATGTGACATCAGTACATTTGATGCCTCTGGCAGCACAGTATGAGTTAGACTTATTTACACCAGATGGATGTTAAAACAGCTTATCTACATGTACAGTACATGCTCCAATTAGTCTCACATAGCCATATATATCTCCAAACCATGTTAGTGTTGTGCCAGGGCTGGAGAGAGGTTTGACTGAACCTATTATCATTCCGCTATAGGGGGAAAAATGATCTGGCTTGTTTGTATTTCTTTAAACCAATCACAATCAAGCCCAGGATGCAGCAACGGTGCCCTTGCAAAATAAGTGTCACAGATAGCGGAAGGGGAGATTAATTCTGATTGACATACTGAAGATAGTCGGCCAATAACATGCCTATACCCACAGTCTATATCCTGTGATTCAGACTATCCTCCACTTGATTGTGTGAGGTGTACATGGAGCAACCCATAGACACATATAAAGGCTAGATGACTCACCCGCGCTGCTGGCCAATGGAGACCGACGTTGCTATATGGCGGCCATCTTGCCACAGGCAGCACGCCCACTCATAACATGAATGTCTATGGTGCATGTACTATTGAAATAACAATAGCTTGCAAAATTTTCAAAATATTTTCAAATGGTTTGGTTTGTTATAGACGTCAGAGATGTAGTTATCATACTGCGTTAACACATTGAGTGCCACGGACGTGTTTTGTCGTTAGTTCATGCCGACCTTTGAGTGCCCCCGACGCTATATAGCGTTTGTTTGTCTTTTTTTTTATTGGTGATTTGAATTCATATTTCATCAATCGAGCCTCGGGTTAGTGCTGCAGAGTCTCTCTGAGCTCAATTGGGAAGATACCGCCCCCTATCGTCTCTCCCTGTGGTACTGCACCCCATTACTTTACACTGATGCAGGGGGGGTGGCCAGTTTGCTCATTTTACTTTTCCGTCAAGCCAACTGAAGGATCGATTGTGCTCGCCGGCCCGGAAAACATGTGGATTATGTATTTACAGGACCCAACACTGTAATCGATAAGCGTGATCGATATTTGGAATGGCGATCAGGAATTGGAATAATCTATTTGGATAACATCTGATCTCAGGTACGACATTTATTTTACCAGTCTTAGGATAATCAGAGCTGTTTTCACAGAGATATCAGCGTTTGCCCTGTGCGTGTGTGTGTGCGTGGCTGTGATCGCTGATGAGGAAATGAGAGAATCGATTTTTCAGCCCGCCTCTATAGCGTGCATAAGTACACATATACTATCGATAATCTAGCGTTTATTTGAAAACGATTCATAAATAGGCCGAAAAATGACAACGTTTTTGTGTATGCTAGAATATTCCAGTAAATGCCTTTTATCACGGAATCTATATATTTTCCTGAAAAACGAGGGCTTTTCAAAATGCTATTAACGAAAATGAACCGATTAAAAAACAATCCGTTTCGACAATGTTTTTTTTTTTATCCACTTTTTCTCCCATTTTCTATTTTTCTCCCATCCCAATTTCGTATCATCCAATTCAACCCTCCCCTGTCTCGAACGCTGTTTCTTGCCTCCCACAAGCCGGCTGCAATGTGGACTAAGTCATACATAGCACGAGTCCCCTCCGATACTCGAGGTAACAGCAGTCGCATCTTTTCACCTGCGCGGCGCAATCTTTCAGCGTCAGGGGTCTGCACAGGGGTCCGCCCCCATCGCTTCCTGATTCTACTGTGCAGGCGCACCAACTGACCTGTAGGAGTCGCTGTCCACAACGCCCGATCCCCACCCATCAGTTTCCCACCCCCTAATACTGCCAATGTGTATTAGTACGGACGACCAGCTAAACTGAAAGCAATGTGGAGCGCTGGGCTCGAACAGGCGAACCCAGCGTCTCCAGTATTCGTGGTGAGCGCCTTGCCCACTGCACCACGTAGCCGCCCTGCGTTTCGACAATGTTGACTGCAAACAAGTCATTGATAAACGACAGGCAGATTAGACACAGCCATAATTTAAGACAGAGATTATGCGTTCACAACGCTATCATTGAAGTGGGTCCTGGCATTTAACCATGTTTCCTATGTTAATGGCTGGCACTCAAACTGTTAATGAAGCAAGATGAATGGAAGCGAACAGTGACCGGTAGCCTTCGGGAGATGTGTTAGTTGGACAATGCCTAGGCTACCTGTCCGATTCCATTCATTGTGCTAAGCTAGGCTAACATGCAGCCAAAGTGCAGCTTGCTACTGAATGCACAGAGAGCGCTTCTCTCTGGAGAAGATAATAAGCTAATTTCCCAAAATGTTGGCGTGTTCTTTTAAGCTAACATGGATTATAACGTTATAACATTATAAATATGAATTGCCCCACACGGGATCAATAAAGTTGTCTGAATCTGAATGTTTTCTCATTTAAGTTTTCACGGTGGATTTGGAGAAACAAGGCTTCAAATAAACCAGTAGCAAGAAAGCCACTTGTGTCTGCATGTGCTTCGAGGGAATTAGTCTATATTCTATACAGTTATCGAATGGGATGGATAGGGAGTGCCAGTATGCACAGGTAAAAAGTATTCTAGGATAAGGTTAAAGGTTAACTCATTGGGCGCCATTGACGAGAAAAGTCGGGTTAACTCGCCATCGCTTGAGCTCCAATCACGAGAAAAGTTTTAATTGTTATTTCTTTTATTCGCTATTGCCATTCATAATTCATCGAGGCAGGCTGTGCATACTGTTCTGAATGTGTCTGAGCTGGCAGACGGTCAATACCGCCCTCTAACGCATGAGGAAGGATAATAACGATAATAGCGTTGATTTCAGGAAGATTCGATAATCAGGCGAAAAATGACAACGTGATAACTGGATTTCACTAAAGGGCTATTTTCGTGTCTTTTCCTAAGAATCACCCAAACTATATTCATATTCACAATGGTATAAAACGGAAATGTACGGATGAAAGAACTATCAGTTTTTTGCATGTTGACCAGAAGCAACTCCCTGACAATCGACGGTGTTATTAGATCCATAGCTATAATATTTCATATATTTTAAGCACTCGCAAGTTTGACTTTCTCCCCATTGAACAGAGTGCTGGCCTTCTACCCAGAAGGTAAACAACGACCCCTAGCTCTGAATGAGTTAAAGGTTAAAGGTTATGGCTCCAATGTGTCATCAAAGATGTAAACATTTCGACATTGGGCATCAATTAATTCGGTCTGCTACTCTGTGGTAGTAAAATAACTGTTGAATGTTGGTTACAGATGTTTTTACTAAGTTCAAAGATAATAAAAAAAAAAGCTGTGGGTTATATGTTTGGGGTGTGAACTGCCAGACAGCTGTGAAGTGTGTAATTGTGTACAAAGTGTGTAATTGATCAAGTTGTGTTGAGTATGACTTGTACAGTATAAGAGCAAGTGGGGGTGTTACGTTAACGGCCAAGACAGCGTTAAAGTTGGCTCTCACAATGACATTTGTGATTGGTGGATCATGAGTGAAAACAAAAATATTGAATCCAAGGGGTCCCTTGACCTGCTATAATTGCAATGCCGATTACTAACTGATATGCCAGTTTGCATCAGCATAGTCAAGAAAGAGGCCAGTGTAATGATTATGTTAATGCAGAAATTCTGGTGAGCCTTAAAATCATACATTAACATTTCCTTTTTTGTAATGTAATGTATTTCTTAGGATACATTACAGACTAATGAGACTATTAGTTGCATAATTAGCAAATGGTTTTATGTGTTTTTAAGTGTTTGTGCGCTGTCCACTCTCAATGGTTCTGAAATGAGTAATAAGTGTAATCAACTTCACCCTTTACTGGTTGAAAGACGTACCTGTAGGCTACTTGGCAGGCTTCTGACTCGTTTGAGTGAGTTTGGGGCGAGTTTAAGCTTAATTTGTTTTGTACATGTGCTCATGTTCTCATTTTCTGTGGATATTATAGCAGATGTTACAGACAGTAAGTACAAAAAGTAAAAGTATAAATGATTTAGACATACAGTATAATATACCTGAAATTAGTAATGATATTTCATTGAGGTCAACAAAAGATAAAACAATAGTTTCGCACTTTATTAAGTTATGATTTTTAATCATTTCACATTAAAGAAAATGACGACATATGCATTAATTACTTTGGCAAGTTGAATACGTACAAAAAACTGATACAGAACTGAGGAACTATAGATAGTTGCTCTCAGGGAATGTTTTGATTTCTTCAAAACAAAAGACAAAAGCTATCTGGGTGCACGTTAGCCTAGCTTAGCACAATTAATGGAAGCGGACATGGCCGGTTAGCCTTCGGGAGAGGTGTTACTTGGACAATGTCTTGGCTAACCGACCATGTCCGCTTCCATTCATTGTGCTAAGCTAGGCTAACGTGCAGCCAGATAGCTTTCTACTGAATGCACAGAGAGGAAACTGGTATCTATCTTCTTGTCTCTCTATGGAGAAGACGATAAGCTAATTTCCCAAAATGTTGGTGTGTTCCTTTAACACTTTGGGTGCCGTTAATGTAGAACTACGTTTCTGTTGCCCAACGGTTGAGTGCCGTTAACGTAGATCTACGTTTTTCACACGGTATTTATTTTATTCGCTATTGCCATTAATAATTTATCGAGGCACCTTGTGCATGCTGTTCTGAGTGTGTCTGAGATTGCAGACGGTCAATACCGCCGCATACCGCCTTGTGGCAGCTATTGCACTCCATTAGAAACTATGTGGTTTGTTATCTGTGCCGAGCTGAGCCTTTCTAAACCACATTTCATGGGTGCATGAGGAAGGATAATAACGATAATCCAGCGTTGATTTCAAGCACCCAAACTCAGAAGCACCCAAACTATATTCATATTCAAAGCGGTATAAAACGGAAATGTACTGATGAAAAAACAATCTGTTTTTTGCATGTTGACCAGAAGCAACTCACTGACAATCGACGGCATTATTAGATCCATAGCTATAATATAAAATATAGGTTTAGCTCTACAAACAAGGTGATCGCTTACATGGGGTTAATGGGCGGCAAGGCCAGATGCAGTTCCCGGAAGGGGCGTGGCACCCAATGTGTTAAGAGAGGGGGGGGGGGGGGGGGGGGGGTAAATGTTGGGGCATGGGGATGGTTGGGGCACTTGAGTTGCTGTTGCCCGGGGGCCCTGTGGAGCCTTAACAAGGCCTGGTAACGACGGCTCCAACGTCACTTGTAGTTCTGCGACTACGAGTTATCTCTCTCCTCACAGAAGAACCCAGTGGCCTACAGCCACTGTGAGTTTTCTGATAATATGACGGGAATTTAATAGCGGCATTTGCCAAATGCATGTGGATAACGGTATTTAACTGTATTTACCCAAGCGCTTCACGCAGGACAGTTTGCCTTTTATATCATTTTGCAAAAAGCTTTTACCCAAATGCACTCAGACACGGGTCAGGTGGGCGGCTGTAAGTGGGAAATTATATGCAGGGGGGGGGGGTATGACAAATGACTCATGTAGCCCCCCGGCCACAGTTAGCGTGAGGTGCGTTTCTCAGTATATCAAAGGAAATAATGTCATGTGAATAAGTAGGCATGCACAAAGAGGACGGGATGACAGTAGGGCAGTAAGAGCCTCTGCAAAATGGTACATCATTCGCGGGGGGGGGGGGGGGCTCTTTCACGCCAGGGACAATGTGCCGTGTATTATTTACACAATTTGGCGTATCAAAATGGAGGTGATGGGATGACATTCAGAGACTGTCTGTTTAAGTGGGGAGAGAGAGGTGACAGTGACTTAGAACATGAATCACGCCTCCACTCCTTTCCTCCCTCCCTCCCTCCATCTGCTTAGGGTGGTTGCGCTTGAAAAATCTTGATCTCTCTCTAGTGAATTTGCTCTCGTCACAGTACATCATTGCATGACATTATGACGGTGATTTAGTTGAAGTGAATATTAAAGTAACACGGTAACATTTTGGGAAATTAGCTCACCATCTTCTCCAGAGTGAAACAAGATATATATGAGTTTCCTCTCTGTGCGTTCAGTAGAAAGCTATCTGGCTGTACATTAGCGGACACAGTGTCGGTTAGCCTAGGCATAGTCCAACTAACACCTCTCCCGAAGGCTAACCGGTCATGTCCGCTTCCATTCATTGTGCTAAGCTAGGCTAACGTGCAGCCTAGCTCTGTAGCGTGTTAGTGAAAGGGTTAACTAACTGTAGTGTGGTAGTAAAAGGCTTAACTAACTATCTGTAGTGTGTTAGTGAAAGGGTTAACTAACTGTCTGTAGCATGTTAGTGAAAGGGTTAATTAACTAAAGGGTCACCTTCAAACTCCTGCTCCTCACCTACAAGTCCCTCCATGCCCTCGCCCCCCGATACCTGTCTGATCTCCTCCACCAGCACACTCCATCCCGGAACCTACGATCCTCGGATCTAGGTCTCCTCTCCATCCCTCGCACCAGGTTACAGACTTTTGGGGACAGAGCCTTCAGCGTGGCGTCCCCTACCCTCTGGAACTCTCTCCCCCCCCGAAATCTGCAACGCCCCAACCCTGGACACCTTCACATCTGCTCTAAAAACACACCTTTCACCAAGGCTTTCTCCATCAGTTAGTTTAGATTAGATTAGGTCCATTATCCCTTACTTTCCCTCATCCCCATTTCCCCCCCCCTATTTCCCCCCTATTTCCCTAGCCCTATTTTTTGTCCTGATTGTGAAGCGACCTTGGGTTCTATGAAAGGCGCTATATAAATTATTATTATTATTATTAGTGTGGTAGTAAAAGGCTTAACTAACTCTGTAGCGTGTTAGTGAAAGGGTTAACTAACTATCTGTGGTGTTAGTGAAAAATCTATTTATGACGTGACCAATCGGGCTTAAGCATGATAGGGAAAGGTTTATCTAACTCTGTAGCATGGTAGTAAAATACTTAACTAACTGTATCATGGTAGTGAAAGGGTTAACTAACTCTGTAGCATGGCAGTAAAATACTTACCTAACTGTATCATGGCAGTGAAAGGGTTAGCGTGGCAGTGAAACAATTAATCCTGTGACGTGGCAGGGAAAAGGTTAACCCCCAGTAGTGCGGTAGTGAATGGATTAAAACCCATGCAGTGCAGTGGTGAAAGGGTTAAGCGGCGTTCTCATTTCCATGGAAAGACACAACGCCTCTGCTATTGTGTTCCGCGCATGGGCTTCTCCCTGCCGGTCAGAGCCGCCCGGCACACAGACCAATTAACTTTCAACCTGCCGCTGACCTTTTCCAACGTGCGGCCATTGGCTTTACAGCAGCTCCTTGTCAGCTGGTCATTTCCAAAATGGATAAAAAATGTGCCCGCATGATGAATTCCTGATGGTCCACATTACATCATGTATTAGCCTGCACTAATCACTCAATGGTGTTTTTTTCGTGTCCGTTTTGGGATGTAGTGATTTATTTTTTTGTTTTGTTTTTATCCTGTGCTCGAGCATTTGCATTATACAAATCGGGGGAGCGAGGCTCGTCTACCGTGGATGTGTGAATGATGATCCTCCCACGCTGTTTTCTCCACTGTGGTCGAGTTTACATGCTCCTCATTCATAATCAGCCAGCCCGGTGCCTAAACCCCTGTAGGCTGGCCCACAGAAATAATTGCTCTGGCAAAGTTCATGAAGTTACAAATTAATCAGGAACCAAAGAGGATTTATATTAGAAGAGGGCCCACTCTATTTTGCCAATAGAGGGTGCTCGAATCACAGTGAGTATGGAATTAATTGCGGTCAGTGGGAGAATTACACAAAATAGACATTTATGGCAAACAAAACACATTTTGGGGGGATACTATTTCATCTCTCTAAAGGTTGTTTATATAGATAGCAAAGGCTCATTAAATTCATTTGAAATGTAGTGTATTCCTGTGAGAAATTGCACTTTTTATTCACGATCACGTGATGAGACAATGACGTGTGCTCTGCTAAACTGATTCACTCCACGTTTTTAAGACATGTTCAAACTGGCAATACCTGACACATTTCCACACAGTTATTTCTGAGTTTAAAAATTATATTATTCCGACTATGAAAATGGAGGTAACTCTCCTCTACTAACGTTATTCACCTCATCGGTTTAAATGGAGCCAACACACACACACACACACACACACACACACACACACACACACACACACACACACACACACACACACACACACACACACACACACACACACACACACACACACACATACACACACACACATACACACACACACACACACACACACACTCACACACACACACACACACACACACACACACACACACACACACACACACACACACACACACACACACACACAGGGCCGCCTCAGGGGGTGTGCGAGCAGTGCGGTCGCACAGGGCCTCGCGGGAAGGGGGGCCTCGCAAAATAAAAAATAAAAAAAAATAAAAAAAAAATATTTTTTATTTATTATTTTTTTTATTTTTATTTTTTATTTTTTATTTTTTTTTGCTAGGCCCCCCTTCCCGCGAGGCCCTTTTTCATCACATACCTAAAATCTAGTTTTGCTTATATGCTTATATATTTCACATTAGACACGTTTGTAGAATGTGTCTGACTTGTTCCTGGGTCTGCAGATATACTCACTATTGGAGCTCAGCCTCTGGGGTTCTGCAGCAGACTGATTGATTGATTGATTGAAGACTTTATTAACAGATTGCAGAATGGGTACAATACAGTACAGCTCAATACACACAATTGTTAAGGGGATGCAGACCAGAGAAAGACTTTCGTCTTGTTTACATCAGGGTCCCCCATTTTCAATTCATCAGGACATATATGACATACATGACATACAGATAGTCAGTACTGCTACATCTATACATTTATGACATACCAGATTTGCAAATACAGTACTGTTTGTGATACAGAAGGAGTCAGGAAAAGGGAGTATATACATTTGACGTAGAAACTGTACATTGGAGGAGGTTGGGTGGGGGGGGTTGGGTACACTGGGATATTGACAACCATACTGGGTAATCTACATTGGAGGTGGTTGGGGGGGGGGGGGGCACACTGTATATACAAGCAAAACTGTACATTGAGGGGGGGGGGGGGAGACACTGTACAAACAAACAAAATTGTACATTGGACTATTGACAAAACCATACTAGGTAAATGACTGTACATTGGAGGGGGTTGGGTTCGGATATTTACAGGGGCCAGTGTTGAATTGCAGTCTCCCGTAGGTGTCCCTTGAGAGAGGTTTTGAAAGTGGGTAGTGATCCACATTCCTTTACAGCTTTGGGTAGGGCGTTCCACATTGATGTGGCATAATTGCGAAACGTGTTTAGTCCCTTATTTGAGCCGAATCTGGGTTTAACATGATTTGTGGAGCTCCCTCTGGTGTTGTGATCGTGGTATTCACTGACCTTTGGGAAGTATTTTGACATGTACATGGGTACCTTGGTCGTGTAGTGTATCTTGTAGACCAGGCCCATTGCAAGTTGCTGTACTCTGTCGTCTACTCTAAGCCATCCTAGGTTGTCAAAGTGGGCAGGGGTGAGGTGGGTTCTAGGAGTAAGGTCAAGCAGTAGTCTGACCAGTTTGTTTTGAGATGTTTGTAATTTTGTTTTTAGCGCCTTTGAGGTGCTTTGGTACCATGAGGTGCAAGCATAGTCGTAGTACCCCTGAATGAGTGCTCCTGCCAGAGTCTTCAGGGTATTCTTGTTTACCAGAGAGGAGATCCGGTACAAGAATCGAGTTCGTTGGTTGACTTTTTTTATTACATTGGATGCCATTTTGTCACAGGAGAGATTAGCCTCTAGGATGGAACCCAGGTAGGTAATTTCATCTTTCCTTGTGACAATATTGTCACCCACTGTAACTGAGAAGCCGTCGGTCTTGCTGAGTTTGTTATTTGAACCGAAGAGAATGGACTCTGTTTTGCCCATGTGTAATGATAGTTTGTTATCAGCGAGCCATATGCAGATTCTGCCTAGTTCCGAGCTGAGGGTTTTTTCAACCTGTAACTTGTTCTTGTCAGAGACCAGCAGGGCTGAGTCGTTCGCAAACAGGAACAAGTTGCAGTCACAAGCTGACGACATGGCATTTGCATAAATTAGGAACAGTAGCGGTCCTAGTATGCTTCCTTGTGGAACACCACAGCTCACTGTGAGGGGGGGGGATAGGGTACCGTTTACCTCCACCATCTGTTCCCTCCCCTCAAGGTAGGATTGCATCCAGCTCACTGATAGACTATCAAAACCAATTGCTTTTAGCTTGTCAATCAGAATGGAGTGATTGACCGTGTCAAAGGCCTTTTGTAGGTCCAGCATGACCATGCCGCAGTATTTGCCTGCGTCCACCTCTTGTTT
The DNA here is from genome assembly GCF_963971535.1 of Notolepis coatsorum. Lineage (NCBI taxonomy): Eukaryota > Metazoa > Chordata > Actinopteri > Aulopiformes > Paralepididae > Notolepis > Notolepis coatsorum. Next base: position 47,070,095 of record NC_140165.1, read on the forward strand.
GATGTGGTCATTCAAATAGAGAAGGCATGTGTCAGTGGAGTGGGATGTTCTGAAGCCAGATTGGAATTCGTAGATTAGATTTTTTTCCGCTAGGTACTTTTCGACCTGTTCGTAGACTATTTTTTCCATGACTTTCGAGATGGAGGTGAGAATAGAAACAGGGCGGTAGTTGCCTGGGTCTAATTTGCTGCCCTTTTTGTGCAGAGGGGTCACCCTCGCAATTTTGAAGTCCTTGGGGACGTGTCCCTGTTTTATGGAGAGGTTTATTATGTGTGTGATGATTGGGGTGATGGCGGCTGCTGAGTCTCTGAGGAATTTGGAAGGGATGTTGTCGTGGCCAGTGGCCTTGTTAGGTTGGAGGGCGCTCAGTTTATTGAGTACCTCATCTGTTGTTACCATTTCCAGCTTGAAGTCGTCCTTGCGGACCCCTAGGTTTTTGTAGTAAGCTACTATGTGTTCTACCCCATAAAGCCCTGAGTGGGAGGGTAGTTTGTTTACCAGTGTTGTGGCTATGTTTGTGAAGAAAATTTTTAAGTAATTGGCTACATCCAGCTTGTCTGTGATGAGCGTGTTGTCCGTTTTTATGTTTATGTTTGAGAATCTGGTTCAACGAAGGGAGTGGTTTTACTTACATCATGTGTAGTACACTACGCCGGCGTGAGTCAGCTGCGTTTGACTATTATGCTTAGTTATGCCAGCCAAGACGAAGAAAGAGGTCGGTCATTATCAGTCGGTCGGTCACCAAGGAACGTTGACGAAAGGCGGGACAAATGGCCGGAGCCTTGTCATGATGCAGTCGGGATATAGCCATGATGATGATGTCGGCTAGTAGCTAGCTTAGCTAAAGGCTATCTAGCGTTAGCTAACCTAGAGACATGCAGCCAAGATGAAGAGGATGGTCGCGTTAAATCTCGCACAGGGCCTCGCATTTCTCCCAGGCTGCCCTGCACACACACACACACACACACACACACACACACACACACACACACACACACACACACACTAGCAACAAGCCTTACTAAACTAGAGGGAGAAAGATGACCTGTCAGAAAAGGTTTTCCATTGGTTAGCTACTGTACTCACAAGGATGTGCCAGGAAACATTATTTTAGTAAATAATGACAACTAAGGGTCATGCATGCCATAGTATGGAGAAACATGCGTTGAGCAGATTCCAAAACCGAGAAATATCTACATTAGAAATCGTTTCCACACGAATCTCCTCATTAGCCACGTACTGTAGCACTGGTGCTAGAGGCCGCCATTGAGCTTTCCATTGAGGGAATAGGGAGTGGGAGATCTTTCGTTAACACTAGCACAGCCGACAAGGGGTCAAATGACCCCTAGGCATTTTCAATAAATGTATCCTCGTCACTCGGTCGAGCTCCAGCTCTGTCACTCAATGACTTTTCCTAAAAGTACCAGTTTTATCTGGCACGGTTTCTGAAATTTCAAAATGACTTCAGGAAAATGTAATTAGAACGTTATTCCACATAATGGGCCGTTGGAACAGACAAAAGTCACAGCACTTTGTGAGCATCTAGCGCAGGGGTGGCCAACCCATGGCTCGCAAGCTGCATGTGGCTCTTTGCCCGTCAATGTGTGGCTCTTCCATCAAAAAAATGTATATTATTTCTTTTTTTTAATATAAAAAAAAATAAAATGTTTATGTCACTCAAACCTACATTTCATTGTGGTAAACCTCATATATTTATATTCAGAGGTAATTATATAGTTTACACTGTTTATTTTTCTCATATTTCTCATATAAGCTGCTGGGTCATCTGACCCGTTCCCGGCGGGAATCAGTGACATTTTCTCCATGGCTGTGCTAGTGTTAAAGAAGCTAGGCGGTACAGATCCAGCTCTCAGGACTCTGAGCTCTGCTCTGCTCTGCTACTGCGGTAATCATGCACCATTGACCTGGCAGTGCTAAAGAGGCGTTAACGATACTACGCCCTTGCAGTCGATTTTTAAGAGCTGGATCTATATAGCTTTCCCTTTGTCTTTCAAACAAACAAACAAAACAAAAAGCTGCATCTGTTGACACACTGCATTTGTTCTGAAGCCCCCAAATTCCTGATGCCATAATACAGTGCCATTAACCTCTTAAGCCTGGAGCCTATTTTCTGAAAATCCGCCTATATATATACCTAGGTAAATGGAATATTGCTCCACTTCTACAAGGTCCATTTGCAGATTCTTGGTATCAAGGGACATATATGGACCTCAGTGAATGTATTCACAGTGTCAGAAATATTGTGTCTATTACTAGGCTTGCTTAAATTGTGATGAAACAAAGGAGAATATGAATTGTGATTTTTCTTTGCATCTTTTACAGTGAATAACACCATGCTAATAATGACCGAACATTAAAAACTGCCACTGATCTCGTTCAGTACCTTCTTGAGATCATGTGTACACAAATCTAAGGAAATTAATAAAGGGAAGATGATTAAACAGAAGGTTCTGTAGATACAGTACTGAATTCTCCCATCCGGACCAATGCAATTTGAAATATTATTAATATAGAATAGCAGGCTTATAAATTACCTTATTATAGCCAATTCGCACATTTATCTATATATACATATATTATCTTTAAAATGCACAAGTTCATTTTTGGATTTAGTATCACCAGGCGTGCATAAGAACAGATAATGAAATCTACTGTAATCTACTGTACTTTTTTTATTTTCCCCACAGTGCAACCGTTTTGAAAATAATTTCAGATCTAATTGTTCCTACATGCTAACAAGAGAAACTAACTGTGTTTCAATATTTGTCAAAAACGTTACCTTTTGTGGTAGAATTATCCCGAATAATAACAGTTATTGAAATAATTCATACAGAACTCTGAACCTTGAACCCCATAGAACTTTAAGAGAAGTGTAGTTTTGAAAAATTCCAACGGAGAACCAGACCTCTGGAAGACAAATGGCCGCAAAAAAAACAATTCCCATTCCCCCGGTTATACAAAATGGTTGCCTCTCGCGGAATATACAGACATTCCGAAGAGGAAAATCTATCTCTTTAACATATTCCTAAACTGACAGGGCGGCTACGTGGCGTAGTGGGCAAGGCGCTCGCCACAAATGACGGAGACGCTGGGCTTGCCTGTTCGAGTCCAGCGCTCCACATTGCTTTCAGTTTAGCTGGTCGTTCATACTAATACACATTGGCCATATTAGGGGGTGGGAAACTGATGGGTGGGGATCGGGCGTTGTGGACAGCGACTCCTACAGGTCGGTTGGTGCGCCTGCGCAGTAGAATCAGGAAGTGTCGGGGGCAGCGTGAGCCTCCCACGTGTTACTCCTCGCCACTTAGAGATCGAGCTGCGCAGGTGAAAAGATGCGACTGCTGTTACCTCAAGTACCGGAGGGGACTTGTGCTATGTATGACTTAGTCCACATTGCAGCCGGCTTGTGGGAGGCAAGAAACAGCGTTCGTGACAGGCGAGGGTTGAATTGGATGATACGAAATTGGGATGGGAGAAAATATTGAAAATGGGAGAAAAAGTGGATAAAAAAAAAAAACATATTCCTAAACTAACATATTGATGATAATAAACATTCTAAATGCTGTTGTGACATGTTTATGATGTTTATACTTGAATACGTTTGAAATAAAAATCGCTAGTTTTATAGAACAGTCTGGAAAATATTGATTTATGACCAGATGTCATTTTGGGACCGGTACCGGTCCCGTTGGGTATAAGAGGTTAAACTTGTTGAACTAAGCCAACACAGCACAGCCCACTGTTGCTAAGATAAGATAAGATTGATGCCCTTGGGGAAATCCAGTAATCATAACAGCATGGGGGAGGGGAGGTACAGGTAGTGGAAGACATAGCTACAGGTAAATGTCACAGAGTTATAGTAATAATAATAATAATAATAATAATAATAATAATAATAATAATAATAATAATAATAATAATAATAATAATAATAATAATAATAATAATAATAATAATAGATTGGATTTTAAGAGAGAAGCGCCTTTATCAGACTCAAGGACACTGTACAAGGAAAGGATAAAAAAAAAAAAAGATTGAAAAAATATAATAAAATACATAAAAGATCTGTGTATAGTAACAACAAGAAAAAACAAATAAGATAAGAGATATAAATAAAATAAAAAAGGAGGCAAGTTCTGTCCAATTGGATGAAGTGGTTGAAATTAACAAACAAACAAACAACAAAACAAAACAACGGAATCTGTGGCTTAAAAAAAGTCAGGGGTGGGCTACTTGGGAGCGGGGCCGTGTTGCGTGAAGGCAAGTGTGAACAGGTGGGTTTTTAGCTTGGTTTTGAAGAGGTTGATGGTGTCAGAGCCTCGGATGAGGGGGGAGAGGCTCTGACACCAGTGGAGATCGAAGTAAAATGTTTAATATAATTAAAAAGGCAGTGTAAACAATATACAATATAATTAACTCTGGACATGCACATATGGGCAACAAGGTGCGAGATGAGGGTATGTATGCCCTCTGTTATACGAAAATTAATGCTAAGATGCTAAATGCTAAATGCAAAATATATGAAATATATAATCTAATAATCCAATAGTCTAAATCTAATCTAATATATAATCAAAAAATGCTAAATATGCCAGGGAAAGCTGTGGGTGTTTATGTGGTGCATACCACTATGCGTAAATAAGCAGTAATATTACTGTAATATTACTGCTTATATACACATTTTGGCGTATCCAACCGGAGGTGACATGATGACATTCAGACTCTCGCTGTTTATGTGGGCAGAGAGAGGTGACGGTGACTTAGAACGTGAATCACTCAAGACACCAACCCTGCCGCCCTCCCTCCCTCCCTCCATCTGCTTAGGGTGGGGAAAGATGTTGCCCCCCCCCCCCTGTTGTTTGCGCTGGAAAAATCAGCAAGATAAGACTTGATCTCTCTGTAGTGAATTTGATCCCGTCACAGTACATCTTTGCATGAGATATGTTGAAGTGAATACTAAAGACACATTCATTAAAGTGATTTTGTTTGAATGTGGGCTGCTGATTCATTTATATCTATATTTATTCTGAAGCCCCCAAATTCCTGACGCCATTATTATACAGTGCCATTAAACTCGTTGAACAGCCCACAGTTGCTACACAGCACAACGCCACAGTACATGACACATATAAAATAAACCAGGGAGTCCCAGGGTGATTGGTACGGTGGGGGCTGCGGTAGCGGAACCCAATAGCAGAAGCACAGGGAGAGATAGAGTGGAGCGGTTTAGGATATTTATTCCAATAGGTACCATGCGTCAAAGTACAACAGTGGAATGTGCAGAATGAGATACAAGGGTGCTCTTCTTTCTCCTAGGGAACGTCCGGGCGGGCGGCGTCTCAATAGACAGCGTAGGCCGGCAGCGGGTTATCCTGGGCACAGGGAGAACAAAGGTTAGCACAGGGTCGGCAGTATTTAGGAGAGAGCAGCAAGGTAGGATACGTCCTCGTACCTAGGATGGCTAGATAACACTCCGATGAAGGACGACAGGATCCGTGGGGTGATATAGGGGCTGTTGATGAGCGAATCCCAGTCGTGTGCACTGATTAATCAGCATTAGCTCTTTTCAGATGCAAAACTATAGGCCATATGTGATATGTTATGTACTGTACATGTAAATGTGTCTGCTTTTTTTGTGCTTGCACACGTGTGTGTGTGTGTGTGTGTGTGTGTGTGTGTGTGTGTGTGTGTGTGTGTGTGCGTGCGTGCGTGTGTGCGTGCGTGCGTGCGTGCGTGCGTGCGTGCGTGCGCGTGTGTGTGTGTGTGTGTGTGTGTGTGTGTGTGTGTGTGTGTGTGTGTGTGTGTAGTCCAATCAACAGTCACCTCCCGCCTCGACTACTGCAATGAACTGCTTTCTGGCCTTCCGGACACTGCCACCAAGCCTCTTCAACTCATTCAGAACGCAGCGGCCCAACTGATCTCAAACCTACCGAAGTCAGCCCATGTCACCCCACTTCTTAGGGACCTGTACTGGCTCCCCATTGCCGCACAACTCCGCTTCAAGGCCCTCGACCTGGCATACCGTGCAGCAGTGGCGGCTCGCCACTAGGGGCGCTCGGGCGCCGCCCCCCCTGGTTAACCCTGGTTAAAAGATGGAAGAAGAAGAAATATTATTATAAATTTTTTTATAGCCCTATAAATAATATAAACATGTTTAAAATGAATAATATTTACTCATTTTAAGTATGTTTGTGTTTCCAATGCACAATATAATGTTAATATATCAAATATAAATAATTGTTTCCATGAACAGGAAGTGACTGTCGCCGCATTTCTCTCGGCCGCATTTCTCTCGGCCGCATTTCTCTCGGGCTAGACGCAATATCGCTTACAGTGGGCGTGCACGCCGTGCACTGGTTTCATCGCTGTATCCGTCGCAGCCAATCAGTGCGTAACACGCTGTGCGTTGAAATATGATGTATTATGATGGAAGTCGGGCACTTTTCCAAGCAATCTATTATCATTTAAGCAAGCAGCGCCAGTATTTTCCGTAGTCGCATTTCTCAGAGACGCTCTCTGATTGGCCGACGCGGCGACAACAGTACTTTTCCGTAGCCGCATTTCTCGGTTTTGCTTAGAAGTGGACGATAGAACGGCAGGTAGTTTGCAGGATGTTCGATGCTGTGTGTTGTGTTGTGATGCAGTCTCGAGTCTGGACAGTGGGCAGTGGATATACCCTGACACTGGTAACGTCGAACCGTCCGACTACATGCCAGCTGGACCAGCTACCCTCCCCACTCCTCCAGACCATAGCACCGGACATCCTCCCATTCCTAACTGCAACCATCAACTCCTCACTCAACTCGGGGGTGGTCCCCACCTCCCTAAAACAAGCCAGAGTCACGCCCCTCATAAAAAAACCAACCCTGAACCTCACCGTCATAGCCAACTATCGTCCTGTCTCTCTTCTCTCCTTCCTTTCTAAAACACTTGAACGTGCTGTATCCAACCAACTTACTGCTTATCTCTTACAGAATGACCTCCTAGACCCCAATCAGTCTGGCTTCCGGACTGGCCACTCCACAGAAACGGCCCTCATTGCGGTCACAGAGGCACTTCACTTAGCAAAAGCGAAAGGCCTCTCCTCTGTCCTGATTCTCCTAGACCTATCTGCAGCCTTCGACACAGTCAACCATCAGATCCTCCTCGCGGCCCTCGCAGGAATGGGAGTGGCTGGATCTGCGCTGACATGGCTGACATCATACCTCAATGACCGCTCCTACCAAGTGTCATGGAGAGGGACTCTGTCGGCCACCCGCCCCCTCCGGACGGGTGTCCCCCAGGGCTCGGTCCTAGGACCCCTTCTCTTCTCCCTCTACACTAAATCACTGGGTAACATTATCACGTCTCATGGCTTCTCATATCATTGTTATGCCGATGATACTCAACTCTTCCTCTCCTTCCCTCCCTCAGATATCCACGTCTCTGAGCGGATCTCGGCCTGTCTGTCCGACATCTCCGCCTGGATGACGACCAACCACCTCAAACTGAACCTAAGCAAAACAGAATTGCTCCACCTGCCGGCCAAATCCTCCCCCCTGACCGACCTCTCCATCACAGTCGAGAATGCAGCTGTGACCGCGTCGCCGACCGCCAAGAACCTTGGTGTTGTCCTCGACGACCAGCTGAACTTCTCTGCTCACATCGCAGCGACAACCAGAACCTGCAGATTCCTCCTGAGCAACGTCAGAAGGATACGCCCCTTCCTGACAAAAGAAGCCACCCAACTCCTCGTCCAATCAACAGTCATCTCCCGCCTCGACTACTGCAACGCACTGCTAGCTGGCCTCCCGGCCACTGCCACCAAGCCTCTTCAACTCATTCAAAACGCAGCGGCCCGCCTGATCTCAAACCTACCGAAGTCGGCCCATGTCACCCCACTTCTTAGGGACCTGCACTGGCTCCCCATTGCTGCACGTATCCGCTTCAAGGCCCTCGACCTAGCATACCGTGCGGCAAAGGGAACCGCTCCCGCCTACCTCCGGTCAATGGTCTCTAACTACACACCCTCAAGACCCCTACGCTCTGCATCTTCTGGCCGCCTCAGATCTACTCCTATCCAAGCTCCCGGAGGGTCATCAAAGAGAAGCCGCCTATTCTCAGTCCTTGCCCCACAATGGTGGAATGAACTACCCATCCCAGTTAGGACAGCCGAATCCCGTCCAATCTTTCGCCGTCGACTAAAGACTCACTTCTTCAACCATTATCTGAAATGATAAAAAAAAATAAAAATAAAAATAAAATCTAACCCCGACTAACCTTAATGTCATGCACTTGTCCTAATAAACTAACCTACACTGTAACACGCAACACTTTGATGAACATTGTTACTCAGCTGATAGAGTTATACCCTTCTTGCTGTCTTGTCGCACAGAACTTGTAAGTCGCTTTGGATAAAAGCGTCAGCTAAATGACTAAATGTAAATGTAAATGTAAATATACATCGACAACAGTCTGGGGGACAGTCAGTGGACATACACTTTAGCAAGCCCTCCGGCTGGACCACGTTTCAATTAAACAAAGTGAGTTAATTCTCTCTCTCTCTCTTAGCCACTCAGCTAACGTTAGCCGCTGTTAGCCACTCAACTAATGCTAAACTAACTAACTAACGTGATTCCGCGATACCAGTTCCATTAGTGAGGAAAGGGGGGGGGGGTATATTGAGGAGGCTTGACAACAGAGGTTGATAACTTCACATTTATTGGCAATTCGTTTCTTTATATCGCTTCCAGGTTCCAACTGTGTTTACATTGACAAAATCCTGGTCTGGTAAACTATGGGCTATGGCACATCAGAACGCTCAAACGCTCTCTCTCTCTCTCTCTCTCTCTCTCTCTCTCTCTCTCTCTCTCTCTCTCTCTCTCTCTCTCTCTCTCTCTCTCTCTCTCTCTCTCTCTCTCTCTTTCTCTCTCTCTCTCGCTCTCTTTATGCTGTGTTTTTGTTGAACTAAGTCATTAATTTCGTCGCGGGTGGATCATAATCAACCAGACAATGAATGGTAACTTGTTTAAAATGACAAGTTATACAAATGTGTTCATTATTGTATTGATCAGAGAGAGAGTGGAGTTTCTTTTGGATTGAAAATAAGTGGATTATGGCTTGTTCAATATCGTCTATGTTTGAATGAATGAATGAAAACTTTATTTAACAGATTGCAGAATGGGTACAATACAGTACGGCTCAATACACACAATTGTTAAGGGGATGCAGACCAGAGAAAGACGTTTGTCTTGTTTACATCAGGTTCCCCCGTTTTCTATAGTTTAATAGCTAGCCTTGGCTCGTTTAACAATATGCAAAATATTTGTACAGCCCTGTACTCATACTGAAGTTATTCTTGGTATATAATACTACACATACTAGGTCTGATTGTGTAACGAATCTATTCCACGTCGCGCTGTGTGTGAGAGAGAGAAAGAGAGAGAAGGAGAGATAGAGGGGGATACTAATTAATTCCGCCCCCCCGTGAAGATTTCACGAGCCGTCACTGCCGTGCAGCAAAGGGAACCGCTGCCGCCTACCTCCGGTCAATGGTCTCTAACTACTCACCCTCAAGACCCCTACGCTCTGCATCTTCTGGCCGTCTCAGACCCACTCATAACCAAGCTCCGGGAGGGTCATCAAGGAGAAGCCGCCTATTCTCAGTCCTTGCCCCACAATGGTGGAACGAACTGCCCACCACAGTTAGGACAGCCGAAACCCGTCCAATCTTCCGCGGTAGACTAAAGACGCACTTCTTCAACCATTATCTGAAATAAAAAAATTCGAAAAATTCTAAATAAAAAAATCTAACCCTAACTAACCTTATTGTCATGCACTTGTTGTAATATACTAACCTACACTGTAGCACTCAACACTTTGATGCACATTGTCACTCAGCTGATAGATTTGTGCCCTTCCTGATGAATTGTCCTACAGAACTTGTCAGCTAAATGACTAAATGTAAATGTAAATGTAGTATGCATACAGGTGAACAGGCATGTTTACATATGTGGGCACAAGCTGGATTACAACATGACTAATAGATTTGACAGCATTGCAGCAATGTTGCTAATTTGGGCACTAAATACGTGTTTGGACCCAAGATGGTGGCGCGTGAACAACATTTTTTCTCCAGTTTTTGCAAATTAGCAGTAATCTACATTATCTACCTACTTGTTTTAAGTCTGCTCACCCATAATAGTCTTGTTTTCATATAGTTCATCCAACAATATATTTTGGTATATCTGTGCCACTGTACATATTAATATTACAACTCTGTACATAAAATAATTGTGTTGCATCTGAGAATAGCTAATCTGATTGACAATACACTCACTCAGTACTGTCTAATAGTAGTACTAATTTATATATTTTATACCCAGTTGAATCACCTGTACATTGTATATTACTATTGCACTTTACTGTTACATGTGCACTCTGATTGGATGCCAAACTTTTTTTTGTGTTACTGTACTTGTGCTGTATAATGACAATACATTTGAATCTAATCAAATCTAATCTAATCTAAAAGGCATTCAATGTACCAAATGCCTGCATATTCTATACTAAGGTATTGCAGCTCTTTGCATTATGTCTGCACAAAACTAGTGGTTGAACACCATTAAAAGAGATCATGAACAAGATGTGTACAGTATTCAGTACAAATCCTACAAGATGTGCATGGTCTAAATCCACATAGAGGATTATTACAAGGCATTTAGATAATCTTAAGGAATAACAATATGTTTATTATAAAACCTTCTGAATGGTACATCTGAGTTTATAGGTAGACTTAACTTCCTCTCTATTCTCTTTAGTCAACACAGTAGGATCTGATTGAAGTGATTTCTGAAACAGTCTCTCTCCCTGGGGGCAGAAAGCTCAATACATCATTTTGATCATCATTATTGAGATGCCCCTATGTAAAATACATTTAAACTGCAGATTATGTTCTAGAGCTGGACGGACCATTCCGAGGGAATGTATGCATCCACATTTTCTAGTTCGAATGAGCCCTGGTCTCAGATTTCAATTTCCTTTTTACGGCCCCAAACTGTTCATTCTCTTTTAACAACCTTCATTCCTATAGAGTTCAGGCAGTATTGTCAGGGTAATTGAGGAGCAGATTGAGAGTGATTACCATACATTCCAATGATAACTCGGCTGATAGGTAGGTATATGGGTCTAATTACCCAGAAAAAGATTAGGTTGCTCCGTATGCATACGAGAGGTGGGAGTAATAATCACAATTATAGCTTTTGCGATCTTGCATCGATTCACAGATTCAACAATTAATATGTTTTCTTTGTCCAGGGGGTTTGAGTGTTATTTTTGTGTGGCAACTTAAACCCTCCAACAGTAGCCTATACCTGGAGTAAACTGGATTGTGATATACGAGGTTCTACCGTCATGGTGGGTTCAGGGTTCTGGGTGCAGCAAATATTCCTTCAACGTGTTTCAAATTATCCACTGCAGATAATTCCCTTACAAAATATGATCATGGTAGTTTGATGGTATTTAATCATTTAAATGATTGTAAATGATTGTATACATCATTTCTCATGGTAAAAATCATGTATTAATGGTACCACGTCTGTACTTGATTGATTGATTGCATGTATTTGATCGTTCATAAAAGATACATATAAAACTGGCCAGCAGGAATACATACATTTAAAAAATCATCAAGGTTACAAATACAATAAAGCCAAAAGGCTTATTTCCATTGTGGACCTCTGGGGGTGGATTGGGGCATGATAGACAGTTGGCTGGCAGAAACAGTATAGCTACTCTGAAACCCAAATACAAAAACACAAAAACAAACCACACAATTTCACTACATTAAAAGCCAAATACACAATCAAATTAAATTAATCTACAGCATTCCCTTTAGTCCGTCATCCTATCATTCCTCGCTTCTATGAGAATCCCATGGAGGCAGACGCCAACAATTTTTTCAAACCGGTCTTAAAGCCTCTTTCCGTAGTTAGTGCTTTGCAAGAGGTGGGTAATTGGTTCCGTAGAACTCCTGCCGTATACAACAATTTATTTGGCCTCATATAACTCTTATAACCTGTGTAGAATTATATCCGTCTGGCTGCCTCTCGTGGAGTAAGTGTGAGTCTCACTCACCCAACTAAAATAACTGACCAGATATGCAGGGACTGTAGCGTTCCTTATTTTAAAGGTCAGCCCCAACTTGATCTGAGCCACTCTCCTTTCCACTGGTAACCAGTTCAGACCATCAAAGTGTGAGTCATTGAGATGTGTACTTACTTACAGTAAATAATACATAGTAAATAATATAATGGTATAATCCAATTTAAACCATGATACCCATAGTTCACAACCATGGTAGTGCCCAGAACATGAAATAAATACCAGGATACTTTATTTTGAAAATGCATTATACTTTTTGTTTACAGTACACACACAGTACAAACACACAGTACATTCACACAATACACTCACACAGTACAAACACAGTACACTCACACAGTACAAACACCATACAAACACACAGTACACTCACACAGTACAAACACAGTACACTCACAAAGTACCTTCCAGTAGCTCTATGTAGAAGCTCCCGATTATGTATCTATACCAGTGGAGGTTTCTCTATGACAACACGTGAAACACAAATTCACTCATAATTCATAATTATTATTAATTTACATATATATATATACATTTATTTTATTTATATATATATAAAAAAAATATTTTTTTAATTATTATTATTTTATATTTTTTTATTAGAAAAGTTTTCCCCTGTAAAAAAAATGCCAGTGAATTTTTCTTTTTTTAAAATGGCCAAAATTGACAGCTCTGAGCAGGCCTGCACTGCAGTAATGACTGCAGTAATTATTCGTGAAGAAAACTTCACAGGTGTGACCCAATGTTATATAAATAATAAATAACAGCCAATCGAAATAGGCTATTAACTTCGTCTAAGCACGGTCTGTGCAGTTAAACTCTTGCCATTGAATGGAGGATTGAATGATTGACAGCCCTTGCCATCCAATACATGGAGGTTGAATATGATTGGCAGCCTTGCAAATCCAATCAGAGATTGCTGCATTGCAAAGTCAAAACGGGTCCATCTGCAGGTTAGGTTTAGCTCTGGCCAATCTCAAGTTTCTCAAGTTTCTTTATTAGTTACTTGTCATACAGAAGTACAGAATACTTTTATACAAAATGTAACAGAAATAAGCATTTTGTATAAAAGTATTCTGTACTTCTGTATGACAACTAATAAAGAAACTTGAGAAACTTGAGATTGGCCAGAGCTAAACCTAACCTCCGACCCTGCAGATGGACCCATTTTGACTGTTTGAAAGAGCAAGGAAGTAGTTTAGTTGTTGTTTAGTAGAAGTAAGCTGTACAGCTATAACAAGTAAAGTCAGGCTAAATTAAACTTTGCGCCAACATTAGGACCGAAGTATAAACCAGCAACTGAGCAACATGAAGAAGTGGACTTATGCATCTGGATCAGAAAAAACGTTGTGGATGAAAAAGTAAGTAGGCTAGTGTTTGTAAAAGCTTGTATGCTAACAGTAGCTAGCCAGCTTAGCCTACATCACGATGATAATCACCAAGCTAACTTACTGTACACACTGTAGGGCTGGGCAATTAATCAAAACAGAATCGCGATATCGATTCATAGACCTATGCAATCTCATTTCTAAGTTATGATTTTTTTTTTTTTTTTTTTTTTTTTTTTTTTTACTTTTTAAATTATTTTATCTGGGTTGAACATGATTTGTGGAACTCCCTCTGGTGTTGTGGTCGTGGTATTCACTGACCTTTGGGAAGTATTCCGACATGCACATGGGTATCTTAGTGGTGTAGTGTATCTTGTAGACCAGGCCCATTGCAAGTTGCTGTACTCTGTCGTCTACTCTAAGCCATCCTAGGTTGTCAAAGTGGGCAGGGGTGAGGTGGGTTTTAGGAGTAAGGTCAAGCAGTAGTCTGACCAGTTTGTTTTGTGATGTTTGTAATCTTGTTTTTAGTGCCTTTGAGGTGCTTTGGTACCATGAGGTGCAAGCATAGTCGTAGTACCCTTGAATGAGTGCTCCTGTTTTCCAGTCTTCAAGGTATTCTTGTTTACCAGAGAGGAGATCCGGTACAGGAATCTAGTTCGTTGGTTGACTTAGTTTTATTACATTGGATCCCATTTTGTCACAGGAATGATTTGCCTCTATAGGATGGAACCCAGGTAGGGAATTTCATCTTTCCTTTTAAGATAAGATAAGATATTCCTTTATTGATCCCCTTGGGGAAATTCAGGCATCATAGCAGCATGGGGGAAGGGGGGGGGGGGTAACAGGTAGTGAAAACAACACAAGCAGTGTAAACAAATAGGTCAATATAATTTACTATCTAACTAACTGAAATATATTTTCACAGTGTCACATAAGGTGCAGTATGCATAAGGTAGTGTTATAATTTACTATCTAACTAACTGAAATATACATTATTCATTATTCACAGTATCACAGTATCCACATAAGGTGCAGTATGCCTAAGGTAGTGTAAGTTGTCCTCCTTGGGTTCCTATAAGTCCCAGGTCGATGTCTGGCAGCAGTTGCTGCCCACTGTTGTGGAGCCTGATGGCCACTGGTATGAAGGACTGTCCGAGGCGGTTAGTTGAGTGTCGGGGGGGTATGAGTCTGTGGCTTCCTTGTCACCTTCACCTAATATGTTTTGATCTGGTCAGGTGCGCTGTCACCTAAAATGTTTGATCTGATCAGGTGCGCTGTCACCTAAAATGTTTTGATCTGATCAGGTGCGCTGTCACTTAATATGTTTTGATCTGATCAGGTGCGCTGTCACCTAATATGATTTCATCTGGTCAGGTGCGCTGTCGCCTAATATGATTTCATCTGGTCAGGTGCGCTGTCACCTAATGTTAATATGTTTTCATCTGTGTCCACTGACCACTGACACACAGTGGGGGATGTTTTAAAAATATAATTTAATATATAATATAATATAATAATTTGTGCTTCACCTAAAAATTTGGTCAGCAGCCTCCACTGATCTATACTGCATACAGGATGGATCCCAGGACGAAGAGCTGTTACCTTGGTGATAACCAGTGATGGGAATAACGGCGTTATAAATAACGGCTTTACTAACGGCGTTACTTTTTTCAGTAACGAGTAATCTAACGGATTACTCTTCCAATCTTAATAACACCGTTACTGCCAAAAAATGCGGCGCGTTACTTTTTTTTTTGATCAATTTTTTTTATTATTAATCACATGAAACAAGACAACACAATAACCACAGTAACAAAAAACATAACTTCACAGGAGAATAACCACCAATAATAATACAGAATACAGAATAATAAATTATAAAGACAAAAAGAAAAAGAAACAGCGTCCAACCTATCAATATAGATGGCTATTTCAATAACAAAAAGGTTTTCAAACATGCCAACCTTTCCCCACCTTTACAAAGTGGAGTGACTTCACAGATTGTTTACGAGAGTGTTGCCGCAGATTTACTGTAGATAGCCTAGGTCCCTTACACATGTTCAAGACTGCCAAACTCGCAGAAGGTAAAGTGTAAGAAGAAAGACAATCTTCCTCCAGGTTGGTTGACAGGTCAATCAGTCTGCCAATATTAGTCCCTTGGGGAGATGGCATGTGAATTGACATATAGCGCAGAGTAGCTAAATATCAACCCCCCCTAAAATTCCCCCAGTCAAAGTTAAGAAGGACAAGACAAAAACCAAGACAGATAAGACATTTCCTCCTCCCCCTCCCCAGAGACCGCCGGACCCCCCTGATCAAGCGCCCCAACCCCGCTCAGCCGCACACAGCGGTCTTTACCTTCTCAGCTGCTGCGAACCACAGGTCAATGCCAGCCTGCCCTACCCCAATCACCCGAGCCGTGGATATCTCAAGATAAATCACATCCAATAGAGTTAGGGACCAGTTAATCATTGTAAGCTTCTCAGGCTCCTTCCATCTCATTGCTATAAGCTTCTTCGCTGCTGTGACGCCCGCTAGGACAACCCTTTTCAGTTGTACAGACGCGGGTAGTGTCGTTATATCGTTCAGGAGTAGCGTAACAGCTGTGAATGGGATAGTTAAGCCACACAGATCTGAAAGTTTGTCCGTTATTGACCTCCAGAAACGGGCCACTGGTGGGCAATCCCAATACATATGCATATAAGTGCCAGTGGCCTTTTGAGAGCACAAAGTGCACCGAGAGTCGGTTATCAGTCCCATAGCAAATAGCTTCCTAGGTGTAAGATAGGTCCTATGAATATAATTAAAATTAATTTGCTGGTGATTGGGGTTGCGGGAAGATAATGCCACATTTGCCCAAACATCATCCCAGTCAAACTCGGGGTCCAACTCCGGGATATCCACACGCCAGATTGTATCCAATGATAAATTTTTATACGTGGATTGAATTAAGAGCGTATAAAAGTCTGAGATAAACCCTCTGGATGTCGTTCTGTCCACTATGAGCCTGAGGAAGGGGTGTGGGTGCAAAGCTTGAGCCCACGGTACGCCATGCGCCCTCAGTGCTGACCTTAGTTGAAGGTAAAGAAAGAAGGACTCGCTGGGAAGATCATAAAATTCTCTTAAGTCCTGAAACGCACGGAGGCCGTTCTTATCATAAATATCCTCCAGAGTATGCACTCCCCTCCTTTGCCATTGAGGAATATTAACCGGCTTGTGCCCTACAAGTAATTGCTGGTTATTAAAAATTGGAGAGTCCAGGTGCCATGGGCATTTAACCCCACACGACCTCTGTACATTACGCCACGTTTGGATCACGTGAGTTATGATCGGTCCATACCTCAGCCGGCATTTCGAAATAGAGACAGTGGAGTACACCACATCCTGCAATCTTAGCGGAGATACCGCCGCCGCTTCTAAGGAGCGCCACGATACCGCCTCTACAGGGTCTAGCCAGCACATCAGAGGTCTCAGTGAAAAGGACCAGAAATAAAGTTTAAAATCAGGGATTGCGAGGCCCCCATCTTGTTTTCTACGTTGAGTAGTAGCCCTTTTGATTCTCGGGCGTTTGTTATTCCAGATAAACCTAGATACCATCGATTGTACCTTGCGCCAGTGGTCTATTGGAGGGGGCAGGGGGAGCATTGAGCTAATAAAATTTATCCTAGGCAGGATGTTCATTTTGATTATGGAAGCCCGGGCTTGTAAGGAGTTAGGAAGGGACGACCACCTGTCTAGATCCTGGCGTATTTTATCATAAGTACCCGTGAAGTTGTACTTAGTAGTTTGGTTCAGCGTGGGGAATATCTCTATGCCCAAGTATTTAAAATGTTCTACTATGGGGATATCAGCTGGTAGTCGTACCGCCTTGGCCAGCTCATTAAGAGGTAGGCAGGCTGATTTGTTCCAGTTAATCTTAAAGCCTGACAATTTACCAAAGTCGTCGATTATCCTCAATAATTTTGTGGCCGACCGGGAGGGGTCGTCCATGAAAATCAGCAGGTCATCCGCGTAGAGAGCAATTTTGTGTGGAGTATTATTGACCATTATGGGGACGATGTCCTCCGATTGCCTAATAAATTGGGCCAAAGGTTCGAGGGAAAGCGCAAACAGTCCTGGACTCAGAGGACAACCCTGTCTAGAAGATCTGGAGACCGGAAAGAGTGTGGAACAGTTTTTGCCTGTCAGTATCATCGCAGACGGCGAGGCATACAGGACTTTAATCATATGAATAAAACTCTTCCCAAGACCCATGACCTCAAGTACCTTCCACAGGTATGACCACTCAAGTCTGTCAAACGCCTTCATGGCATCCAAAGACAGAACTGTGGATGGAGTTGTATTGTCTTTACTGTTATCGATTACATGCAACAGCCTCCTAAGATTATCTGCAGCCAGACGCCCCGGGATAAAACCAGTTTGATCGCAGTGTACCAATACAGACATAAATCTCTGCAGGCGACGGGCCAGCACCTTGGCAAACACTTTTAAATCGGCCCGAGAAGACTCAAGGGTCTATAGCTACCACAATCATTGGGATCTTTGTCCTTCTTGAGAAGTAAAGAAATCAACGCCATATTGACATCTCTTGAGAACTCCCCTTGTTCGATAGCGTAATTGATCATATCAAGCATCAATGGACCCAGTTGGTCCCAGAAAGCTAAATACACTTCGGGTGGAATACCATCCCAGCCTGGTGCCTTACCCTCTGCATTTCAACAATCGTCTCCCCTCAATTCCACGAGAGTAATCGGTCTCCCCAGTTCCTTGGCCTCTTCCTCAGAAATGTGGGGTATCTCAAGCCCGCCAATGAACGATTCAAATTTAGAGTCATCAAGATTACCCTCTGAGCTATATAACTGTGAGTAAAACTCTTTAAAAGTGTCATTGATCTTTTTCGAATCAGTAGTGACTGCACCCTGGCTCGTCCTAATCGAGGGGATATCCGAGAAATGATCATTTGAGCGTATTTTCATTGCCAATAGATGGCTAGGTCTGGAGCCGTGAAAGTAGTAATTTTGTCTTGTCCTATGTATCAAGAACTCAGACTGTTGTTTAAGTATGGAGTTTATTTCTTTTTTGACTATCTTACGTTGTGTGTTTAGTCGTTCGTTATAGTTAGTTTGCAAGGATGCGTATAGGTCCGCATATAATGATTCCAGTCCTTCTAGCTTTTTTGACCGGGATTTTTGCAAATTGGAGGCAAATAGTGTGACATGACCCCTGATAAATCCTTTCAATGCGTTCCACAGGACCCTAGGGTCTTCTACTGTGCCAACGTTGATCTGCAAAAATTCAGCTAGTTTACTCCTGAACTCAGAACAGAAGTCATCGTTCTTTAGCAAGGTCGAATTAAAACGCCATCTGGGAGCTCTTGCGGAGAGCCTGCCAAAGGTTGCCGTAAGGAAAATCCCCTTGTGGTCTGAGAGAGCCAAGGGAACCAATGAGACATCGAAACTATCAAACATATTAGGGGACGCGAATGCATAGTCAATTCGAGAGAAGCTTTTGTGTCTGGCTGACAGGTGAGAGTAATCTTTGAGGGTGGGGTTGGATAAGCGCCAAAGGTCTGTGAGCCCCGTGTCCTTGGCCCACATCCTAAGGGCCTTAGAGGCCCGTTTTTGGTCGCTCGTTTCAGAGGGCCCGGACCTATCCATCTCCGCATCCCAGCACGCATTAAAATCGCTACCCACAATGAGAGCGTATCCATTAAGTTCCAACATATTCAAATGCGGCGCGTTACTATGATTGAAGCAGTTTTTTCATCAGACCAACTAGATCTCTGCGCCGAGAGGCAATACTTTTTTTTAACTGTTCTTCCTTGGTTAGTAGGCAGTTCGCGAGACAAGCGCATACATGCTGACGATTGGCTGAGGTTGAGTACAATTTCATGGTAAGCCAATCAGAGGTAGAGTTGGGCCGGTGTTCGAAAGCATGCATAGTCGGACACACAACGAAAAGACAAGCGAGTCAGTCAACGAGAGAGAGAGAGAGAGAGAGAGAGAGAGAGAGAGAGAGAGAGAGAGAGAGAGAGAGAGAGAGAGAGAGAGAGAGAGAGAGAGAGAGAGAGAGATACACAACACATCTGTTTTTTTATTTGCACTACAAAGAGTGTATATCTGTAGGCCTATGTCTTAATTGTCATGATTAGATTAGTTTAGATGATTAGATTAGATTCTTATATCTGTATATCTGTATGTTGTGTATGTCATAAATGTCATTATGAATTGAAAATGGGGGACCCTGATGTAAACAAGACGAAAGTCTTTCTCTGGTCTGCATCCCCTTAACAATTGTGTGTATTGAGCTGTACTGTACTGTACCCATTCTGCAATCTGTTAATAACATTTTTCAATCAATCAATCTGTTATGGTTTGTAACCGACCTCAAACGCAACGGCACAGAGAGGAAGTTCAGAGTTAGCCAAAGCTAGGGCGTATTTATTTACAGAGTCACAAGATGGATGAAGTACAGCAATCTAACAAACGGGGATCTGGCATGTGATGATGTTGCGGCTCTGCAGATACTCCCAGTAGGTAGTGGTGAGGAATTGGCAAGTGACGTTGAAGCGGCTCTGCAGATACTCCCAGCTTTCACTCCCAGTGGAAACGGAGAGAGAGAGAAATCAGAGTTAGCCCAACGAACACACAGAGGCAGAGAGGTGACTGGTCCAGTATTAATCCAAGTGACTTGATCTTTGGTGTACCACACACAAGTTAGCTGAGTCCAGAGAAAAACAATACGGTAATCTTCAGTGTTAATCTAACACAAAAATTAGGTGAGTCCAGTACAAACAAAAACGGGATTTCTTCGGTGTTCACCAAACACACAAAAAACTGATAATCCAAAAGACTGTTTCCAAAAACACACCAGAGCGCAACGCGAAAAGCCGGCAGATAACGAGGCGCAGCTCCGAACGGGGAACCAGGTTCTCCACAGCGGTTCTACACAAAAGGTCCTGGAGAGCAAAAGACAGGAACAGCGACGGGGAAGGAAGGTATATGCAGGTGTATTTCAGAACGACCCAACATCGATAGTAAGGAGGTCTGAGTATATAAAGCCTTCAGGGGCGCTAATTACAAGCTGTGACAGCTGTGGGATGAGATTGATACTTGCTCCAAAAGCGTGTGGCGGGGAAAGCACCAATCAACACGGCACCTTAAAGGAACGGAGCGTGTGGCGGGGAATGCATTAATCAACATAGTACCTTAAAGGAACGGAGCGTGTGGCGGGGAGCGGACCAAACCTCACAGTACCCCCCCCTCCACGGGAGCCACCCGGCGACCAGCCCGACCCGGCTCGCCCGGATGGGCACGATGGAAGTCGGTGATCAGGCCGGGATCCACGATGAGCTGGCGGGAGACCCAGCTCCGTTCCTCCGGACCGTACCCCTCCCAGTCCACCAGGTACTGGAACCCCCGACCCCGCCATCGAACGCCCATCAACCGGCGGACCTGCCACTGGGGGTGACCGTCCACCATCTCGGGAGGAGGTGGTTCCGGAGCAGGAGGCATCAGGGGACTGAGAGAGACAGGCTTAACCGGGGACACATGGAAAACGGGGTGAATGTGCATGGACGCAGGAAGCTTAAGACTCACCGCCGCCGGACTGAGTACCTTCAGAACCTCAAAAGGACCGACGAACCGGGGGTTAAGCTTCTTGGCCGAGGACCGAAGTGGAAGGTCCCTTGCGGAAAGCCACACCCTCTGCCCAGGGTGGTACGTCGGCGCAGGAACCCGGCGCCGGTCAGCCCCACGACTGGCACGCTCCGATGACCGGAGCAGCGCGGTCCTGGTGATCTCCCAGACCCGACGGCACCGATCGAGGTGGTCCTGTACGGAGGGAACTGCCACCTCCGTCTCCTGTGCAGGGAAAAGAGTGGGTTGGTAGCCCAGGGATACCTCAAAGGGTGAGAGACCGGTGGCGGAACTGACCATGGAGTTGATGGAGTACTCGACCCAGGGAAGGAAACGGCTCCAAGAAGCTGGTCTCTCGGCAGCCACACACCGAAGAGCAGACTCCACACTCTGGTTCATCCTCTCCGTTTGTCCGTTAGTCTGGGGATGATAACCAGAGGAAAGACTGACCGTTGCCCCCAATCCCTTGCAAAAAGCCCGCCATACCTGGGAAGTGAACTGGGGCCCCCGGTCCGAGACG
This sequence comes from Notolepis coatsorum, assembly GCF_963971535.1. Classification (NCBI taxonomy): domain Eukaryota; kingdom Metazoa; phylum Chordata; class Actinopteri; order Aulopiformes; family Paralepididae; genus Notolepis; species Notolepis coatsorum. Next base: position 47,091,742 of record NC_140165.1, read on the forward strand.
ACGTCCTGGGGAAAACCATGGAAGCGAAACACGTGGCGTGTCAGGAGGTCCGCCGTCTCGGCCGCCGAGGGAAGCTTGGGAAGGGCCACGAGGTGAACCCCCTTGCTGAACCGATCCACCACGGTCAGTAGGCACGTGTTCCCCTGGGAAGAAGGAAGACCCGTGACGAAGTCCAGCGCCACATGTGACCAAGGACGGCTAGGAATGGGAAGCGGCTGCAATAGCCCAGAGGGTGCCTGGTGGGAGGCCTTGCTGCGGGCGCAGACTGCGCAGGCCAGTACGAACTCCTTGACGTCGTTCCTCATGGTGGGCCACCAGAATCGACGAGCCAGGAAGGAGAACGTGCGATGAACGTCCGGGTGGCAGGCGAACCGGCTGGTATGGCCCCACTGGAGGACCCGGGACCGGACCGAGTCGGGGACGAAGAGACGATGAACCGGTACATTGCCTGGAGCGCGATGGAAGCGTAGGGCACGCCTTACCACCCCCTAGATGCCCAAGGTGACTACTCCTACCACCCTGGCCTCTGGGAGGATGGGAGTCGGGTCCTCAGTGGTTGGAGCCCCCTTGGAGTGTAACCGGGACAGGGAGTCTGCCTTCGTGTTGCGGGAACCAGGGCGAAACATCAGCGAGAAGTCGAACCGACTGAGGAAGCTGGCCCATCTTGCCTGCCGGCCATTGAGGCGCTTGGAAGCACGGATGTACGTCAGGTTCTTGTGGTCCGTCCAAATGGTAAATGGCTCCTCTGCCCCCTCTAGCCAATGACGCCACTCCTCCAAGGCAGCCACAACCGCCAGCAGCTCCCAATTGCCGATGTCATAGTTCCTCTCAGCAGGAAGTGTTGGGAGCAGGGCGGCCCGCAGTACCGTCACGAGTACGGGGGGTCTGGAGAACCTCTGGAGGTCCCTGTCGGGGTCTCTCACGTCTTCTCTCCTGGAGGCGTCCGTCGATGCGAATGGCGAGGCTGAACAGGTCCTCGAGGGACTCAGGTTCCTCACGGGTCGCGAGCTGGTCCCTGACAGCGTCGTTGAGCCCCCTCATGAAGGTGAGACGAAGCGATTGATCGTTCCAACCGCTCTCCGTTGCCGCCAGTCTGAACTCCAGCACGTAGTCGGTGACCCCGCCACTGCCCTGCCGGAAGGTACCCAACCGGGCTCCAGGGTCCTGGCCACGGGCTGGGTGGTGGAAAACCCTGCGGAGCTCAGCCACGAAGTCTGGGTAGGAGAAACAGAAATCAGCCCCCATTGCCCAGGAGGCAGTGACCCACTGGGCTGCCCGGCCTGAGAGCAAGTTAGTCATGTAAGCCACTTGGGCTCCCCTTGAAGTGAATCGGCTGGGTTGATGACGAAAAACCAACTCACATTGCATGATGAATGTGGCACAATCCTCGAAGTTACCATCGAACAACGTGGTTCGGAGAGACGGGGCTCCCGAGGTGTGGTATCGGGAGGCGCGGGGCCTGCCAGGGCTGCGGTTGATGCTCCGGCCGAGGCTCCTGAAGTAAGTGGGGTTACAAGCAAGGTGTTAACGGTTTCACTCAGCGCTTGTAATTGGTGGAGAATATTAGACTGCTGGCTAGCCAGAGAGCCAAGGGACCCCTGAATAGGCAGGACCTGGTCTCGGAGCTCCTGTACAGCAGCCGCACCTAGATGTAGGCTGTGGTCGTTGGTTAACTCTATCTGGACCGCCAACGCTGTTCTGACCCTCTCTGTGTCGGCTGAGGTCGTCATGGTTGGGTCGTAATGTTATGGTTTGTAACTGACCTCAAACGCAACGGCACAGAGAGGAAGTTCAGAGTTAGCCAAAGCTAGGGCGTATTTATTTACAGAGTCACAAGATGGATGAAGTACAGCAATCGAACAAACGGGGATCTGGCATGTGACCATGTTGCGGCTCTGCAGATACTCCCAGTAGGTAGTGGTGAGGAATTGGCAAGTGACGTTGAAGCGGCTCTGCAGATACTCCCAGCTTTCACTCCCGGTGGAAACGGAGAGAGAGAGAAATCAGAGTTAGCCCAACGAACACACAGAGGCAGAGAGGTGACTGGTCCAGTATTAATCCAAGTGACTTGATCTTCGGTGTACCACACACAAGTTAGCTGAGTCCAGAGAAAAACAATACGGTAATCTTCAGTGTTAATCTAACACAAAAATTAGGTGAGTCCAGTACAAACAAAAACGGGATTTCTTCGGTGTTCACCAAACACACAAAAAACTGATAATCCAAAAGACTTTCCAAAAACTCACCAGAGCGCAACGCGAAAAGCGGGCAGATAACGAGGCGCAGCTCCGAACGGGGAACCAGGTTCTCCACAGCGGTTCTCCACAAAAGGTCCTGGAGAGCAAAAGACAGGAACAGCGACGGGGAAGGCAGGTATATGCAGGTGTATTTCAGAACGACGGCCTTCAGGGGCGCTAATTACAAGCTGTGACAGCTGCGGGATGAGATTGATACTTGCTCCAAAAGCGTGTGGCGGGGAAAGCACCAATCAACACGGCACCTTAAAGGAACGGAGCGCGTGGCGGGGAATGCATTAATCAACATAGTACCTTAAAGGAACGGAGCGTGTGGCGGGGAGCGGACCAAACCTCACACAATCAGTATATATTTGTTATTTATTTTTGGTATAGTGCTTAACACTTTGATCGCCATGGTTCAAATTCATAATTTACCATCCCTAGCCAGCTCTATTTGTCTATGGAGAAGTTCCCCTTCTTTGCAGGGCTATAACTTTTTAAATTCTATTGCTAAATTGCCATTATTATGGCCCATTCAATGTCCTATATCCATTGTTCAGGGTGTAGCAACGATATACTTTTTCATTCACATATTCATACTAAAATATGGTCTAAAGTATAAGTATGTTTTTATCGTTTTCTGCAGCTTTCTCCAGAACTTGATTTATAGCTCCAAATGCATTATATTGATGATCAAATACAGTTTGGTAGCGATCGTTGCCAGATGAAAAATGTCAACTGGAGGTACTTCTAGAAGTTACTACGTATCATCTGATAGTTTAGAATTCCGTGGGCAACGTTATACCATTCATCTAGTGTGGGTCATATGATAATCAGATCAGTTAGTATAGAATACGTTAGAAAATAACTGATGAAAAAATCCTGATGAACCATTTCCAGGTTGTATAATACTATATACGTCCAAATAACGTTGTTTATTGAGTTAGGGCGAGCGATCGATTATCCAGTGTGTTTAGATAGAGTCCTGCTAATGATCGCGAGTGCCCGGACGATATATGGATGAGCACTTCCTGTTTGACAAGTCACTTCCTGTTGGCAATCTGCCGATCGGCCACCAGATGGCGCTCTTGAACCGCTAGAGAATTTAGTGGAGCTCAGCTGTACATCTCAGGTCCCCGGAGGAGAAATCTGATTTCGATCACAGATTTTTGAAATATTGACATCAAAGACGAGTTACGGCGTCTTCGGCAGAATGAGCATGGCTAGGAATGACGTCTAAACACGTCATCGGCGATTAAAGTGTTAACAAGCATAATTTAATGTTGCCCAGTTGTAGCCTGTTAAGGGGCAATACATATCAAAAGTTCCAAAACATCAATTGAGTTTGTATTTGTATGATCCACTATATAAACATAGTAATTATAATATCTACATACATGGCATTTGATTGGAGGCTAGTCTCACTTTGTGCCACAGCAACATTAAAATTGTTTAGATTTGTGTACGTTGTTTGTTAAAAATGTACTTGAAAGTAACGCAATAGTTACTTTCTGAAGTAACTAGTTACTTTTATATATTGTAACTGAGTAAGTAATTTAGTTACTTTTTGGAAGAAGTAACTAGTAACTGTACTAGTTACTTTTTTAAAGTAACTTGCCCAACACTGGTGATAACTAATGGGGATCTGTCCCGGTCAACACCACCATTCCTCCCAGGTGTCACCCTCCTCATTCACTTCCATTCATTAAAACAGCTTGAGTGCCAGCCTCTGTGTCCTATTTACCCCCTTGAGTGCCATCACCCACTTCAATGATAGCGCTCTCATATTTGTGAACGCATAAACGACATCTTAAATTATGGCTATGTGTCTAATCTGGCCGTCGCTTATCAATGACTTGTTTGCAGTCAACATTGTCGAAACGGATTGTTTTTTAATCGGTTAATTTCCGTTTTATACCATTTTGAAAAACGCTTGTTTCTTGAAACTTCCAGAAGATTTCAGAAGATTCTGTGATAAACACCCTTTACTGTAATACACAAAACACGTTGTAATTTTTCGGCCTATTTATGAATCGTTTTCAAATAAACGCTAGATTATCAATAGTATATGTGTATTTATGCACGCTATAGAAGCGGGCTGAAAAATCGATTCTCTTATTTCCTGATCGCACAGACACACACACACACACACACACACACAAACACACACACACACACACACACACACACACACACACACACACACACACACACACACACACACACACACACACACACACACACACACACACACACACCACGTTGATATCTCTGTGAAAGAAGCTCTGATTATCCTAAGATTGGTAAAATAGATTCCTTCCCTCAGATCAGATGTTCTCCAAAAAGATTATTCCAATTCCTGATCGCCATTCCAAATATCGATCGCGTTTATTGATCCAACACTGGGTGGTCGAAACACAGATTCCACGCTGTTCTGATGGTCCAGAATGAATCCGATCGTCTCGGGTGACTTGCCTGAAAAGCAAAAAGGTGGAAGTAGGATTTCTTTTCCCCCATGCGTTTCATTCAGTCTAATCCAAAGGGGTGCAGTACCACAGGGAGAGATGATAGGGGGCGGTGTTTTCCCAATAGACTCAGAGAGACTTCCAGTGGTAACAGGAGGCTAGATTGATGAAATATGAATGGAAATCGCTAATAAAAAAAACTATTAAAAACGAGATCTCTCGTTGGCTGGCACTCAACGGTTGGCATGTACTAACAAGATATCTCGTTGTTGGCACTGAAAGTGTTAAGAGGACAAGTCTAAATATCATTATGTCTTTAAATAGTCGTATAAACGAATAAAACAGACGGTTCTGAGTTAAAAGTCAATGTTTATTTTTACATTTGAAGTATTTGTACGTACATTTACAGGATTTTAACAAAAAGCCAACAGAAGTTAACATGGAGTTTGAATATCCTGGGGGCGTAGTCTTTTACCAACGCACTTGCAGTTCCGCGTTCGGGTTCCGCAATCTGATTGGCCAGTGACGTTTCTCTCAGAGCCAATCGCGTTACGCCTAGTTACGCCTAGTTACGCCTAGTTCTATCACTGGTTAAGCTTGGCGACTCCTTCGAAGTTGGTTAAGGTTAGAGTTTGGAATCCGGGCTGGTGGTCTATCGCCCTACTCTAAGACAAACTCTAACCTTAACCAACTTCGAAAGAGTCGCCAAGCTTAACCAGTGATAGAACTAGGCGTCACGCGATTGGCTCTGAGAGAAACGTCACTGGCCAATCAGATCGCGGAAAACTGCAAGTGCCTTGGTAAAAGACTACACTCGTTCTGATCTTGGGTTCTCCCAACACCCCCCCCCCCCCCCCCATAACACTTGACAATAAAGACCTTTCTGATTCTGATTCTTAATAAAACTCTAGTAACTGAAAATTCAGTCTGACTGATGGCCGAACTGATTTGAAATGACATTTCATTTTGAAAGAAGTGTTATGGGGGGGGGGGGGGGGGGGGATAATGAGGCGGTTTAGGGTATTTAATGTGAAAACCCAGAGAATGACAAAGAAGGCAGGTAGTGAATTGCTGGAGTGAGAGAAGACAGGCGGTGAAGTGTGTCCATGCGGTCCCGGGATAGTGCAGGCTGGTGAGGTAGATAGGTGGGGGTGCAGGCCGGAGGGGTGAGATCCTACACACAGGAGAACAAGGATAAATACGAAGCAGAGTACTGAGCATACAGATATCACAATGAGTAACAGTAATCGTGTATCAGGTAACTTGAGGTCGAGAGAAGGTCCTACTACCAAGGCAGGTGAAAACAACACTCTGACCAGGGGTGCAGGCCTCTTATCCTGGCTCTGTGATGATGTGATGGTTCACAGGTGTGTAGGCCAGCCCGCGTCTATTCGAAGCCCAAACAACTCCTGCTTCCGCGTTCGAGTTTTGCGCTCTCTGATTGGCCACTGACCTACGGTATTACGCCCCCCCCCCCCCCCCCCCCTTATCTACGCCAGTTCTGCACGCCCAACTCTACGCCTGCTCGCTAGTCCTGCCTCTACTAACAGCCTGCATTATCCAATTCATATCAATCGAAATAACGTATTGTTTTCATCTCTCTATATTAACGGCTCGCTAGTTCTGCTTCTACTAACAGCCTGCATTAATGTGATTCCATCAACACAACATAAATGTTCAAAACACGACAAGACCGTTTGCATCACTTCCCACAGTTCTCGGCACTTTTTCTACCGGTAGTGCGGTAGTTGTTGCCACGGTTGGTATTGGGTATTTGGGTGAATACTTCATTGGCGGGGAAGAAGAACACTGATAGCGGGGTGTGGACCGTCCCGCGATCCCCAGACCACCGCCCGCGAGCCCCAGACCACCGTCCCGCGAGCCAATGAAGTATTCACCCAAAGACCCAATACCGACGTGGCAACAACTACCGCACTACCGGTAGAATAAGTGCCGAGAACCGTGGGAAGTGATGCAAACGGTCTTGTCGTGTTTTGAACATTTATGTTGTGTTGATGGAATCACGTTAATATAGAGAGATGAAAACAATACGTTATTTCGATTGATATGAATTGGATAATGCAGGCTGTTAGTAGAGGCAGAACTAGCGAGCCGTTAATATAGAGATATGAAAACAATACGTTATTTCGATTGATATGAATTGGATAATGCATGGCTGTTAGTAGAGGCAGGACTAGCGAGCAGGTGTAGAGTTGGGCGTGCAGAACTGGCGTAGTAGATAAGGGGGGCGTAATACCGTAGGTCAGTGGCCAATCAGAGCGCAAAACTCGAACGCGGAAGCAGGAGTTGTTTGGGCTTCGAATAGACGTGGCCAGCCCAGGTAGGCAGGCTGATGGTGAAGGAACATGGAGAGACCCATATAAGGTAGTATAGGGACCTGCTGACAGACAGGGGACAGAAAGGCCCTGGCTGTGGCTGAAAACACCAAGTCGTTTTCACATACAAGGAATTTGATTTGGTTGTTTTTGGTGCAACATTGACTGGCAGACAATTATGGTAGAATAAGAAATAAAAAGGTGGAATCAAATAAAATGGAATATAAACTAAATGAACATAGAAGCACCATAGAATAGAATTATACAATTAAAATTTAAAAAATAATAATAAATAAATAGTAATAGGCCAGGGCTGTACAATACCAGTTACATAATACCCGTCACATAATAATTATGCATCTATCATTTATTACTGCTACGTATTGCTGATTAAGATCCCCGCTTATCACCACGGTAACAGCTATTCTTCCTGGGTGATCCATCCTGTATCTATCCTGCGTTAGCAGGCCTACCGTATCGCCTGTTCTCTCCACCAATGTAAAGTTCAGCTGCATGAGCGGCATCACAGACACCGGCGCTAATAATAGAAACCTACCCTGGAGCTGAACGCAGCAACACAAAGTGCACAACTCTCACTCAACCGCTTCCTTCTGACATCAGAGAAGAGAATAAGAATAAAATATTTCTAATCATTTTCATTTTTGTTTTGTTTTTAGGGTATTATGATTTGGGAGTCCTTGGGATTGACGTTTGACTGGGAACCAGTGTGTGTGCGTGTGTGTGTGTGTGTGTGTGTGTGTGTGTGTGTGTGTGTGTGTGTGTGTGTGTGTGTGTGTGTGTGTGTGTGTGTGTGTGTGTGTGTGTGTGTGTGTGTGTGTGTGTGTGTGTGTGTGTGTGTGTGTGTGTGTGTGTGTGTGTGTGTGTGTGCGTGTGTTTGTGCGTGTGCATGCGCGCGTGTGTGTGTGACCGACCAGTGCTTCTTAAACAGGAGGAGTTCCAGGGGGTCCCCCCCTGCAAAATAGAGCCAATAGCAATATGATAGACAAGATAAGATATTCCTTTATTGATCCCCTTGGGGAAATTCCGGCATCATAACAGCATACGGGAGGAGAGGTACAGGTACGGGCAGGGTAATAGAATAAATATAAAATATAGGCAATACAATTAAATCTGGATATAAAAAAATATTAGAAAAAATAAACAGTGTAAACAATATAATTAACTCTGAATATACAAATATGAGAAAAATGAACAGTATAAACAAAGGTGCAGATGAGGGTCTGTATGCCCTATCGGCTTTATTATATGTTACAATAAATATAGGCAATAAAGAATTTTAGTCTGAATATATAAGTAAAAGTAAACAGTATTGTGGAGGAATACCTTTGTTTGTCCTAACAATAGCTTGAATCTCACACCTAGAGAGCCAATGACCCCAACCCCCCCCAACCCCCTCCATTCTCTATCCACAAGAAAGCTAGATTCCCTTCTCCACCTCAGTGTCTCATAACTGGCCAGGTTGAGGGGACTCTTCCCAACCAAGCTTTAATCTACATGTATATAAGTGTTTCACTACTAAACCTATATTGATCATGAAGATCTGTCTACTCTACGACATAATTTAGTCCAGTTCCAACATAGTATACACAAGGTGTATGCTGATGAGAGAATGTACAGACTGGAGGTGGGCAGTTCCTGACTCATCCAGGTTAAAGATCCGAATCTTTGGACAAGGTCTCCATTGTTTATTGTTTATTAAAAGGATCCCCATTAGCTGATGCCTTCCTGGGGTCCGAAGTCCCACATATCAATATATACACATTGTTAGAACTCTGTAACAGGTGGGCTCAAATGCACAGGGCATTTATTAAGAGGGGGAAAAAACTTGCGGAATGTGTGTGCGTCTTTTAGCATGGGGGGCGGATGACAGTGGCCGGTGGAAAGCACTGGGGGTAGTGAGCTGTGGATGACACAGAGATAAAAACAAGAATAAGCCTTCACAGGGGAAAAAAACAGCACACAGGAAAACACGACGACAATGTATTCAGGGAAATACTACGGTAAGAGAATTCACACCATATACAAGAAAAAACATCATTACGAGAAGTAATATAGAGGATACTTGCCAGGCCATTCTTAACACATTGGGCGCCATGCATTGTGCCCATCATTATACCCTCTCTGCCACCGCTGTAAGCCTATGGAGATGTTTACCTTCTTTGCAGGGCTATAACTTTTTAAATATTATAGCTATATCTGCATTACTATGGCCCATTCAACATCGGGTATCTATCGTTCTGGATGTGGGAACGTTATATTTTTTTCATTCATACATTGTTGTGTTAATACCGTCGAGAATATAAGTATGTTTTTAAGCTTTTCTGCTGTAATTCCAAAAACGCTAGTTATAGGCCCTGAAGCATTATGATAGATTATCGATTGGCGTTTCTTTTCTATACACGCTATATTAAACAATTCAAATGGATATGATCGGTATGCATTATGCTTCATCGTGCGTGAAGGAAAGGGGGGGGGGGGGGGGGGGTCGTTTATAATTCCTTGATCGTCAGTACCGTTCGCCGATGAGACTGGAGGAAAAAGATCCCAATTATTTGACATCGATCTGCTAGATCCATTTCCGGTTTGTATGACGCAATAAACGCCGAAATCATATTGATTATTGCGTTTCGAAGGCGATCCAAATGCACTCGAGTGTGTATATTGATCCACGCCACAATATATCTCTGGTGGAGGAATTACCTCGATGCACCGATCGCCACTTCCGGTTTGACGTGAGTGTAACTCGCCCGACCATCCACCAGGCGGCGGTATTGAGGCGTTGAAACATCAGAACAGGGTCCGGCTGCGATCCGGAGGGAGGCTGGATGAATTATGAATGCCATGGTGAAAAAATTAAATATTGATCCCAAACACGTGATACGCCGCTGTTGGCATTCAACGCATGGCGGGCAATAACGATTTACGCCGTTTATGGCGCACAATGTGTTAAGGAATATCTGACACTGATGAACGGAGACCCAGGTATCTTGTAGTGTAGAGTAGGGGTGTAACGGTATGTGTATTCGTCCTGAGACTTCACGGTACAGACCTCACGGTTCGGTACATCCAGCCATACGGCGAATACGTCACTAGTTGAAACTAGGGTTGCACATTTTACAAATGTATGCTCAATATCTACTTTACTTTACACTGGCTTACTTTGATCTTTAACATTTAGATGATGAATACAATGTTGAAGCTTGTAAAGGTATGATGACAAGCCGGCAGAACAAATTAACAACCGCGCACTCTGCACTGGGCTGTTTCTCCTCATCGCCCCTCCCCTCCCCTTTACCATAGGTGTCCCTGAAGCAAAACCATGACTGAATGATATGATGCTATGATGCTATGATGATGATGATGATGATGATGATGATGATGATGATGATGATGATGATGATGATGATGGTGATGATGATAATGCATACTTTTTGTAAACAAAACAACAACAAACTATAGTTATCTATCATTATTATAATTGTTAGATAACAGACACAAATAGGCTTATAGGCTACTTTACCTAATCGGGGGGGGGCGGGGACTCAGTGACTCAAGTGGCCCAAGTAAACCGGATCACTTTAGTGAGTGACTCGGACTAACCCGAGTCTATACAATTAACCGGACTTAACACCACTAGTACAGACTGAGATAATACATAGAGGTTGATCATAGGTTTAACTTTCTACTGTTATCTCTGCTACAGAATTCTGGACTAAATCACATCCAACAACAAACATCTTGTCAGATGTGGGGGGGGGGTCCCTGAGACTAAATCTAATCAAATAGGGTTAGACCACCTCGTTGCCAGGCCACACACACTGCAATGTCAACCGACGCCTAAAATGGGACAAGTGGAAAGGCTCTGTCTGGCAAACCCCACATTGGGCAATTTAGATGTAAGCCAGAAAAGATTACATCTCTAGATCTATTACAAGACCACTTTTGCATAGTCTGGCATTACAATGAGAGACCTAGAAGAAGTAATACAAAACAATCTATTATTCTCTCTAGTTCTTGGCATTGTATTGTTGTGTGTTGCATCACAAGCACTGATGTTGCACTTAATGTCCCCACGATTGCACGTAATGCTTTAATTGTAATTCCAACTATTAACTTTGAATTGAACTATGACCAGCGGTTTGTGAATCATGACTCACTGTTTTGCCGCATTAACAAAAGGACAATGATGTTTCACTCCCGTCTCACCTCTCTCCACATGAAGCGAGCTGGTGTCACATTCACTTAGGGGGCAAGTCTAAATCTTTTTAATTTTTTATTTATTTACACAGGCAAGCAAGTAAGAACTAATTATTATATGCAAAAGCAGCCTGACCAAAAAGCAAAGGCCTTTTCAGGGAAAGGTGGAAGGTTGCAACAAAAACAAGGTTATGTGTACATGCATACAAGTAAATAAAATAAAAATATTACAGTAGCAATAGTATACAAGGAAAATTACAATAAATAAGGGAGAGAGAAGGAAAGAGGGATAGCGAGACAGAGAAAGGGAGAGTGAGAACCAGAGGGAGAGACAAGAAAGGGGGATAAGGAAATATCACACTTCTTTAAGTAGGCCTATAAACCAATAAAACAGACAATTCAGGCTGTTAAAAGTATGTTTTGTTTCAGCATTTGAAGTATCTTGACATAAATGAACGCGATGTTAACAAAAAGAAGCTAACATAGGTTAGCGTGGCATTTGAATACCCTGGGGCCCTTGGAAGCCATTGAAAATGCATAGTCGTCAGAAGGATCCGCCCCTTCCTGACAAAAGAAGCCACCCAACTCCTCGTCCAATCAACAGTCATCTCCCGCCTCGATTACTGCAATGCACTGCGTGCTGGCCTTCCGACCACTGCCACCAAGCCTCTTCAACTTATTCAGAATGCAACCGCCCGCCTTATCTCAAACCTACCGAAGCCAGCCCATGTCAATGTCACCCCACTTCTTAGAGACCTGCACTGGCTCCCCATTGCCGCACAAATCCGCTTCAAGGCCCTCAACCTGGCATATCGTGCGGCAAAGGGAACAGCTCCCGCCTACCTCCGGTCAATGGTCTCTAACTACACACCCTCAAGACCTCTACGCTCTGCATCTTCTGGCCGCCTCAGACCTACTCCTATCCGAGCTCAGGGAGGGTCATCAAAGAGAAGCCGCCTATTCTTAGTCCTTGCCCCACAATGGTGGAACGAACTTCCCACCACAGTTAGGACAGCCGAATCTCTACCAATTGACCTTGACCTTGTAGCACTCAACACTTTGATGAACATTGTTACTCAGCTGATAGAGTTATACCCTTCCTGCTGACTTGTCGTACAAAACTTGTAAGTCGCTTTGGATAAAAGCGTCAGCTAAATGACAAAATGTAAATGTAAATGTAGTAAAAGTTTGGCCATCAGTCAGAATTGCTAAAAAACGGAACTTTCAGAGTTGCTAGAATTGTATTACAATACCAGTGGACATATTAATTCATCCAGTTATGACTCAAGATCAATTTCAGAATATTAACATTGATTTGATATTAAAATGTTCTATGATTTAGAACTGCACTTAGGCCTAGATCAATATGCAAACCTTTTCAATTAGTTTGAGCATTTATTTATGTCTTTCCGGAGAGTTGTTTTGAGAGTCTTTTGTAGTTTTGGGACAAATCGCGCCGGGGCAAGATCAAATAAGGCACAGGCAACTTATAGGCATCGGTTTATAAAATCATGACGTCCCAGGTTGCACTTGTCATCCTAACATGTAGATTTGTGTGGATCAAAATAAAGGACTCTCTAGCATAAAGACTTGCCTCAGAGAGCGGTCCCGGTGGTTCTGTACCAGCCAGGCGTGCTCTCCTTGGCACCGAACCAATCCAATCATCCCCAAGACGGATCGACACATTTTAATCACTCCAACGTAATGATTCTGAGTGATGACCTTCTGTCCACGTTGCATTTACGTCTTGAAGGGAGCCTTATCTTCTAGAACGACAATGGCCCCCGTCCAAGGCACAAGTGGTTACCCGGTGATTTGGAGAGCATAACAATTGCAGTAGCAATATGGCCGGGGCCTTACTCGATAATCAAGATAGGGTAACGATTGTGCGCGTGTACGAGATTCTGAAATTATGCCTGAGATTGTTTTCCCAATGCTATCGCTGGATAGTGAAAATCATTTGCTGTATGTTATAATTAGTAAATGGCATTGACCTTTCCCCACAGGAGATGAGTGGACTAACACATGCCTGAAACTGCAGCCCACACCATTAAACAGTTTTTTTGTGTGTGGCTGTGACCAGAAGCTCTAAAGCTCAAAGTGGCCACATTTGTCGCTCTAGTGTGTGTGTGTTTGTGTGTATGGATGCATGCACGTATGCGGCTGCAGCTATATCAGATGTAGCTAGTACTGTACGCTTGTTTTTTTTGTTAGTTTTCATCCGTTTCCTCAGAACTTTAGAACTCAATAGCTTTCAGTGTCCAGTGGCCTTTGCAACCTTTTAATGGTTCTTAAGTACCATGAAACCCATTCAAAACCGATTTTGACCGAGGATGCCCTGGCCTCGCTTGGTGAATTCAAATATTTATTGCAGAGCTCCTGGCAGGAAGAGTGTCGTTGCTTTCTGTGATCGTGGTCCCAGATGAGTACTTCTGTAGCGCCTTGAGCCATGCACTTTTGTTGTTCTGTATCACACTAGCTCCCGCTCTGCGTCTGTTGCATATATCTCGCTTCAGCATATATACACTGAATAATTTCACAAATGTACCTTTAAATGCCAGCATTAATTTGGCCACACCCCCATCCGCTTACCTATATAAGCAGGGGTGGTGCCACACACTCATCTCCTTCTCAAATTTCATCACAAGCAACGTGTTGCTCATATGCCCACTTGACGTGGAGAAAAATATTGGCTGGAAAAGCAATGTTTACAAGGAGAGGAAGAACAAGGAGATACGTTGACATCATATCTTTATTTTCTCTCTCACTATTTTCGAGAAAATACGGCGATGTTGTCTTCGTCACTGGAGTGTCTGGAAGATGGTGATCATTCTAAAACCCTCCACCGGTTTTCGTATTGGGAGCACGCCGCTGCATGCTTCTCAACTGCAGTTCCTTGCTGTGTTGGTTGGGGTGAAACCTTTCAGGCCACAGCTGAACTGTAAGACGCGCCGCTGTTGTCTGTTAGTGCTATGGGGGCTAATTGACAATGTTTATGAAAACCGGCCCCAGGCTAGGGTCCTTTGTTCAGCCACCTAGGCGACAGAAGACCTTGGTCTGAAGACCATTGTAGTTTTAACTAGTGGGCCGCGACCATTAACACTGGTGATCCCTGTGTTTTCTGGACGAGTGGGTATCTCCCTGTCACCGTGTAGCCCCTTCTTTCATATCCAAATGAGAGTATTCCTTCACGAGGAGATATGTGCATAAGATGTTCGATAGCGGAAGATCTATGTTAAAGTCAGCTACATAGGCCAGTTTGGTATTGTTCTGATTCCGTCGGGTGTTGGTAAAATCACCGTTGTAAAGCTGTGTTGACATCTTGTTTATCTTTTCTCTTAAAAAGTGAGGAGGGTTTCAGAACGGCGGCCTGTCTGGGTGAGTGTTATATCATTGTGTACAAGTTCAGGTGATAGCTGCTTAGCTTACGGTTAGCCAGTCAGCTGTTAGCTGCGGCGTTAGCCTGCTGGGATCACTGCGTGGCCTACAGAGGTTGGGCCTACTGTTAGCCAGTCAGCTGTTAGCTGCGGCGCTAGCCTGTTGTGATCACTAGGAAACGTTAGCTTGCTGCTATCGGACAAGGCCAGCGCGAGGTAGCTCCGGCTACTCGCGCGCCGCCGTGAGCTCCCCTCTGGTCGCGTGCGCCGTTCGCTCGCCGTCTCGCGAGCAGGGGCAGTAGCGACCGACGTTTGGAGCGGCCGTTAGCTTAATGCTACTCTGTTGAACGTGCTTTGATTATAACATGTTTTACACTCTTGACTACGACGTCATCTTTGACAGGGGATGTTCGTCGATCCTGCCCTGAGCCAGGACGGCAAGGATTGCGTCAACAAAGGGGACCGTTGCGACGGGTAGAGCGGCGACGCTGCCCAGATCGAACAACACAGGATGGCTGTGTTTTCTACGGTGTCTTAAGACTGCACTTCGCTAATCTACGCTCCGGGTAGGACAAGGTTTGGCCAGACCTTATACGCGTCTTTCTGGCTTTACCTTCTATATGTTTTGTAAATAACGCTGTTTTCCAAAAACGTGTGTTGCTGCAATACATTTGGGATACGACGCAAGTTTTGTGTGAACTGTCTTGTCACTGGTAAATAGCTTCTCCGGGCAAATCGGGTTGTTGTTACAGATGTGAAAATGATCTGGTTGTTGTGTGAGAAATATCATGTGTGTTGTTATGTACCGTGTACTCACAACTAAGGGGTAACTAACCTATGAAGCTATGCTTAGTGACAAATGAGTAAAGAATTTTCTTTTCTCAGCCTGTGATGACAATGAACAGTGTGTTCACATATTAACAGGTTTTCCTGTTTTAACTGGCCGTATTAAGGGTGAAGCAGGAGGATTGTGTTTCCCCCCCGGTTCCCTGGGACTTTTTCATCCTCCTATCAGACATGTTGTTGCACTACATTGTGTCTTTTGTGTGGTAGGGATGCGATGTAACCCTTAGCTTGATTGCTGAGGTTGTGCTAAAACTGCTGGAGAAACTTTATTTTCCTAAAAGAAAAGATTGTTTGGTCGCTGTCGTGTGTGCTTAGCAAGGCCTGTGGCCGATACTAATCGAGAATTATGTATTCTCTCATTATGAAAAACGGCGTTCCTCTGTAGAGTGTTTTTGCCATTTTTTGTAGGTGATGAAGGGTTGTGTGTGTCATGTGACCTACAACTGGGTTGGACTGGCCACAGAAGCACATGTGTATGTTGGACCGGGGCTCTTAGAGAGCCCTCTCTATTCTGTGTTTTTTCCTTAGTAAAAATCAGATAGCAGGTTAGCTCATGCGCTGTGTGAAGCTGTCAAATGCTTCATAGAGCTGACTATGACTGTGTCATATTCTCTTTTTGTCATTACATCGTATCATGGGTGTGGGGTCGTAAAGGGGTGTACTGGTAACCTTTCCTCTCCCCCTTGTTTCTGTCGGTCAGGGGTACACCCCCTGTCCTTCAAGGTTCCTGTCACGTTGCGGTTCGGCACGTTACGAGGGGGGGGGGGGGGAGGGAGTTTCCTGGTTCCACGGCCTGGAATATTGGGCGTGTGCACCGCAGAAATTCCCCCGCCATAGAGTATGTCACCGTGCGCGTCTCTGTTGGTAGGACTTCCATGTGCTGTTCAGGTCCATGTGATGGATCTGTTTCGGGGGGGTGGTCAGGGCTCCTCCTCACCAAGCGCCTTTACGGGCCTTCTGTGAGTTCGGACTCCTCCTTCCATGTGAGGGAGCCTCCATCAGAGTACAGAGCCTTCCTCCTCAGATTGTCAAAGTGAGTGGACCCTCTAGAAGGTGTCCTATTCTATTGTGTATGTATTCGATTCAATTCGATTATTGAGTGTGTATGGGTTCAGTGCCTCTTCCCCGGAGAGCCCTAATTCCAATTTTTTACATGGCTCAAGGTGCAATATATTATTTTCAATCTGTACAGCTCGCGTGGGAAGTCTCTCTGGGGATCCCCGTCTCCTTCCTATGGGAGGGTGGTGGGATGTAAAAAGGTGAAAAAAATTTACCCCCGGCTGTGTAGACTGGGATACATACTGTTGGTGCTTCCTTCTTTTCTATTCAAAAAGTGTTGGAGTTAGGAAGTGTCACACCCCTCTTGTCGTTCCCCTGGGCGCCTTGGGGATTCAATGACAGGTCTAAATAGCCTGTTCATTGATGGGGGTGTGTCCTGACGCACGTATAGTGCTAGCTCACTGTAAACAGGCGACTGACTGGCACGCCTTGGTTGCTTGAGGTTAAAACAGCGTTTTTATAAAGCAACTGAGATGGGGGTTTTTCCTCTTCCGACGACCACATCCCACGACCTGGGTTGGTTATCGACGGATTCTCGTTCATGTCTGGGGGATGATGACGGAATGGATCTGAACATATGTAGAGGGGTCTCACGCCCTTGGGGTGGGCCACCAGGCGCGGTTCGCCCGAACGTCTGGGTGGCGCCTTCTTTTCATGTTAAGATCGACACGCATATCTGCCCTTTCTCCTGGAGTAGTCATGTCGGCGTGGTTAGGGCACGGGACTGGTTCTGGTCACGCTGGTCCGGATCAGTTGAACCCGTTGTCCGCCGGGGATGCAGATCTGCTGTTCTGGTACCCTGAGGGACTTGGGCTTTTTTCAGGGGGAAAAATGCCAGGTCGGTCCGGGTGTCACAGGGTTAAGCGCTATGGAGACCCTGGTTGGGTACGTTTTTTACTCAGCACTGTCGTAATGGCTTACGGCCATGCCGACCTGTACACGCTCGATCTCGTCGGATCTTGGCCGCTACACAGGTTGGTCCTGGTTAGTACTTGGTTGGGAGACCGCCTGGGAATACCAAGTACGGTGTGCTTAGGGGCTGGTTCTCCATTCTTTTTCGGTCCTCTCTCATGCATGGCGAAGAGGGGCCTGTTGGGGTGGTCTTTGACCTCCTCTGGTGACCCTGTGCTTCCCGTATCGCCAGGCCCGGTCCGAAGTAATGTTTCGTCGACCCGTAGGCCTGGGTTAACCTTTTTTTGAAAACTGAAACACTTGTACTGCGGTATAGCCGGTGTATACCCGCAGGTGTGTTTTGGAGTTTTTTCTTGAGGGGTTATAGGAACAACCACCGCATTGGGTAACACCAAGGTGGTTGATTCCCTGGTGTGTTGGAGCAGTGTCAACTCCCGGGTTCACTGTTTGAGGGTGCCCCTGCACGTTCATGACGTCTGCCAATCGTGTCAGCCTTCTCTGCCTCAACCCCTCTGGGTGGGGGTTTTTAAATGGAGGCTTGATCATGCAACACCGCCAGCTTCCGCTCCTTCCGCCGGAGCGGCTGTGTTCAGCTGTCCCCTCTGGCGCCTGTCTCGTCCGAAGTCTCCAGGCTAGGGTTGATAGCCTGTTGCCTGGTTTTTCCCCGGTGCGCTGCCTGCTTCCGTTGGTTAACCTTTTTTGTGTGCTTATGGCCATGCTGACTGCCTGTTGCAGGGTCAGTGTGCCAGGCGGTGTACTATTGGGGGCAGTGGCGGCTCGCCACTGGTGGCGCTAGGGCGCCGACCCACCTGTTAAATGAGAGAAGAAGAAAAAAAAAAAACTTTAACGAGGTTGTTTCCTCCGTTCGTTCCCGGGTGGCATGCGGGTTGTGCGTGTGTGTAGTCGTGGGGTCAAGCCACGGTCTGCTCACCCTGTGCGTTGAGTTGCTTGAGTGCCTCTTCACACGGTCGGGTCCGTCGCCCTCCCGTGAAGCCACCAATAGGGGGGGTGCCCTCCATTAGGGTGGGTCGGGGGGGCTCGGCCCTCCCTGATCTGATGGCTGTGGGGGGCCTCAGCGGGGTGTATTTGTCGAGCTTCTAGCTCCCGCTCAGCTCCTATTATGCAACAGACGCAGAGCGGGAGCTAGTGTGATACAGAACGTTAGGTTATGACTATAACCAAGTTCTGTTAACACTAGTGGACGCTCTGCGTCTAGACGCCGCTGCGGCCCTTGATTTTTCATTGTGATGAAATTTGTTGGGAAGGAGATGAGTGTGTGGCACCACCCCTGCTTATATAGGTAAGCGGATGGGGGTGTGGCCAGATGAATGCTGGCATTTAAAGGTACATTTGTGAAATTATTCAGTGTATATATGCTGAAGCGAGATATATGCAACAGACGCAGAGCGTCCACTAGTGTTTACAGAACTTGGTTATAGTCATAACCTAACATTATGTATACTCTATGTTTTTATGTTCTGTATGTACTGTATATTTTATTACTGCTGTTGTCTTGGCCAGGTCTCCCTTGCAAAAGAGATCTCGTATCTCAATGGGACTTCCTGGTTAAATAAAGGTTAAATAAAGAAAAAAAGAAAAATTATATATTCATGCGACTTGGGGGTCGATTAGAAAAAGGAGGTTAATAATAATGCAGGACCTGTTGCGGAGGTCTTTATTCGGCATGCAACGACACTCAATGTTTTAGCGGTACACACAGTGGTTAGTTTTTTTAGCACACACACCGGAACACACACGCATGCATTGTCTCTTTAGAATCGCCGATGCGATTCGTCTCTGCGATTAACCCATCCCGTCGTCCTTCCCCCCCAAGGGCAGCCGGGAGCAGACAGGCGTCAACGTGAGCTGCGCCAGGGGACCAATCCAAGTGCTCCTGTCCGTCTTCGTCAAGGATGCCACAGCGTTAGCGATCTGTTGTTGTGCATGTTTTTCCATTGGGTTTATCTTATCGGGGGGGAAACCCTTGCGAGCACGGGGAGAACATGCAAACTCCACACAGAAAGGCCTGGGAGATACCCCACCTGGGTACCTGGCATCATGGAAACCTGGTCCCCAAGCGGGAATCGAACCCTGGACCTTCTTGCTGTGAGGCGACAGTGTTAACCACTACACCACCGTGCCGCCCGTTGTTTTCCTTTCAAGAAAAGTTTACCCATTCATGGATCCGATAGTTCTTTCGCCAGAAATAATACAATGCTATGTACATTTGGTCATAGGGTGATTAGTTAATTCTGCACACAAGCCAACCGCTGCGCTGACAATACAGTCTTCAGTGACTAATGACATGCAAAGGTTCGACATTAATCCCAAGCCCTCTGTGAGGCTGCTTCACCCCATTCACCCGAGCCTCCCGAGGAAGACAATCGGGTCCGAAACCTATTAGCATGAACATGATTGATGCGTGCGGATGAACAACCCCCCCCCCCCCCCCCCCCACACTGTAAGTCGCTCTTTAAAAAAGTTTGCGCAAAGGGTCACTGTGTAATTACACGATCATAAATGACACCTGTGTTGTAGAGTACTGTAGTCACTGAGGTTGTCCACTGGAGATAGTGCTTCACAGTGATTTATGACGTCCCTGACGCCGGAGACTTTCAACTTCTCAATGTGTCCGACCGCTGGGCAGTCTGGGGTGGTGACACATGTACATAGGGCTTACAGTTGTACAGCCCTGGCCTATATTTGATTTCATAATTCTATTATATTCTTAATTTAGTCAATATTTCATTTCATTTTACTTTACTTCATTTATTGTATTATCTATCTGTTAATATCTTTAATATACCAAAAACAGATGGTAAATTAAAGACTGCATTATACTACCTTAATCCAAAGCACTTTACAGTGTACGCCTCGCATTCACCCATTCACTCGCACATTCACTCACCGACCGGAGGTGACCGCCCAAGGTGACGGCCTGCTCATCGGGAGCAGTTAGGGGTTAAGTGTCTCTTGCTCAAGGACACTTTGACGCCCTGCCGGGAGGAACCGGGAATCCTCCGATTACCTGATGACCTGAATCTACCTCCTGGGCCGCTGTCACCTCCCCTAGTAACATATTGTATGGACATACATACAGCCTACACACGGACAGACGGAGAGAGGGACAGGCTCACGGCTAACAGGATACTTTACAGAACAGACAGAAGATTAAATTAGATAATAATTTATTGTATATATGGCATCCAACCATAGTGCAAATGTAACAATGAAGTGCAATAGTAATGTACAGGAGATTAAAGTTTAAACTGGGTATAAAATATATTAATTAGTACTACTGAGTATATACCCTATGGCAGTAAGTCATACTGGCCAGCAGCTAGTAAGAGTAGGTAAGGATTATGTACAGATATAGTATCTACATATATATAAATTAGAATTATATGCAGGTACAGTATGTACATACATATGTGGAAAGATATATATATGGTAAGAATAAATATATATATACATGGTATATCATTATTGTACATACAGAGTTGTGTGATATGTTATATGCAGGTGTATAAGTAGGTATATAGAATGATTGTGTGCAGGTATATTCAGACAGATATGGACATGTAGGCAGATCAACCAAATAGCAGAGAGATTGACAGGCGGGACGACAGGAAAACAAAAAAGTCAGTCAGTGAGACAAACAGACAGAAAGACAGGCAGACAGACAGACAGACAGACAGACAGACAGACAGACAGACAGACAGACAGACAGACAGACAGACATGCAGACAGAGAGAAAAACAGGCAGACATACAGACAACAATAATACAGACAGAAATACAGGCAGACAGACAGAAAAACAGGCAGAGGACAGAAAGACGGGCATGCAAAAAGACAGGCAGACAGAAAGACAGACATACAGAAAGACAGACAGAAAGACATGCACACATACAGACAAAAAGACAGGCAGACAGACAGACAGACAGACAGACAGACAGGCAGCCTAATTGTAAAGAGAGGGATACAAACAGATGGGAAAAAAGGCAGACAGACAGACAGACAGACAGACAGACAGACAGACAGACAGACAGACAGACAGACAGACAGACAGACAGACAGACAGACAGACAGACAGACAGACAGACAGACAGACAGACAGACAGACAGACAGACAGACAGACAGACAGACAGACAGACAGACAGACAGACAGACAGACAGACAGACACACAGAAAGACACACAGAAAGACACACAGACAGAAAGGCAGGCAAACAAAGGCAAGAAGGTGGGCAGGCAGACAGGAACCTCTGCTGCTGGAGCCAGTGGGAGACGTTCTAATAGAGAAGATACCGGCTTCCTCCGGATGCATGGGGGACTCTGATAACAAGGCGGTCAGCCTCAACTAAATCAGGAAGGAGGAACGAGGGGAGAAAAGAAGAATGCTCTGCCCTCTCCTATTCAACTCTAGATTGAGTCCTGTGCCAGAGGAAGGTATTTGGAGAGAAAGAGAGAGAGAGAGAGAGAGAGAGAGAGAGAGAGAGAGAGAGAGAGAGAGAGAGAGAGAGAGAGAGAGAGAGAGAGAGAGAGAGAGAGAGAGAGAGAGAGAGAGAGAGTTCCTGCATGGGTCCCCTCTCCTTGCCTCGTGCGGACACGATGGAGCAATATTGACTTAGCCGTTGTACCAGAAACAAACTGTGTGTGATAAAAGCATTAGCTCTGCTTCCCTGGCAGGGATCCCTCTCTATTGCTTTTAGAGAGAGAGGTGATGTACTGAAGTAGCCCGTTGCAGTGTTCACAACCTGTGCACACCAACGTTTTTTATTTATTTATTTTATCCACAACAACAATGCAAACACGCTCACGTGAGCTGACCTGATGGCAGACTGCAGGGAGCTCTCCGTGGTCCTGATGGCAGAGAAAAATACTGCGTTTTCAAAAACATGCAGTGTGGACAGGGGCCACGTGGGTCATGGTGTTAGCATTTTCCCAAACACTTTTTTCAAAAGCTTTCAGTGACCTAAAACTCAGTTTTCCATCGTTTTCATGTTGATGGGAGGCAAAAATTACAAATCCATTAAAACGCATGAAAGTGATGATAATATAAACTGCAACAACTATTAACCATATTAACGATGCTGCATACTGTCTTTTCTTGAATAAAAGACAACTTAATTAAATACATTTCAATACTTTAATTTTATGGTTTCTGTGTGAAGAAATAAAATATCTAATATTTTGCACATTGCAACAGTCACATAGACAAGAGTTGTGTCCTTGGCTGGGTGAACTCAATACTCTTGGAAGCCTTGGCATGGAAACAGTATACACAGAACAGTGTTCCAGAGACATGCTTTTATTTGTCAGCTGCCTGTCTGTAAACACTTGAGTGACATTCTCTGTGGAGCCGACGTGCAGTGAATGCTTTTACAGTAAGAAACACGTTTCATAGCTAGGAGTATCATGACCATAATCCCTGTTGTGCAAAGTGATTTAAAATCCCATAGCCTAACTGTGAAGCTATTATATAGTCTACTCTATATGCTGAATACTATCTTTTCCGCAACAAAATAATGACACTAATCATGTATTTATTTGTTATGTTTGTGGAAGGCAAGGCATGAGCATTCATGCAGGCACCTGACGTTGTCTTGTATTTTATTCAGTGGTTGTCATTGTGTCCAACAGGCGTGTTTTTGAACAAATAATGATCAGTCGGAAAATGTTGATCTGCGATTATGCTTTGATTATACTTTTATTAGTAGCAGCTGTCTATATCCTGCTTTTTCCCCCACTTGATTAGTTCAGACATATAGAAACATGAGGAACACTTTCATCCACGACATATACTTTTTTCATATAAACCTACTGTGCGGATAAGTAGTCCTGCTATAGTATCTGACGTGTGTAAACATTGTTTTTGCATAATACGTTGGGATGGTTGTCTCTAATAATAATGTGAGGGCAGGCACTGGTCTGAAAGACAGTACCTTCATCGTCATCATCATCATCATCATCATCATCATCATCATCATCATCATCATCATCATCATCATCATCATCATCATCATCATCACACTAGTTAGCTTAAGTGAGTGGTTTTAATGTAGAGTGGTAATCATTGCATGTGAATGCATAAATGGACCAGATCTGGCTCTGGAGGAAAGTCATTCACACACCCCTAGGTACTAATGTGCAGTGGCGCGCTGTGGCAGGAAAGGGGCTGTTTGAGTGACACAAAGATGGTAAACATGTCTGTAACTATTACAAATAAAAGTTTGCATTTTTTTCAGAAGTGTGAAAGTGCCGGCATTTAAATTATAATTATCTAGGAAAAGTTATGAAAGGAGGAGACTGTTGGATTTATGTTGATTTAAGAGTTGGCTTATTTAATTAAAAAATCTCAACTCCCAGTGGCTTAGGCCTATGGTGCTTGTTGTGTGAATCAAATAGTTTTTCATATTCTCCTTCTTAATCTCGTTTGCATTTAATCGTGTAGGCTAAAGCATTACTAAAATAATTACATCTATTAAACATGAACTTGGTGCAGCCTTCTTTTTGTGAGCAGGCTGACTTTGTCAAAAATCCAACTTTCCCCTTGGTTGAATTCCTTGTCTGTCCCGTATTAGTAGTCTAGCTAGATAGACAGTTCATACATCTTAGTTTAGATACAAATTTTAAATTAAAAAGGGAGAGATGTTAAAACAGGCAAAACCAGGTGGTGGGGTTCAGACAGTTCATAAAACTTAGTTTAGTTAAAAGAAAGATAATCAGAGAGAGATTAAATAAATAAAACATTCAATAAAACAAAACAGGTTTGTGGATTCATGTTTTGTATTTAATACAAGTTAATTAAACCTAATTGAGATAGAATAAAGAGAGAGAGAGAAGAAAAGTACAGTATGAGGAGATTTTTTTTTAAATCAATGATATGCCAATATTAAAAAACCCTTAATAAGCCCAAGCGGTCCGGTACCCTAACCCTTTCAAAATAGCAGTCAACGTGTATATTTTCATCACTACGTTTGTTTACCAATGATTTTAAGTGTTATTAGCGAAATATGAGTGTATAAATATTTCGGCTCTTCCCGACAGAAACCTGATGAATTTGATGCGATGAAATTATGCCGCCATTTTGTTTGTAGTCCTATGAGGAGAGGATACCCAGGGCTTTCGAATTTCTTAAAACGACACTTCCCAGCTCACGCTGTCGCCAGCCCAATCATCTGACTTACAACGTGAAGCTTTTATTTTTGTATTTGTTGCCGTTATTTTCGAGATCATATCTCACGGGTGCCATAAAATAGAACCTGCAAACAGTGCTGTACATGGTTCTGAATTCATACAATACACACACCCGCTAGGCTACTACGATGAGCCTCACTCATTTAATATATAGTGCAAATTAAGTGTTCAAATTAAGGCCTCCAATATGATTAACCATTGTCTTACCTTAATGCTGCAATATGCGACGTTTCGTCTTGGCATCGTAGGCATCAATGATCTCTTCTGCTTTATCTTTGTCTATGAGATCACTTTGAATGTGAAGCAGACTCAGAGTTACCAGTCTCTCCTGGTGCATTGTTGTTCTTAGCCAGTTTTGGATGCGCCTCATTGCTGAGAAAGACTGTTCACAAGTTGCTGTGCCGATGGGCAATGACAGAGCCAAACGGAAAAGTTTTTCGTAATTTGGATCTCATCATGTTTTGAAAACAATGTACATACAGGCGCTCTAAAAAATGTCCACGATTTGATTAACTCTGACTCTCATCATGCCCTCGTAGAGCAAGCCCTTGTTTGCCAAGATAAAGCAACATCTCAACAATAGGTTGCAGTGTTTCCCCTGAAAACAAATTCAACAGCGGTGCAGTGCTGCGCACACTCTGCCGGAATCCATATTAGCGCACGCTGCCGGAGAAATAACTTAAAACTACCTTAGAATTGTTCGAGATAGGTTATTCATGTTCATGGAGTCATGTTCGTGTGAATTTGCTAGGATGTTTTTGGTGTGTCCGCTGACACTAGAAGTGCTCTGGAGGCCCAGGTAGCTGCATATTTGTACACTGCAAAAATAAGTCCAATATTGAGTAGAATTATCTTGAATTATCTTATTCCACAGATAATTTAGCTTATTTCTTTCTTTCTTTTGGTCAATTTAATCTTAAACAAGATTAAATTGACCAAAATCTGAAAAAAGCGAAATGATCTGCCAGTGGGATAAGATAATTCAAGATAATTCTACTCACTATAGACTTATTGTACCAAATACAAGATATGTTCACTTGATAAGATAATTTTTTTGCAGTGTAGTTATAATCAATGTAAATGTCAAGATTAATGACATGCCTCAACACTTGTACACTATTTGTATTGAACATAGATATAGATGATTTAATAGATAATATAAATACTAACATACTAACTGTCTAACATACACAAATCATAAAACTACAACAGCACTTTACACCTAAGAAGTCTCAGTGGCATAGGCTACATTCTGCCTTAGAGCATTTCATTTTCCTGGGCTTTTGAAAGAAAAGCTCCAGGGCTCTTTGGTAGGGGAATTCACTGGTAGGGGGCCCATTGATGCTGAGACGCATACAAGCGGCCAGATGGTCTCCCTGCAGATCGAAATCAAATAATTGCAATTTTTTTCTCCAGACCCATCGGCCACATGTAAGAGGAATCTAATGTTAATTCCAGCTCGATTGTGGATTTATTTCATTGCAATCCATCTGATCAACGTATGATGTCGTACTAAAGAAAGCCGTTACTGACAATCAAGGAATCATAAACGACCCCCCCCCCCTTTCCTTCACACATGATGGAGCATAATGTATAGTGATCATATGCATTTGAATTTTTTAATATAGTGTGTATAGGAACGAAACGCCAATCGATTATGTATAATATGCGTCGGGCCTACAGGCACGTTGGAACTATAAAACGGCAGGGGGTGCTGGGGGGTCGCCAGATGAACTTAGAAGCAGGCCAGGCCAGTGTTTCTAGTTGCACCAGCGCAATAGTTAGATAACCTAGGTGGGGACCAACCAGGAGATCACTGCAACTCAAACAAGTTGGAGAACTATCTCTCTCTCTCTCTCTCTCTCTCTCTCTCTTGCTCTCACACACTCCTGCTCCTGAACATTGGTAAAACCAAGGAGCTGATCGTGGATTATAGGAGAGGACAGCAGGAGACGCACACACCACTGATGATTAACGGGGCTACCGTGGACAGGGTGAGCAGCTTTAAGTACCTGGGGGTCCACATCTCAGAGGACCTGACATGGTCAACACACATAGACACAGTAGTAAAGAAGGCGAAACAGCGCCTCTACCACCTGAGACAGTTAAGGAAGTTCAGAGTATCGGGGAAGATACTCCAGTCCTTCTACTCAGGAGCTGTAGAGAGCATCCTGACCGGAAACATCACTGCCTGGTATGGAAACAGCACGGCACAGGACAAGAAGGCCCTACAGAGAGTGGTGCGCTCAGCCGAGCGTACCACGGGTATTGCACTACCTCCCCTGCAGGTTCTATACAACAAGAGGTGCAAATCCAGAGCCTGCAGAATAATGAAAGACCCCCACCACCCCAATAACAGCCTGTTTCAGCTGCTGAGGTCAGGCAGACGCCTGCGAACCCCAGCTACTAGGACAGAGAGGCTTAGGCTCAGCTTCTTCCCCCAGGCCATCAGAGTCCTGAACAATGAACATTGAGTACCACTGTAACACTTTAGCATGAGCGGGCACACACTCAGGCCGCACGCACCCTCACTTATTGCCAAAAGGAAAGGCCACTTTAAATTAGTATTAGCAACAGTAACAGTGTATTGCACTACTATTACTACTACTGTTAACTGTTAACTGTTACCCGTTATTGCACACATTTATTGTTACCTGCTACCTGTTATTGCACAATTTTATTGCACAAATTTTTTGTATTGGATTCTATTATATGTTGTACCAATTGCACATCGTTGCGGGCAAGACCACCCGCATTTCATTGTATATCCGTATGCCGTGACAAATAAAACTCTTGACTTGACTTGACGCACAAAGGGAGCCGCATGTGATTGGTGGAGGCGGGATCCTAAGAAAAACTGCTAATCATTGACACATGCTAGCCTGTAATAATCCCCCCCAGAAAAATGTACTTTGCATTTGATATATTGCAAATATATGCCATCACACACACTGGCATTTAAAGGGTTAGAATTATAAAATGAATATGTGGTGTTATGATCAGGGCTGAAGTTGAATAAAATATTGTATTTATCAATAAAAAAAAACAGAAAATCCTCAAAAATCTGTGTTGTTGCTAATCATACATATGCTAGCCTGTTTTTTAACAATAATTTGTGATGCCATCACAAACACTGGCATTTAAAGGGTACAAATAAAAAAAAAATGCCTGCACCAGAATGCAGGAAATGAAGTCTTTGTAACAAAAGAAATCCTAGTGGGGGACCCCCAGACCCCCTGCTTAAAAAGTGGCCTGACTGGGGCTATATTTCCTGGCCTGAATGATTTCCCCAGTCCGGCCCTGGTTAAAAGCCTCCAATGCTTATTAGTGTGTGTGCGTTTGAACGTTTGCATGTTTCAACCATACATTTCCATTTAAAATATTTTTTTTTTACCTCCTATAATAGCGGGGGTCGCGGCTCTCTGACACCGTTTTTTTTGGGTCGCGGCCTGAAAAGTTTGGGAACCCCTGGTCTAGCCTGTACCCCCCAGACATGTTGCTGGCCCCGTTAAAACAGTATCCTATCAGCCTCTCCATGGGCAGGTCGAGGCGTAAAAGTATTTTATACACAAAAACAGCGTCTCGGCTGTTGTGTCTGGGCCGGGCATTGTAAAAACCCCAAAAGAAGTTCTGAGCTTCCAAGTTGTCATCGGCGAACTGTATATTACACGAGAATTGTTCTTTTCCAGTGAGTGACATCAGTGGTTCCGTCAGCGCTCAAGCCAAAGAATGGCCTTTTGGATGCTTTGCCTCTAATTTGTCGCTGAATATCATGGGCAAACAGCTGTAAGATTTCGTTTTGGATGTTGTTGGACATCCAGTTGTCTCTCTTTTGGAGCCAATTCTTCAACTCGGGATCAGACTCGGTGCGCACTCTTTCCATCATGAGCTGCCATAACACCCCATCCCTATTTGCATCACCCCTCAGTGGAAGCCCCTGGCGCCCGAGGGGGGGTATAGGGGAACAGACTCAGAGACGACAGGTTCAGCCTCAATACCTGATGCTGAGGCTGAACCTGTCGTCTCTGTCTCTCTCTGACGTTTATCAGATTTAGTGGGACTGTCACTGGGACCGGCGGGACGTTTCGAAAATAAATCTGATATTTTTCTTTTCTGCGAGTGAGACATTCTGTGCTAGCAAAGTCTGACTACTAGCTAAAATCGACTGACTGCGCAAGCACTGTATCACAGTAGCTCAGTGGTTCGTGGCGCGTGGGAAGGGCGGGAGACGGGAGGTGAATACAATTAGTTGTTTCACCTGTCATTCAATCAGTCTGTGACAGTCTGTCATCACTCGAAAATCTACTCGGTTTTACACGTATGATTGTGTACATACAGTAGTGTAATGAATGAATGAAAACTTTATTTAACAGATTGGAGAATGGCTACAATACAGTACGGCTCAATACACACAATATTAAAATGGTGAAGTGCTTTGAGCAGGATAAACTTATAATATACAGTGTTACAGTTATACAGTTACAGTATATACAAATATATAAATACTGTCATAAAAAAAAAAAAAAAATAAAAAAAATAATATATATATATATTTTTGTGCAATAATTGAGAGGGGGTGCTGCAGCCCCCCCGCCCCCCCCCCCCCCCCGCACCCCCCCCTTGCAACGTCCCTGCGGGCCTATAACTCGCATTCTAGGAATTACTGCTCTACACTCTGAAAACATACTTATATTCACGACGGTACTAACACGACAATGTATGAATGGAAAAATATAGCGTTCCCACATCCGGAACGATAGATACCTGATGTTTTTTTTTTATCCACCTTTTCTCCCATTTTCTATTTTTCTCCCATCCCAATTTCGTATCATCCAATTCAACTCTCCCCTGTCTCGAACGCTGTTTCTTGCTTCCCACAAGCCAGCTGCAATGTGGACTAAGTCATACATAGCACGAGTCCCCTCCGATACTCGAGGTAACAGCAGTCGCATCTTTTCACCTGCGCGGTGCGATCTTTCAGCGTCAAGGGTCTGCGCTTTGGAGGGGCGCCGCCCCCATCGCTTCCTGGTTCTACTGCGCAAACGCACCAACCGACCCGTAGGAGTCGCTGTCCACACCGCCCGATCCCCACCCATCAGTTTCCCACCCCCTAATACTGCCAATGTGTATTAGTACGGACGACCAGCTAAACTGAAAGCAATGTGGAGCACTGGGCTCGAACAGGTGAACCCAGCGTCTCCAGTATTCGTGGTGAGCGCCTTGTCCACTGCACCACGTAGCCGCCCGGGGATAGATACCCGATGTTGAATGGGCCATAGTAATGTCGATATAGCTATAATATTTTTAAAGTTATATCCCTGCAAAGAAGGTGAGCCACTCCATAGGGTTACAGCACTGGCAGAGAGTGGTATAAGATTGGCAAACTGTGTGGCAGACAATGTGTTAATCACCCCCCACAGCCCAAATGAAATGATAAAAAAAAATTAAAGTATAAAAAAATGTATTATTATTATTTTTTATATATATTTTTTTAATAGTCTAGTTCATAGCAGCGGCGGTCCTAATTCATATGCATATAATGCATATAAGGGAAACACTGAGGTTGTGATCCGGTGTTATGCACAGGGGCAGCCCGGGCGCGTGAACACTTAAGGTAACCTACTTGCGTTCAGCGTGTCTCTGATTGGCCACGACGCCAACGTGACAGCGCGCTAGCTCGCCCCCTTAGCGGCAGAGGTCCCTCACGGAAATGAAATGCGGAAATGTAATGTTATGTTCGAATCGAATCGCTAGAATACACAACATATTTATCAAAACAACTACCAGATTCACTCATAACGTTATTTCGCGTGACAACACAGCCCAGCTGTCAGAAACTGTACATTGTAACGTTATGACAACACAGCACAGCTGTCAGAAACTGCCCATTGAGGGGTTTTGAATCACTGTACATCAGTGGAGGCTGCTGACTGATTAACTAGAAACTGTACATACAGAGTTAAGTGTACTGTACTGTACAATACAGAGTTAAGTGTGTACTGTACATACAGAGTGTATTGTACAATACAGAGTTAACTCTGTATGTACAGTACATACTTAACACTGTATGTACAGTACACTCTGTATGTACAGTACACAATTAACTCTGTATTGTACAGTACACTCTGTATGTACAGTACACACTTAACTCTGTATTGTACAGTACAGTACACTTAACTCTGTATGTACAGTACTCACTTAACTCTGTATGTACAGTACACACTTAACTCTGTATTGTACAGTACAGTACACTTAACTCTGTATGTACAGTACACACTTAACTATGTATGTACAGTACACTTAACTATATGTATTGTACAGTACACTCTGTATGTACAGTGCACACTTAACTCTGTATGTACAGTACACTCTTAACACTGTATGTACAGTACACTCTTAACTCTGTATGTACAGTACACTCTTACTGATTAACTAGAAACTGTACATTGTAACGCAACGTTATATAATGTTATTTCGCGTTTTTATTCATAACATTATTTCGCGTGACAACACTGTACATCAGTGGAGGCTGCTGACCAAATTTTTAGGTGAAGCACAAATTATTATATTATATTATATATTAAATATTATTTTTTTTAAATCCCCAACGCTGCAACACCCCCATTCCTCCCAGGTGTCAGGCTCCTCATTCGCTTCCATTCATTTTGGGGACCATGTTTAAATATCGGAGATGAACGTTATTTCGATTGATATGAATAGCTAGTTACATTTATATAGAGAGATGATAAATTAATTAAATGTAAAAAAAAAAGAAAAAAAATTTAAGTGATTTGAACTTGTCACCGACTGACCATAGGCTCTACAGCAAGCTGACGAACGAGTTGAGCTATCCGTCGATATTAAAACTGAGTGACGAATGTATAATTTACACTTTTTTTTGCCAATTGCCTACTTATTATTAAGCTAGGTATTGCGCGAGCGTTGCTTGATTAACCTGCGTGGTTATTATGTAGGGGGGATTACGAATGCATAATGCCGCTGCAACCTATTAATATTACCTATGCGACCTACAGTATGTGACACATTAAAGATGGTGGCTTGCGTTCTGAACGAGCGTATTCGCGAAGGAGAGCGATCTGCCGCTCTGCCGCGGGGGCGTGCTAGGCGTGGTCACGTGGGCGTCGTGGCCAATCAGAGAAACGCGGAACGAAACCCTGAACGCAAGTAGGTTAACTTAAGTGTTCACGCAGCCCGGGCAGGGCTCGCTGTGGCTGCCTGCAGGGGTGCGGTCGCTGCTGCTGGCAGCTTCTGAATTACTTTGTTTATCGTTTGCCTTGAAAAAAGACTGTGTCCATTTAGCTTTTTGAAATTTGACTCAAAATAGCGTGCTGGTGTTCACTACAAAGCGATTGGCGGGTGGAAATTCCGAATGCAGATGTTTACAAAAAATAAATGATTGGGCAGCTAAGTGGCGCAGTGGGCAAGGCGCTCGCCACTAACGCAGGAGATGCTGGGTTCGAGCCCAGCTCTCGGCGTTGCTTCCGGCTTGGCTGGTCGTTCATACTAATACAATTGGCAGTATTAGGGGGTGGGAAAGCCAGTGGGTGGGGATCGGACGTTGTGGACAGCAACTCCTACAGGTCGGTTGGTGCGCCTGTACAGCAGAATCAGGAAGTATCGGGGGCAGCGTGAGCCTCCCACGCGTTACTCCTCGCCACTGAGAGATCGCACTGTACAGGTGAAAAGATGCGACGGCTGCCTCCTCGTGTACCGGAGGGGACACGTGATGCAAGGCTTCGTCCACATTGCAGCCGACCAGTGGGAGGCATTGTCTAACAACGTTCGAGACAGGGGAGGGAAGAATTGGATCAGACGAAATTGGGATGGGAGAAAAATAGAAAATGGGGAGAAAAAGTAGATAAAAAAAAATTATGCTTTGCGGTGGGATCAGGATGTGATTGGCTACATGGAATGCCTTTTTTCTTTTTTTTTTCTCTAAGCCTACCCATAATCACCTTGCTGAATTACCACCTGCTTGTCACCAGGGGGCTGCCGCAACAACACACACAATACAGTAGCCTATATAATGCTGCGCATATATATTATATATAATTTCAAAATTCCCAGCATAAAATGTGGGTAGACTTAGCCTACCCTACCCTAGCCTGATAAGCTGTAAGCCGTATTTCGCCTAAAGGTACATGCCTAAGTAAATGGAAGATTGCTCCACTTCTGCAACGTCAATATGCATGTTCTTGGTATCTAGGAAGATCTAGGGACCTGGGGGTATGTATTTCAGTGTCAGAAATATTGTGTCTGTTACTAGGCTTGAGTAAATTGTAATGAAGAAAAAGAGAATATAAATTATGATTTATGATTTTGCATCTTGATCATAAATTGATACAGGTAGGAGAAAATGCTCACTGAGCTCATTCACCACCTTATTGAGATGTGTACAAAAAAATCTAAGCAAATGAACGGCGGAAGATGATATAAACAGAAGGATTTGTAGTTACAGTAATTAATGATAATCGATTTTAATTATAAATTCATATTTGACCTTGAACTTGACCTTGACCTTATTATGGGCCAAATCATACATCTATGGATAGGAAAATGCTCCTCTTTCAAATGGCAGGGGTTGAATCTGGATTTAGTCATTTCCATGCGGTTTTTACGATAATTAGCATTTTCCGATACATTTGTATTTCCGATAAATCGTATAAAACATCGGTAAAAATTAAATATACACTTTGACTGTTTTTGATAGGGTTATGGTCTTTACTCTTGGCTACAAAAACATATTAAAAACATTGACCTCTTAACATCCAAGGGCCCACATGTGGACGATTCTTTGCCGACCTCTAGTG
The DNA here is from genome assembly GCF_963971535.1 of Notolepis coatsorum. Lineage (NCBI taxonomy): Eukaryota > Metazoa > Chordata > Actinopteri > Aulopiformes > Paralepididae > Notolepis > Notolepis coatsorum. Next base: position 47,125,223 of record NC_140165.1, read on the forward strand.
GCTCGGGTGTGCATTTATTTTAATACAATATATAGATATAATTAAAGCCCTATTTGTTGCCTGTCGATTGCCCTTTCAGGTGACAAAATCCGTTCAGCGGTTCTCGAGTTACATGCCGATATGTGAGGCGTGTCCCAAAGTACGCAAATGTACACATTACCACCCCCGACTCCCGGGGCTCTAGCTCCGTCAATCATTTGGCGATCTCGAATATCTTTGCACAGGGTTGTAGCCAATGAGTGTGGCTTTCCAATGGTACCCCAAGATATGATAATTGGTGATCTACTACGGTCTCTATTGATCGATTTATGATAAAGAAAAGAAAAGTCCCCTATAGGGGGACCTTAATCAAGTGTTGTACATTTTATGATTCAGGGGAAACTACACTTTATTTTGATATTGTTCTGGGAATTTTAAGCAGACAATGTGAAAATATTAAGGGTGTCAATCTATAAAAAAAAATTTAATCTGATTAATCACATGATTGTCCATAGTTAATTTAAATTAAATTAATCGCATATTTTTTATCTGTTCTAAATCTACCTTAAACAGATATTTTTCAAGTTTTAATACTCTTATCAACATGAGAGTCGACAAATTCTTGCTTTATGCAAAACATGCATGTTTATTAATGAGAAATACTGTCCAGAATCTTCAAGTAACTAAGATTTGCAAACTGCATTGTACATTTTTATTTTTTTTATAATAACAGATGGGCATACCAATTTACTAACTGTAACATTACATAGTAATGATTACTAACACAGTAGTGTGTTGAACTTTACACTTGAACTATTCATCCCCATTTTTTTTGTTGAAGCAGCCATTTAACACAAAAGGATGACCCTCATGCATTGCAAATTTGCATCAAATTCAAAACAAACAGAGTGATGCACAAAATAACTTGAAACAACGAATAAAGTGTGCATGAAATAATAGGGAAGAAAAAGTTAGGAACTTGTTACATTCACCCACACAAGGGCTGAAGACTCACCCCCCCCCCCCTGCCCTCGCTCTCACACACACACTCTTCCAGCTCTCTCTTTCTCCCTTGCCCCTGCCTCATCTCTCTCACCCCCCCTCTCTCTCTCTCTCTCTCTCTCTCTCTCTCTCCTCTCTCTCTCTCTCTTCTCTCTCTCTCTCTCTCTCTCTCTCTCTCTCTCTCTCTCTCTCTCTCTCTCACTCTCTCTCTCTCTCTCCTCTCTCTCTCTCTCTCTCTCTCTCCTCTCTCTTGAGTCCTTTACATTTATATTATCTGGATCATCCACAACAAGTTCCAATGCTTGTTATTATACCTCTTTTCCATTGATCCTCCCAGCCCACATGACCATTTCTAGCAATTTCCATTGGCTATAGGCTAAAAGCTCAGTGACAGATCGATATATACTACAATGGGGTGGGTGGGGGGTAATGTTTTATTTAAATGGTTATTTGGGTAATTTGGGTTGTCAACAAAGACAACACCTGAAACATAAATGTGGGTAACAGTTTTGATTATGATTATTCTGGAGGTTTAAACTGCTGGGTCAAAATGACCCCAAGGATAAAGGGTGTAAACACTCGGCTTTAGTGTTATTACTTGCATTATTACTATGCAAAGGTGATAATTGTGAATGATTTACTGTAATGAGTTGTATGTGTTGTTTTTCAAGCATCCTTGACATCCAAGGACAACAATGTAAATAAGTCATTGCGCCTTTTCGTTCCTATCCTTGACAAAAGCAAATATGTGATGTAATAATCTGTATATGTTTTGTTTCTAAAATAAATACCATACCATACCATACCATACAGCCGGATTTCACTCTTTGGCGTCGTCCGCACATACAAGGGTGTTTTTGAAAATGTATCCCATCCACACCAACTGTGTTTTAGGAAATCTCTCCGTCCACACAATGACGCAAAAAAACACTCACATGCAATGACCTAATGGCGTTCCAATATCAGTGCATGGTGTCCCCTTGTTTTCATGTGGACGGGGGCTGCGGAGAGTTCTCCGTGGTCTGATTGCAGAGAAAATATCTGTGTGGACGTGGCCGCCAGGCATGTTGTCAGCTTTTCCTTAAGCTCCGGTTTAATACTGTGTAAAAATCTGAAATAAGAGTTTCTGAAAATCTCCACCTTCGCAGGAAAGGTCTGTTTTCAGTGACAAAAGCAAAACATATTTAGTGTGGACTAGGCCTCAGACGAATGTGTTTATAATGTGTTGTATTTAAATGTATGTCTTGCTAATGACTGAACCTGCTTCTCTGACTGCAGATGATTATTCTCTGAATATTCAACATTTTTCCCGTGTTGATAATATGGATGAGAAAATAAAACTCATCGACTTACATTTAGATGGCGTGAGCTAATTTCCATAATTAGCCAATTGTGTTTGGAGGGTGAGTCATCGGGATCTGCTCACACTGTTGGAATGTGCATTGCCTTTAGTCATTTAAAACAAGGACATATCTCTAATACGTATGCATGCTGTGGCTCCCATTACGCTAATGAGATACTATTGTGTTAAAGCCCATTAAAGATGCCACTGTGATGTGTGAGCAAGTTTAAAGGCCCAAACGCACGGAAAGTGATAATTGACACGCTTCATTTGATGCTATGGAAAACTGTTGGCATCAGATTAGTAATGCCAACAGAACTAGCAGTGGGTTTGGTGTTGCTATAGCGATTGTGCAGCAGAGGGTGCTCTTCTGTAGGCAAAGTTGTATTTACTTTAACTTTCACTTTCGTGCGGCCCTAGGACATTTACACGAGTGTCTTATTTGTATCCAGCCCGATCTTGCTTAAGGGTACCTAATGTATGTTATGTTCTAGCCATAAGTAATATATTTAAGTATTGTATAAGTCATATATTTATCGGCAAAAGTCCACAAAAAAACAGCACAATCTAGAGTCAAACTAACAATGGACCTCATGATCAAAAGTGTATGTAAAATGATCTCAGCTGCGCTCCCCTGAATGAAGTACAGTATCTCATGGAATGTTATGAGAATGTTATGAGATATGAAATGTTAATACGGTCTATTCCACTATAGCTATAATTCTGCATGATTGGGTTCAATTCTTATTTATTTATTCACTGTCATTTGCAGTGTTTGTGTAGTGCTTTTATTTATTTTCGGACATCGCAATGTCTGGTTGAGTCATGACTATAAATGTAAAACGTAATTGTTAATGATACAGATATAGTCGTATGTATTATTATTATAATTGAATCGACGTGAATGCAATCACCAATGATTTCTCCTAAATTAAGCCATTAAGAATACGGCGGACACCAATACATACAGATATAGTTGTATTTAATATTATTATAATTATTTAATTCCGAGGATGACTGTAGAATCAACGTGAACTCAATCACCAATGATTTCTCCCAAACGAAGCAGTTAAACGAAGACATTTGTTCATAACTTTCTTGTAAGTCTGTCCGAGCATGAGGTCCAATTGCGGTGGGGGTTGAGTGCACTCACCACTGGACCAAGCCACCCACCCTGATACAAACACAGCAATACTATGATGATGGTTCCTTTTAACGTTAAGATAGACATTTTGCGTTTTAAGCGAGATTGGGCTGCTCAAGACTACAGAGACTTTTCGGATAGCCTAACCCTAACCTTAACTACACTGTTACCTTAAAGTTTAAACTAACCATAACCATAATTTTAACCCTAACCATAACCTTAACGGCACTGTTACTAACCCAAACCCTAACTTTATATCATCATAGTATTGCTGTGTTTGTATCAGGGTAGATGATATTGTTTATTTATAAGGCCTTGGGTTAGCAGTGACACTTTTGGTAGACTGTAGTTTAGCAGTATATATCACCGCTAGCCTGGGCTATACGTGTTGATGCAGGGAGAGGCATCGACACATAGACTAGCGGCAACACTTTTAGCTCGGCACTGGCTCTTGTTTCCTGAGGAGATTGAGAAAGTTTGGCATGAACACCAGCATCCTCACGAACCTCCATACAGTAGGTACAAAACATCAATAGCTTGCTTACACGGCCTGATAATAATAATAATAATAATAATAATAATAATAATAATAATAATAATAATAATAATAATAATAATAATAACTTGGTTTTGTATAGCGCCTTTTATAAAACCCAAGGTCGCTTTACACTTTACAAAAACAACAATAACAAACATGGTAGACAGACACACAACATTCAATGTAGGAAATTAGGGGTCAAAGGCCAGGTTGAAGAGGTGAGTTTTGAGTCCAGAGTTGGGGCGTTGCAGAGTTCTGCGGGGAGGGAGTTCCAGAGGGTTGGAGCTGCCACGCTGAAAGCTCTGTCCCCAAAGGTCTGCAGTCTATTTCGGGGAATGGAGAGCTGACCATTGTCCATGGATCACAGGGACCGTGACTGAGTGGGAGGGTGGAGGAGGTCAGTGAGGTACTGAGATGCCAGAGCATGGAGGGACTTGTAAGTCATCAGGAGAGTTTTGTAGGTGATGCAGGATTCGATGGGGAGCCAGTGAAGGTGGATGAGGGTGGGGGTGATGTGCTGATACGGGAACTGTTCTGCCCACAGCCTCAAATCACTAGAGAGCAGCGGAGGCAGCGCAGCACATCACTGGCAACAGATTCGCGGCCATCCAGGATATCTTTCATCAGCGATGCCCGAGGAAGGCAGACAGCATCATCAAGGACCACAGCACAGCCACCCAGCATGCTGTTCTCCCTGTTACCTGGCAGATGGTACAGTGGAAGGGCTGCACACACCACCAGACTTAAGGTTTTTACCACCAGGCCTATCAACTAATAAATCTAAATATTCAACTTTGCATAATCTGCTTACCTGCTGTCTGCACTGTTTACATAAAAATGCACCATCAACTATGACTGTTGCTATTGAACCTGGACTGCTACATACTCAATGTGTAATACTGTTGTATACGCTTATCACTTTTACTTTTACATACAAATCATCATTGTCATATACAGTACAGTATGTATGTATATTGTGTTATATTTTATTTATCTCATTCCATTCTCTCATATCCCTTTCAATTTGTGCAATACAGTTGTATACACTTATCATTTTTACTTTTACACACACATCCTCATTTTCATGTACTGTACAGTATAAGATACGATAATATATTAGTTTATTGATCCCCTTGGGGACATTCAGGCATCATAGCAGCATGGGGGAGGGGAGGTCCAGGTAGTAGAAGACATACAGGTACAGGTCACAGAATTATAGTACAGTGGAGAAGTAAAAATAGAATAAAAAGTCAAATTAATTAACTCTGGACATGCGCATATGGGAAAAAAAGGTGCAAGATGAGGGTATGTATGCCCTCTCAGTTATATTTGCCCTACAATAAATACAGTTACAATTAGGGATGTCCGATATTATCGGCCTACCGATATTATCGGCCGATATTGGCATTAAAATGTGATATCGAAAATTATCGGTATCGGTAAAAAATAATAAAAAAAAATAAAAAATTACCTTTATTTACCAGGCAAGCAAGTAAGAACATATTCTGATTTTTTTATTGTCAAAAGTATGCATAATGTTGTGTTAATTCCACGACAAGAGATATGTAATGTTAATTACCTGAAATTATTCCGTTTTTTGGGGGGGGAAACCCTGCATATATCGGTATCGGTTGATATCGGTATCGGAAATGAAGAGTTGGACAATATCGGTATATCGGTATCGGTAAAAAAGCCAATATCGAGCATCCCTAGTTACAATATATAATCTAATAATCTAAATATAAAAAAAAATATATATATATATATTATATATATGCTAAAATATATATTATATGCTAAAATACTAAATATATGCAATATATAATCTAATAATCCAATTGTCTAAATCGAATCTAATATATAATCTAGTTATAGGTATATAGTGGTGCTAAGGTACTAGCCATCAGACTTCAAAAGCATATGACATCTTTAGTTCATCCTGATCAGACAGGCTTCATAAGAGGCCGCCTGATCACGGATAATATTAGACGGTTACTACATGTGATAGACGACAGCAAGGATGCCGTGCCTCCTACAGCTATATTATCCTTGGATGCGATGAAGGCCTTTGATAGGTTGGAATGGTCTTATTTATGGGCAGTACTCGGAAGGATGGGGTTAGGAGTAGGATTCATTAATATGATTAAAGTACTATACACAGAGCCATCGGCCATGGTTATAACAGGTAAATTCACCTCCCCTCTCTTTCCTGTCTCGCGCTCGTCCAGACAGGGTTGTCCTCTTAGTCCCGGACTATTTGCTCTAACCTTAGAACCGTTAGCACAGTATATAAGACAATCCCAATCCATAGAGCCGATCTCAATTAGGGGCACACAGCATCATATTAGTTTATATGCGGACGATGTAATATTGTTCATGCAAAACCCTACCACCTCACTGCCTCATCTTCTCAAGCTGATAGATGATTTTGGCAGTCTATCGGGATTTAGGATAAACTGGCCAACATCGGCCTTCCTTCCACTTAATGTCACTACCCTCCTTCCAGAAAATATACAAATGGTAGAACACTTTAGATGTCTTGGAGTTGAAATATTCCCCACTATATGCCAAACAGTGAAGTATAATTATACAGGAATCCAAGATAGGATCACAAATGACTTTGACAGGTGGTCAAAACTTAAAAACTCAGTACAGTCCCGAGTATCAATAGTTAAGATGGATATTTTACCTAGAATCAACTTCTTCAGTTCAATGCTACCGTTACCCCCCCCCCCCCCCCCCCCCCCCCTCTGCTGGCTACTGGAAAAAATTACATTCCGCCGCATATAAATTCATTTGGAACAACAAACCTCCATGAACAAAAAGATCCACCGCACAGAGAAATAAAGCCGACGGAGGTCTAGCATTTCCAGACTTCTACTACTACTTTAAAGCGTACTCTTTAAGACCACTGATCACCTGGTTTGATTCTCAAGCATCCGGATCCTGGAGAACATTAGAAGAAAACATTGTGGCACCACATAGACTGCAGGATGTAGTATACACCAACCTATCAATTAAGCAATGCAACTTGAAATTTGGCCCTATTATTACACATATGATCCGGATATGGCGTGAAACACAACACATTTTTACTAACCTCCTGATTGCACAACAACCTATCAGATTTCCCAAATGGGAAAAGAATGGCATACATACATTGGGAGCAGGGCAGCCTGGGAGAAATGCGAGGCCCTGTGCGAGATTTAAACGCGAGCCCCCCCCCCCCCCCCCCCCCCCCCCAAAGGTAAAAAAAAAAAAAAAAAAATTATATATATATATATATATATTTTTCAATACAGTCAACAAATTCTTAAATAATAGCGCTGCCCGAGGCCGGGCATGATACAGTCAACATATAGCAAGAGAGAGAGCGAGAGAGAGCTCCCATTCTACAGTCAATATACAGTGTACAGAGAGAGAGAGAGACACATTGGAAAGAAATTGAAATGCTATTTGGCCCTAAACAGAGAGTACACAGTGGCAGAATACCTGAGCACTGTGACTGAAGATCCTTGACTAGGTACAGACTCAGCGAGCATAGCCTAGCCATCGAGAAAGGCCGCCATAGGCAGACTGTGTGTGTTAGAAAGAGAGAGAGAGAGAGCATGTGTGTTTGTCGTGTGTGTGTGTGTTAGAGAGAGAGCATGTATGAGAGATCCAAAAGGACAAAGATCAACACTTAAATCCAAAGAGAGAGAGAGAGAGACACATTGGAAAGAAATTGAAATGCTATTTGGCCCTAAACAGAGAGTACACAGTGGCAGAATACCTGAGCACTGTGACTGAAGATCCTTGACTATGTACAGACTCAGCGAGCACAGCCTAGCCATCGAGAAAGGCCGCCATAGGCAGACTGTGTGTGTTAGAAAGAGAGAGAGAGAGAGCATGTGTGTTTGTCGTGTGTGTGTGTGTTAGAGAGAGAGCATGTATGAGAGATCCAAAAGGACAAAGATCAACACTTAAATCCAAAGAGAGAGAGAGAGAGAGAGAGAGACACATTGGAAAGAAATTGAAATGCTATTTGGCCCTAAACAGAGAGTACACAGTGGCAGAATACCTGAGCACTGTGACTGAAGATCCTTGACTATGTACAGACTCAGCGAGCACAGCCTAGCCATCGAGAAAGGCCGCCATAGGCAGACTGTGTGTGTTAGAAAGAGAGAGAGAGAGAGAGAGAGAGAGAGCATGTGTGTTTGTCATGTGTGTGTGTGTTAGAGAGAGAGCATGTATGAGAGATCCAAAAGGACAAAGATCAACACTTAAATCCAAAGAGAGAGAGAGAGAGAGACACATTGGAAAGAAATTGAAATGCTATTTGGCCCTAAACAGAGAGTACACAGTGGCAGAATACCTGAGCACTGTGACTGAAGATCCTTGACTATGTACAGACTCAGCGAGCACAGCCTAGCCATCGAGAAAGGCCACCATAGGCAGACTGTGTGTGTTAGAAAGAGAGAGAGAGAGAGAGCATGTGTGTTTGTCATGTGTGTGTGTTAGAGAGAGAGCATGTATGAGAGATCCAAAAGGACAAAGATCAACACTTAAATCCAAAAAGAAGAGGGTCTATACCAGAGAAACCAAAGCAGCAAGGAGCCAATGGCCGACATCAGCTAAATAGCCAGGTACTGTGACACCAGGCCACACACAGCTTTGGCCAACTGCCCAACGCTACCCAAGCTACACAAACGACCAAGACATTCACACACAGCACATGTCGTATCTCCAAATGTTGTGAAGTAGCATATGTTTTGCCTGGAAAAAAACATCGTTATTAACAAAACATTCGGGAGAGGAAGGAAGGAAGAGTGGGGTAATGTCATGACATTTTCATTAATCTTACCTGCACCAAGGAACAGTGGCGTTGCGTGGGTAAAATAACAGGGGAAGCCAAAAAAAAATTATTAAAAAAAAATTATTAAATATTTGTATTAATATTTTTTTTTTATTTTTTTTTTTAAGTCAAGCAGTCACCATGTACACTACAGTATGGCTCGGCGGCCAGTCAAACTTTATTTTTATTTATTTAACAGATTGCAGAATGGGTACAATACAGTACGGCTCAATACACACAATTGTATAAGGGATGCAGACCAGAGAAAGACGTTTGTCTTGTTTACATCAGGGTCATTAATACTGCTGGAGCATTGGTTCATTTTTGGTCCGATCTTTCCTTGCACGATTTTGCGTGCCGCGTGGGAGCAAATACGAGACACATATTCGGTTGCAAAAAGGTGTCCCACGGTCTCCTCTATGGCCGTCAATATTTTCACGCGGATCGGAATCACGGCGCGCCCGTGGGACACTTTTCCGTTTCGGCGAGTTTATTCCACGCTTTCTGTTTTCCTTTTCTAAGCATTTTCGGGGCTACATGTGAATGAGTAAAAGTTGTGGGACGCCCAGATGTTTCCACGATAGAAAGCTCACGTGGATCCCATAATAGGCTCACTTAATACAGCGTTTTTAAAATCACGCAACATTTTCAGGGTCGCGAGCCGACCTTTTCCCCTCGTTTTCGATGATGGAAGTGATTTAGGAAAAGCTTCGGCACGCCGAGAGGTCCCCGTGGATTTAATCTCGCGAGGATCGGGGCAATATTCGGCTCGTGGGAACAGTTACGGGTTAATACAATGTTCAGAGTGCAGAGGGGAAAATATGCTGAGTGTTTTCCTCTCAGCCCCGTTTTAAACTTTTAGGGTGTGGCAGTCAGCTCGAATCTGATTGGCCAGGATCGGATTTGGACTCTATAATGCTGGAAGCCTGGAGAAAGAGACCTACCCCCTGCCTCTCTCCTATACTAGCTCCAGTGAGCACAGTGAGTCTGACAGTGTGTTAGAGGGAGTGAGAAGGAGAAGAGGGAGACATTTAAAAAAAAAAAAAAAAATTATAACACAGATGCACAGATGAAAAAGAATGTAAACTATATTAAAAAAAAATTATATATTTTTTATTTTTTATTTTTTTCATATTTCATATCTGATATTAATTCATATTTTAATATTAGGGAGGCATGGCTTCCGTTGGCTTCCATAAGGATTCGCCACTGCCAAGGAACGCAGGGCGAAAGGCCGCAACACAGGTCTCCACGTTGACGAAAGGCCTCTCGCTGGCGGGACAAAAATAAGCCAGAACCCCCTGCTATTCTCACGGCTAATGTCAATGGTCGTAGCACAAGCTAACAGCTAACTCTAGCCTAGGCTAACTGATAGCATCAAAGTAACGTGCGCAGCTGGCAGCTAACCCGGCTATCGCTAACCATTAGCTAACGCACTACCACTGAAACGACAACATGAGAAAAGCAATACAGGCGCTGACACCAGGCCACACACCGTTAGCTACTAACTCCATACTACAACAGGCTACAGCTAGTCGACCAGTTTGGCTCCAGAGAGAGAGAGAGAGAGAGAGAGAGATCCACGGCGGGAATATAATAGGTTGCATGAACTCACCATAACGCAGTATCAATGGTAAAGTTGGATGGAGACTTTCTTGGCCCACGGTGTAATTTCTTCTGATCCATGCTGCTTTTGAAAAGACATGCACTCGCTCCTCTGAATAGCGCTGAATTAGATCATCCCTGTACCTCGTGTGTCCGAGAAGAGCCCGGAAACACTATCCTAAAATCTATAGAGCAGCAAAGCCGCAGAAACCGGAACACTGCAGTCTGCAGAGCCGAAGAGGCAGGAACAAGTCAGACACATTCTACAAACGTGTCTAATGTGAAATATATAAGCATATACGCAAAACTAGATTTTAGGTCTGTGATGAAAAAGGGCCTCGCGGGAAGGGGGGCCTCGCAATTTTTTTTTTTTTTTTTTTTTTTTTCGAGGCCCCCCTTCCCGCGAGGCCCTGTGCGACCGCACTGCTCGCACACCCCCTGAGGCGGCCCTGATTGGGAGATATCTTCAACGAACGGGGTTTCTGTAGCTATCAAGATATACATAACAAATTTAACCTCACCAGTTCCACATACTATTTCTACAGACAGTTATTAGCATGTTTGAAGGCTCATGCAGTCCCATTAAAGGTACCACTGGAGCACCACAGATATCACAAATTATTTTATGAAAGGGAGACATAGAGAGGTTTTGTCTCTGACTTTTACCGTCACTTGCTTACATCCTCGTATGAAGTCCTTCCCCTAGACTCAGTTTGGAGGAGGGATATACCAGACTTGGAAGTAGATTTTGATTGGGCTGAAGTCTGGGCAAACGTTCGGCTATCGTCACGTAACCCGGATCATCAACAGATTAATCTTAATTTTATTCATAGGATTTACCTAACTCCTATTCGACTGAACCGTATGGGGCTTAAACAAGACTCTCGATGTTCCTTATGTACAAATGGTGATAGTGGTACATTTATGTGTAACACTTCCTCCGGTCCTGGCCCTGTGGGACCAGGACTCAGACAATCATATTATTCACAAGTACCTCCCATTAACAATAACCCTCAGTCTACAGGGCAGGACAGACAGGACTATATACACAAGACTAATTGACAAGACACAGAGGGTAATTTACAAACAAGACACAGGTGTGGTAGACAGAAACAATAGAGCACAGAGTACTGGGAAAACAATAACAAACAACCAGACTAAAACATAATTACAAACCACAGACAGGGGAACACAAGACTAACAAAGTGGAGACAACAGATAATAAACACAACAAACACAACTGACAATAAATAACAATAAGTTGGTGTGTGAGCTGATGCCAGATTGGCATCAGCCCACCGGGTGGAAATGTAGACTGAGGGTTATTGTTAATGGGAGGTACTTGTGAATAATATGATTGTCTGAGTCCTGGTCCCACAGGGCCAGGACCGGAGGAAGTGTTACATTTATGCATATGTATTGGGAATGCCCGCCTGTTAAGATATTTTGGGAAGAAATAACCACACTATTATCAGGATTTTTGTTTTTGACAATACCTGTAATGCCTTCTGTATTGTTGCTGAATGATGTCCCTCAATTATCACACTCTGTACTTATAAAAAGGATAATCTTGTCCGGTCTTACGGCTGCCAAAAAGCTAATAGCATCACGTTGGATTCAACCTGATAAAATGTGTCGGAGGGTATGGATTCTTACCTATCTTGATGTGATTTACCTAGAGATATCTACCGCACAAATGCTAGGTGTTAATGAAGCCAGCATAGCAATCTGGTTAGAAATGGTGGAGAGGATAAAGCATTATATGAACTTTTAATCCTTGGTATCAAGCGAAATAATGGATGTATTCAAGGGGGATCCGGTGGGGGAGGGAAGAACGAGCAAGAGCATTTATGTGTTGTATTGTATTGTAATTAATCTGTGTATATCTTTAATCTTTAATCTACATCTATTTTAATTTTAAAAACCGGGCTGTCATGATTGTTAGTATTATGTCGGTAATAGCCCTGTGATTTATACTGGATTTCTACTGTAAATGTTTGTATGTCATGTCAAAAATAAAAAATAAAAAAAAATTGTTAAAAAAAAGGAATATAGTGGTGTCTCATGTTATTTATGTTATTCCATTTATATTTATTCTACCTTTATATGACTAGTGATCTAATGCATCTAGCGATCCCACTGCTGAGCTGACCTGTTCCCCCGTCCAACACGTTCCATTGTACCGTTGACCTTGTGTCATATGACTAATAAAGACACTTGAACTTCTACTCGGAGAGAAGTCATTGTGGTGTGGTCAGAAGGGAGTGGACTCAACCGTGATGACTTGGACTCGGACTAGGGTAATGGGGAATCGACTCAGACTCGACTCAGGCTCTTCTTTGGTGACTCAGACTTGGACTCGGACTCGAACACTGGGGACTCGAGACTCAACTCGGACTTGAGATTTAGCGACTCGACTACAACACTGTCTATAGCACCTTTAAAATTATATTTGAAAACCATTTTACTCCAATATGTGTAACGGAGGTCTGTGAGTATATCCACAATCACAATGGACTTCAAGTGTTGTGAAGTGACTGTGGCACGTAGCAGTACTGCAAGTAAACTCATCCACCCATGAAAGGCCTGCACACATGTTACCAACAGGTGAATTCACCTCTTAGTATAGTGGTCTGCGATGTCGCCCGTGGTGCGGGAGACCCGGGTTCGAGACTCACTCGGGGCAATCCCTTAACAGTGGTCGAACTTTAACACAACGCAGAGATGGCAATACGTGCCCGGCTACATATGCACATTTCTCCCTGATCTTCTAGCCCAGGGGTGGCCAACCCGCGGCTCGCGAGCCGCATGCGGCTCTTTGCCCGTCAATGTGCGGCTCTTCCATCCATAAAAAGATTTTTTTTTTTTTTTTACTTTTTTTTTTTATGTCACTCATTCCATAAGGACGTAGAATAAACATTTACAATTTTTTTTAAATGGTCCATTTGCATGTTCTTGGTATCTGAATCTAGGGACATATACAGTATGGATCAGTGTCAGAAATAGTGTGTCTGTTACTAGGCTTGAGTAAATTGTAATGAACCAAAGGAGAATATCAATTCTATTTAAAAAAAAAAAATTATCTTTGACTGTAAATAACACCATGCTAAAATTGACCAGACCTGAAAAATCTAAGCAAATGAATAAAGGGAAGATGATTAAACAGAAGGTTTTGTAGATACAGTACTGAATTCTGCCATCTTTTTTATAATGTAAATTTCTCCACCATTTTTCATCATATTGCAACACCGTTTTTTGCAAGACGTTCACAGAAAGGTAGAGAAACTAACTGCGTTCTGTTTTATGGCAATAACGTTCAGGTTTGTGGGAGATAATCCCAAAAAATAAGAGAAAGTAAATCCAGAAGTCGGATGATTGACAGGGGCTGGTGTGAGCTGGGTAGGGTCGTTTTTCGAAATTTGAAAGCCCTGAGTCTCTTCCTTCAAAAGACTACACTCACTTTTGGCTGTGCCACTTCCTCCTGTCAATATGCGCCGGTTTCCGACTCAATGCCCTGAGATTTCTATAATCTTATATTTCACTAATAACAGTTAAAATAATTGGTAAACAAACATAATGCTGCAAATATACACTTTTACTGTATATCTCGGGCTTAAGAGGTTAACCCTGTTAGGCCCAAATTAAAAAGAAATTAGCAACTTCAGAGGCCAGAGGGTGGGACATATAAACACATTTACTATCAAATAGCATTGTGAGGCTGAACAACAGGACCAATTGACTATACATGTGCTTAAAGGGGAACTATCTTATAAATGGCTTTTTTCAGTGTTTACCATTGTTTCTTAGCTATGTGGACTTATATTAATAGGATATATGTCTCTAATTCTCATATTGGCGAATTCTTCCAATTCTGCATATCTGTGATGTCAGAGATTTCTCAGCTGCATAATAATGTGGCAGTTGATGTGGCAGTTGGCACCAGGCCACACAGTGGTTGGAGCCCAGCCTCAAAACGGCTTAAGATCTTGAGGTAGAAAAATGCGGTTTTTAGTACTTGATTAGAAATACAAAACAATGCATTTTTTTTGAAAAAAACCTAGGTGTTCCATAGACTCACAGGAATTGTGTAAAAGTGCCCAAATAGTGAAAGAAATAGTAAAATAGTTCCCCTTTAACATTTTTTAAATAAACATTGTTTTTTTAAATGGCTAAAAGTGATTTTCTTATTTTGCAACCGTGGGTCTCACAGGGTACTTTTAACCCTGTGAGGCCCAAATAAAAAAGACATTAGCAACTTCAGAGGCCAGAGGGTGAGACCTATAAACACATGAAGGGTGCCGTGACTGAAAAAAAAGGTTGAGAAACGCTGGTATATGGTGTGGCTCTTTGTGGTACCACAGTCATTTTTTTGTGGCTCTTAGTCTCTGACTGGTTGGCCACCCCTGTTCTAGCCTATTAGGCAATGATAAAGAACTACTGTAGATGTCTTTTTACATGCCTGGTTAAAGGCCTTCTGGCTGTAATTTGAGACATGTTTTTTACTAATTTGTTAGGGCAGTCGTTACAAGCTTGTTTAAGTGTCAGGGTCACTGAATGAAATTTCCATCCCTGAATAAATAAATTGGCTCAGGCTAGAAACAGGTCAGTGATTACTGAAGCCTCAAACAGTCTATTTTCATTAACAGAAGGATTGTGTGCACAAACAAACAAGCCAAGTAATCTCCCCAAACAGCCTTGATTTGGTCGCTGGGTCCTCATCTGACGCTCCACAATGAAAACAAGTTGGGAGTAGTAGTGATTTGGTATGCATTCTGCCATTTGGCGTGGCTGCGGGTCCTGGGGCGCATGGCCTGTCATTCCTCTGTGGAGTTTGGGGGTGGAGGCGTGGTGTTCGTAGGGATGGGTACCTTTCACATTTGAACCGGTACCGGTACCGGTACCTGTGAATCGATACCGGTACCCAACGGTACCTTTTTTCGGTACTTTAGTCTCAAGAAATTGAATTTACCTACCTCAGTCGTAAAAAAAAAATCCAAACTTCAAATAACTACAATTTCGACAGTTTTCGGCTTGTCATTGCTCCGACTGCTTTGTTGTTGAATCAAGTCAAATCCTAGGTAAGCATATATTGTGCGTGTGAATGTTGACATGAAAAAAAATAAAAATAAAAAAAATAAAATAAAAATAAAAATAAATATTAATAAAAAATATTTTCTTTTATTTTTCTTTTATTTTTTTTTCGGTTTCTCACTTGATTCGATACTCGGTAGTACCGACGTTGTAATATTCATGCTTTGAATATATCATTTACGCCAGGCGCGCCAGGCGCACCTTCCTATTATGTATACCTGACAAGGGGTCCTGACAGCCAGTTGGCTGCCAGCCGTGGATGGAGTTACACTCATGCTTAACGAGTACTTACCTTTGAATAAATATCTAAATGCAATCTCCTCGTCCTGAAGATTATTCTATATAAATCAAATACGACATGGTGTCAGAAGCGGGATGAACATGGATATCAACGGAGTCCCGTCGCCACGGATGAATTGGGATTCTCTGGACTTACCGGGAGAATGGAAGAAGTTCAGGCAGCATGCAGAGCTAATGTTTTCGGGCCCACTCAAGAAGAAAGGAGAG
Organism: Notolepis coatsorum; assembly: GCF_963971535.1. Lineage (NCBI taxonomy): Eukaryota > Metazoa > Chordata > Actinopteri > Aulopiformes > Paralepididae > Notolepis > Notolepis coatsorum. The sequence goes on from NC_140165.1 coordinate 47,141,265, forward strand.
GACGAGAAATGTAGCTACCTGCTACTGTGGAGCGGAGAAAGAGGGAGAGACATTCACAACACATGGACTCTCAGTGCAGATGAAGCAAAGGTATTGAAGAGCTACTATGACAATTTCGAAGCATATGTACTTCCAAGGAGGAACACGATTTTCGCTAGGTACAAATTCCATGAGAAAACCCAGCAACCTAGCGAGTCATTTGAACAATTTGTCACTGCATTGAAACTACTCGTGAAGGACTGTGCATATGTGAACAATGATGAGATGGTTAGAGACCGCATTGTGTTTGGCATACACTCAGCAAAAGTAAGAGAGAAACTATTAAACGTTGGATCAGACTTGTCGTTAGACAAAGCGGTAGAGATAGCTAGAGCCCACGAGCTAGCACAATCACAGATAAAGAGCTTTACTGGCGCCACGAGCAGCGCGCAGGAGCAGCTCGTGCACGAGGTACACAGACATGAACAGAAGTATAGCGCACAGAGATATCGCCCCAGAGCAGAGTGGACAGAGAGAGCGAACAGAGCGAGCGACACAGACACACGTAAGAACTGTGGATACTGTGGGGGTAGAGCTCACAAGGAAGGGGATAACTGTGTAGCTAGGGGGAAACAGTGCACAGAGTGTGGAAAATGGAACCACTTTGCCAAAGTCTGCAGGGCCGGTAGTTTCCAGAAAAAGTCAGTACACGAGATTAGCATGCGCTCTGAGTCAGGAGAAGAGTCAGACGAACTGTATGTAGACACCGTGACAGACAGACGATTTGATGCAACAGAACAAGCGTTCGCAGACATACAAGTAGGAAAACAGGGCACAGAGCTTAAATTTAAGCTAGACACAGGTGCACAAGTAAATGTAATTCCTTTGAGAGAGTATCACAGTTTACAAGATAAACGCAAAATACAGCCTACTTCACGCAGACTGACAGGATATGGTGGAGAGAAGCTAGTGGTAAAGGGCACATGCACATTAAAGTGTAAATACAAAGAGCGTGGCATGTTGTTAGACTTTTACATAGTAGACACTCAGGCACCCCCAGTTCTAGGTTTACAGGCATGCCTGAATATGGACCTCATTAAACTAGTGTTGTCAGTAAATGCACACACAGATAAACAGACCATCATGGAAGAATACCACGACGTGTTTAAAGGGATAGGACTATTCCCAGGAGAGTGTCACATCCATATAGACCCAGACGCCACGCCAGTAGTCTGCCCACTGAGAAGGACACCGATCGCCCTGCGTGGCCGACTAAAGAAGAAGCTACAGAGTATGGAAGACACACAGATCATCGCTAGAGTCATCGAACCAACGGAGTGGGTCAGTGCACTGGTCATTGTTGAGAAACCACGCACAGGCAAGCTCAGACTATGTTTGGATCCTAAGGAGCTAAACGAGGCTATCAAGCGCCCGCACTACCCTCTGCCGACACTAGAGGACATCACACCCAGACTAACAGGCGCACGCTATTTCAGCGTACTGGATGCAAGGTCGGGATACTGGTCCATCAAGCTCTCCACAGAATCATCGAAGCTGACGACGTTCAACACACCGTTTGGACGATACAGATTCCTACGATTACCATTTGCGCTCGCTTCTGCCCAGGACGAGTTCCAACGAAAAATCGACGAGACATACGAGGGACTGAACGGAGTAGCAGCTATAGTAGACGACATCCTTGTATATGGTGCGACCAGAGAAGAACACGATAAGAACCTACATGCAATGTTGGTGAGATCACGGGAGAGAGGCGTTTGGCTCAACGCAGACAAGTGCACCATCGGAGCCACCGAAGTGAGCTACTTCGGGCACATCCTTTCAGCTGACGGCATGAAGCCTGACCCAGGCAAGATAGCTGCCATCAAGGAGATGGAGGCGCCAAAGAGCCGTGCAGAACTGGAGACCGTGCTAGGTATGGTCAACTATCTGGCGAAGTTCGCCCCGAGCCTCTCCGAGATCAACGCACCCATGAGACAGCTGCTTAAACAATCAAATGAGTTCCTGTGGGACGCGCAGCACGACGCTGCATTCCAAAAGATGAAAGACATACTTACCAGTGAACCTGGGCCAGTCCTCATCTACTTTGACCCAGATAAGGAGCTCAGCCTACAAGTGGACGCATCAAAGTATGGTCTGGGTGCTGTGCTGATGCAGGAAGGAAGGCCCATTAGCTACGCATCCAGATCACTCACGGACAGCGAGGTCAACTACGCACAAATCGAAAAGGAGATGTACGCAGTCCTTTATGGATTCAAACGCTTCCACCAATATGCCTACGGTCGCCATGTTATGGTACAATCTGACCACGAGCCCCTGGAGTCGATCATGAAGAAGCCGATCGCCGCAGCCCCACCGCGGTTACAGAGGATGATACTGCAACTACACAAGTACAACTTCACGATCGTGCACCGCCCTGGGAAAGACATCCCAGTAGCCGACACGCTGTCCAGGAAATCACTCACCTCTCACGACGACGGTCTCAGTGAAGGGATGGACCTTCAGGTACACATGGTATACAACAGCTTACCTGTACACGACGACAGGCTACAGGAGATCAGAGAAACAACAGACAATGACACACAGCTAAAGCTGCTCAGCCAGGCTATCCTGGAGGGATGGCCTGAGGAAAGAAAACAATGCCCCCAGAACATCACCGAATACTGGAATCACCGAGATGAACTATCCAAAACGAATGGAATAATTTTCAAATAGTCATCCCTACCAGCCTCAGAGGAGAGATGCTGATCAAGATCCATGCAGGCCACATGGGAATGGAAAAATGCAAACTGAGAGCACGAGACATCATGTTCTGGCCTGGAATGGGTAGACATATAGAGCAAGTCGTGGAGAAGTGCTCAATATGCCAAGAGCGCCGCCCATCAAACACCAAGGAGCCCATGATGCCTCATCGTATCCCAGACCGCCCCTGGCAGGTTGTAGGGACAGATCTCTTTAACTGGAACAACCAGGACTATGTTGTGACCGTCGACTACTACAGCAGATTCTTCGAACTAGACAGACTTCACAGCACCACATCGGCAGCTGTTGTCCACAAGCTAAAGGCAGCCTGTGCCAGGCATGGCGTCCCAGAGACCATAGTCTCAGACAACGGACCACAATACAAGTCTAAAGAGTTCGAGGCATTCGCCAAGTCGTGGGAGTTTACACACGTCACGTCAAGCCCACACTATCCGCAAAGCAACGGACTAGCGGAGAGAACTGTGAAGACGGCAAAATCACTCATGGACAAGGCTAAGGCAGACGGAAGAGACCCGTACCTAAGCCTCCTGGAATATCGTAACACCCCAGTCGACAACTTCAAATCGCCGGCACAGCTGTTGATGAGCTGCAGGCTACGCTCAACCCTCCCGAGCACCAACCAACAGCTGCGGCCAGGGGTAGTAAGCCCCAAAGATGGACATGACAAGCGAGTGCAGAGACAACAGCACCAGAAGAAATACTATGACAGGTCAGCTAGACCGCTGCCCCCACTACATTGTGGTGAATCTGTCAGGCTACAAGAACATGGACGCTGGAGGCCAGCAGTAGTCATACAACCAGCCGACACTGCGCGGTCATACCACGTTCGCACCCAAGATGGACGCAAATACCGCCGCAACCGCAGGCACCTGAGGGACACAAAAGAGGAACACTTCCAGGACAGCGACGGTATGCCAAGTCCAGAGAGCGTCGATCAACCGCCGGAGACCAATGACCCTGAACTGTCAGAGGACTCGGAAGAGAACTCAGCTTCATACTACACCAGATCCGGCTGAGCAGTGAAGCCTCGGGACATTTTAGACCTATAAATGTACAGGGTGCAGGCGGATCGCTGCCCTATTATAACACCATTTACCCCAATGGAAAAAAAAAAGGGGTGGTGAAATGTAACAAAATATTAATGTATGCTGAAATGATGACTTACTATATGTGTTGAATCTATGACCTACTTACCTTGCTTAATTGTCGATATTTTCCCATTTTGTTAGCAAGCTAATTCTACAAATAAGAACTGCATATGGTAAGAGTGTTGAGACACACGACCAAATAAGCCATGAATACATACCTTTTCACAGCTGAAGTATTCAAATATTAAAGCAGACTTTCCAGAATAAGAGGGCACACAATACGAACTGTAATACCTTGATACATGAATCTTTTATGTTTAACATATTAATCCTACCTGTTTACATTGCCTGGTCCTGACACAGGTAACGCACTGGTTATTGTTTACAAAGAAACTCTTACAGAGTATTGCACAACCTTTCTTTATTTCAATTTTGTTCATAGCTTATAAAGCTTTCTTTAAAAGAAGGAGGATGTAATATTCATGCTTTGAATATATCATTTACGACAGGCGCGCCAGGCGCACCTTCCTATTATGTATACCTGACAAGGGGTCCTGACAGCCAGTTGGCTGCCAGCCGTGGATGGAGTTACACTCATGCTTAACGAGTACATACCTTTGAATAAATATCTAAATGCAATCTCCTCGTCCTGAAGATTATTCTATATAAATCGAATACGACAGACGTGTTTCGGTTCGGTACCTCAAAAGTACCGAATTCGGTACCCATCCCTAGGTGTTCGCTGGTTTTCCTTGTGGTGGCGGATGTGCCGGGGCTGGGGTAGATGGAGCGGCCCATGGGGTTGGCATTCCCATCGCCGTGCATGGCGGTGTGAGTGGCACGCGGGCTGTTTGTGTTTTCCTTCGGTCATGGCGTGCTTTATCGGGGGTGTGTCTTGGATGGGGATGTGGTGGGGATTGATGTGTGAGGTGTTCGGGGGACTGACTGTTCCGGGGGGGGGTTCACATGCCTTCGAGCGACATTATACTATTGTACCTATTTTATGCCTATTCTTAAATCTGCACGTCTACATTACACTATTTGTATTGTCTTTTATACCTATTATTATGTCTGAAGTTTATGCAATTTTTATTTTGTCAATTTGTGTGCTGATTTTATGACCATCTTCATTTTTATTTTTATTTTATTTTAATTTTTTTATACTAATTGCTGTAGGTGCACTCTGGATTGAGAGTACTATGTAGATAGCTATTCATATTTATTATAGTTATATTGTAGAAATGTGTGCATTGAAATGTCTGTAAAGTCTCGACGATTGAAAATGAGGGTGACCTCAATTGTAATTTCGAGAATAAATAAAGGTTGATGATGATTTGGTGTACTAGAAAACGTGCACATCAGACTCTTCCGATGTTGGCTCAGATAATTCCCATGCTGTTATAGGTAGACAGATGAAAAAAGAGTTGTGAAGAGACAGACAGACAGACAGACAGACAGACAGACAGACAGACAGACAGACAGACAGACAGACAGACAGACAGACAGACAGACAGGCAGACAGGCAGGCAGGCAGGCAGGCAGGCAGGCAGGCAGGCAGACAGACAGACAGTCAGACAGACAGACAGACAGACAGACAGACAGACAGACAGACAGACAGACAGACAGACAGACAGACAGACAGACAGACAGACAGACAGACAGACAGACAGACAGACAGACAGACAGACAGACAGACAGACAGACAGACAGATATACAGACAGAGACTGTAACTGTAGATATATATTGATAATGTACACTCAAAAAACTGGGATTGGGGTTAATTAATATTTATTAAATAATTATTAGTAACTTGTACATAATAAAAACGATGTGCCATATGCAATAAAATTGGGCTGAATTCAACGAATTTGAACAATTTATTAATTGCATTTTACACAATTTTAGTTGAATAAAATTAGCTGTGATACATTGAGTCGAATTTTATTATATTTTATCAGCAATGTCAGAGATGCAGAACATTGATAGATTTTACTCATTAGGAGGTCTTTGGTTTTAATTACCTGGCACTTTCGCCCAACTAATGGGACTTTATTTTGACACCACGTGGATGATGCGGCCAATCACATGCAAAGATCATGCTATTGCCATTATATCCAAAGACAGCGAGTGTGGTACATGCACACGGACCCAGGTGAGTAATAATTACGAGTACATTTAATCTGTTGCCTGTTCTCAAGTTAATGCAGTACCACTATGTTTTTATTCATGTAACATGCTGCTAAAAGTAGCCTATTAAGTTTTACATTTCAGGAGAAAATGTTTTTCCGACTGTTGTAGGAAAGTGCATGCAATTCCGACTCCCCCTTCACTATCTTATCTTGGTTCGCTAATGCGTCTACATGGCTTGCATGCTTGCTATAGCTAGCCTATACTAGCCAACCAGTTCTTGCTAAAAAGACGCTTGCCTGACATCGTCATGTAACTCGAGAACCGAGGCACGGAATTGGTAGAGTGAGGTTGCATTAGAACGGAAAAAAATAGATCTTTCGAACAGTATTTATATGTTGGGCGAAAAATGCAACCAGAGCCTCTAGACGCTCGCAAAGTGCCGCGACTTGTGTGTGTGTTCAGTGCACGGGCCCAACATGGTAACCCACCTGTTAAGATTAAAACGTGGCAACAGCCAGGCACCATGCTGTCGGCTCGCATGCTAGCTAGCTAGCCTATACTAGCCAACCAATTCTTGCTAAAAAGACGCTCGCCTGACATCGTCATGTAACTCGAGAACCGAGGCACGGAATTGGTAGAGTGAGGTTGCATTAGAACGGCAAAAAATAGATCTTTCGAACAGTATTTATATGTTGGGGCGAAAAATGCAATCAGAGCCTCTAGTCTAGACGCTCGCAAAGTGCCGCGACTTGTGTGTGTTTTCAGTGCACGGCCTGACACGGTAACCCACCTGTTAAGATTAAAACGTGGCAACAGCCAGGCACCATGCTGTCGGCTCGCATGCTAGCTAGCTAGCCTATATTAGCCAACCAGTTATTGCTAACTAGCTATCGTGCTAGCTAAGATGTAACGTTATCAGCCACAACACAGTGTAAATTCCCTATTTTCTTTTTGTGAACATGCAAATATTTCTTGTAGAAGTGGCACAATCTTCCATTTACTTGGGTATGCAAATTAATTTCCTTATCTTAGGCTTGGACTATGAGGTGGAACTGTAAGATCTGCAAATCATTGTCTACTACAAGGAGGAATCTACTGAAGCATTACAGACTACAACACGCAACATTCGGTAGTGCACAACCCCAGCCATGTCTACATGATGGTTGTCCTTGCACATTCAAAACACAGGGTGCCCATCGCACACATTTATCCAGATACCATGCAGCAGGAGAAAGTTCAAGGCCAGGAATTATTAATTTTAAGTGTTTAGTTTGCAGTCGCCATTGTCCTACAGTGAAGGACTACTTTCAGCATATTGGAAGGCATCTGAAGAGGCACGAAACTGTCTTTTGTGTATTTAAAGGTTGTGACTTTTGTACAAATATATACAATACATTTCTCAAACACAAAAACAGAAGCCATATAGGCTATTCGTTGAGTGATTTTAAGCAAGACGTGTTTGCGAGTCACCATAATCAGACTGTTGACCATTCTGATGTAGGCCTACCAGAGGCCAGTGATGGTGAAGAGGATGGATTTTGTGTTTTTATTTATTTCATGGTTATACAGTTTTTAGAAATGTACTTGTACCATTTGAGGCTTCAATGTTCCTTTTTGTCTTTCAGCTCCAGGATGAGTTTCAAAGAATCACAATGGTGCACCTTGAATCACAGTTCATGTCCAAGCTGGATGAATACACTCCCAAGCTGTTGGCCCTCTTCCAGTCCAAGGGTGGCGCCTTGGGGATGAGGTTGAAGGCTATCCTACTTGAGGTATTCTTCAATGACTTTTCTGTTTGCTAATATTTTCAGGGATGTTGTGGTCAAACTGCTGGAATATCATTGCTTATATGAAATATACAGCAGGTATTGTTCGCTTGTCATTCTCTCTACAACAAAGAGTATGAAATAGTTGCACACCTTTTAAATACACAGTTGGCGGCTGGTTAATGTGGGGCACCTGGTTGGAAAATAGTTTTCAAATTGTATTTGGTTAATTTCTGTTTATTTTGAGATGGACTCTTATTTGACCAGCTTATTGAGAACTCCACTGGTTTGGATTCATAACCAATTGCAAAGTTTTGGTGCTCGGAGTTCTAATAATAATTACTGGACCATGGAAGGTAATTACACACAACACACATGTGTGCGTGAGGCGACAAAATACTCATTTCATAATTATGTACTCTGAAAATATGTGAATGTCCCCGAGTTTGGTGACTAGTATGGGCGGTTATGGTGTTAAAAGCTGAACTAGTCAATTAACAGTAAGGAAGTAGGTAAAGGCATCCATAGGCCCACAGTTGATGCAGTTGCTCACATCCTCCACACTGCAATATACTGAAGAATAATGATTATTTGTGTAATTTCAGGCTCCGAGCATCAACATCACCAGAGATGTTGCCATTCGGGGCTTGGTGATGTACCTTGGGGAATCTACAGATCAGCTCTTAAAGGAGTATGATGTAAGTTGAAGCACATGTTAAAAGAGAGAAAAGGGTTGGGGGCAACTTTAAGCCTGAGGATGTTTTGTGAATACGGCCATTGGTTTTCTTGTCAAAAGGTTGGAAGGAAGGAATTTGGGAGATGTTCAATTATAGGACCGTCTCCTGTGGCTGTACAGTCTAAAGTTTCTTGCCCTTTCAGGATGCTGATGGAGATGGTGTGTCGCAAGACCTTGCTGTACAAACAACAAAAATCTACACGATCAAGAAGGAAACATCAGAGGGTCCCGACGACATCGGTATCGTCATAGAGGGCGTGAAAGTTCTGACTGCTCTGGGTAATTTCCCATGGGCTTGCTCCATGCTAGTTGGGTTGGCATATGCAGTGAATCTTGCCTATCCCAAGGAACTAAGGTACACAGAATTAAAGACCTTTACATTTTTCTAACCTACCTTGAGTGAACCTGTATTATTTATGCCATTTTCTTTGGTTTTCTTCCTCTCTTTGATCTCAGGTACACATTCGAAGTCTTCCAGAAACTCTTCCTGGATCTGGATTGCACAAGGCTGTCTCCAAAAGTGACCAACCTCAAGAATAAGATACTGGTCAGCAAAACAAAAGAGATGATTGTGGACTTCAGGAGGTCAGGGGTCAAGGACTACAGCCCCCTCAGCATCGACGGGGCACCAGTTGAGAGAGTCAACAGCTTTAAGTACCTCGGAGCCTACATATCCGAGGACTTGACATGGACCACACACATTGACAGTGTTGTGAAGAAGGCACGACAACGCCTCTACTTCCTCAGGCGCCTAAGGAAGTTCCAAGTCAGTCAGAAGATCCTTAAGAACTTCTACTCATGTACAATAGAGAGCATCCTGACTGGCAACATCACCTCCTGGTTTGGGAATAGCACTGCACAAGACCGTAGCAGACTACAAAGAGTGACACGTTCAGCCGAACGCACAATTGGAGGGGGGCTTCCCACCCTCCAGAACATTTACAACAAGCGGTGCAGGGGGAAGGCTAAGAGAATCGTCAAGGACTCCAGCCACCCGAACAACTGCCTCTTTGAACTGCTGCGGTCAGGCAAGCGATACCGGAGTCTTAAGGCGAGCACAGAAAGACTCAGAAGAAGCTTCTATCCCCAGGCCATCAGGCTGCTAAACGAACAATAAACTCTATGCAACAACCATCAAATGCACACAGCACACACACCCACACGCACACACTCACTTAAACAAACAACACACTGCAGCACCCACTCTCCACACTTTAGATCACACAAACACACTTTATATTTATTGATAAAGGATTTGCACTACAACTCGTACACCTACTGTAAATTGTACCTAAATTGCACCTCATCCCATTTCTGCCTTGCACTATATAGTATTGTATATTAGTACACTGCATAGTATATTGTATATTATATGGTAACTCAGTTACGTCTATTCTGCATCGAACATTGTACATATGTCTATACTGAACACTGTGACCTCATTTTTTTTTCTTCTAATTTACATGCTATACTATGTTATTTTATTTCATACTTATCTTGTCTTGCACAGTCTCTGGAGCATAACAGTAAGCAGCATTTTGTATACAAGTATTCTGTACTTCTGTATGACAACTATTAAAGAAACTTGAAACTCATGGTTTTGAATATTGGCACAGAACAGTTCATTTATAATGTGCACCTTGTGTACACTTTACCTTGTGGGGTGAGGCAAGGTCAAGTGTTGGGGCATTTACAATGTTGTGAGACTGTTGTCCATTTCATTTTAAGCACCTGACATTGGTTTTCTTCCTCTCTTTGGTTTCAGGTACACATTCGAAGTCTTCCAGAAACTCTTCCTGGAGCTGGATTGGACAAGGCTGTCTCCAAAAGTTACCAACCTCAAGAATAAGCTACTGACTTAAGAAAGGTGACCCTTGCAGAGTGAAAGGGAAAAGTCACTGTCAAAAATAACATTGTTTCCTTCAAGTTTTGGTTAAATGTGAGTTTCAGTGATCCGGTTACTGTAAGTAGTTGTTTCATCTCAGATTTGTCCAAATAGCCATACTCAATTGAGCGGAGAGGCTTCATGGTTTTGAATATTGGCACAGAACAGTTCATTTATAATATGCACCTTGTGTACACTTTACCTTGTGGGGTGAGGCAAGGTCAAGTGTTGGGGCATTTACAATGTTGTGAGACTATGCTGTCCATTTCATTTTAAGCACCTGACATTGGTTTTCTTCCTCTCTTTGGTCTCAGATACACATTCGCAGTCTTCCAGAAACTTCCTGGAGCTGGATTGGACAAGGCTGTCTCCAAAAGTGACCAACCTCAAGAATAAGCTACTGGCTTAAGAAAGGTCAATCAATTGACAATAAACTGGACGACATCCGAGCAAGGATTCAATTCCAGAGAGACGTTAGAGACTGCAATGTTCTCTGCTTCATTGAAACGTGGCTGTCGCCAGAAACCCCAGATCACGCCATACAACCGGCCGATCACTTCTTCATCCACCGCAAGGACAGATCAGCAGAGTCCGGCAAACAGCTTGGAGGAGGTATCGCCTTCATGTTTAACAACAATTGGAGCGATCCAGCTAACGTGAAGGAATTATCGAACCACTGCTGCCCAGACCTGGAATATATAACCATCAAGTGTCGTCCTTTCTTCCTCCCGAGGGAGTTAACGGCGATCGTCCTGGTCGGAGTGTATATTCCACCGCAAGCCAGCAATAGTGTCGCGCTCTCCAGACTCCACGATGAGGTAAATAGAATCCAAGCCGCGAACGTTAACGCCGCCATTGTAGTAGTGGGTGATTTCAATAGCGCCAATCTGAGAAAGGTTTTGCCTGACTTCTATCAGCATGTGACTTGTAACACCAGAGGCGGTAACATCCCAAACCAGAAACCTTGGGTGGACAGCACTATAAGAGCAGCCCTGAACTCACGCACCACGGCTTATAACCTGGGCAGAGAGTCAGGAAATATGGAAGAGTACAAGGCTTCAGTCTACACTCTGCGCAAGGCTGTTAAACTTGCTAAGAGGACATATGCTGAGAAACTGGAGACACAAATGGCACAAAACGACACAAGAGGCTTGTGGAGGGGACTGAAGACAATAACTGACTACAAAGTCAGCGCCCCCTCAATGGGGAGCGACGACGCCTCTCTCGCGGACAAACTCAACTCCTTCTACGCTCGGTTCGGTGTAGACAGTGTCGCCGCTAGCCCTCTGGCTAGTGACGTCACTGGCGCACCGGCTGTTGTGGAGGGGGGGGGGCAACCGCGGGGGGGCGGGGGCGCTCTCTCGTTGTCGGAACACAGTGTGAGAAGAGCATTTATGCAGGTGAACACCAGGAAGGCTGCGGGCCCAGATGGTATAACAGGACGCATACTTAAGTCCTGTGCAAACCAGCTTGCCCCGGTGTTCACCGCCATATTTAATCAATCCCTGGCGGAGTCAGTAGTCCCTGCCTGCTTCAAGATGTCTACCATCATCCCTGTACCGAAGAAACCCTCCCCAACATGTCCAAATGACTACAGACCGGTGGCACTCACCTCTGTGGTCATGAAATGTTTCGAGAGGCTGGTCAAGGACCACATTTGTGCCTCTCTCCCCAGTGATATGGACCCTATGCAATTTGCATACAGGACAAACAGGTCCACTGACGACGCGGTCTCCCAGGTACTGCACAGCACTCTCTCCCACCTTGACTGTCAGAAGGGGGGCTATGTGAGACTGTTGTTCATTGACTACAGCTCAGCGTTCAACACCATAGTCCCCACCAGACTGGTGGACAAGCTGATCGAGCTAGGTCTGAGCTCCGCCCTGAGCGCCTGGGTACTGGACTTTCTGAGTGAAAGACCCCAGGCGGTCAGGGTGGGGGGTCAGACCTCCAACACCATCACCCTGAGCATCGGGTCCCCCCAGGGCTGTGTTCTAAGCCCCCTGCTGTACTCACTCTACACACACGATTGTGTGGCCAAGTTCAGCTCCAACTCCATAGTGAAGTTCGCAGATGACATGGTGGTGGTGGGGCTGATCTCGGACAACGACGAGAAGGCCTACCGAGAGGAGGTTGAGGTACTGAAACGTTGGTGCCAGGACAACAGCCTGCTCCTGAACATTGGTAAAACCAAGGAGCTGATCGTGGATTATAGGAGAGGACAGCAGGAGACACACACACCACTGATGATTAACGGGGCTACCGTGGACAGGGTGAGCAGCTTCAAGTACCTGGGGGTCCACATCTTAGAGGATCTGACATGGTCAACACACATAGACACAGTAGTAAAGAAAGCGAAGCAGCGCCTCTACCACCTGAGACAGTTAAGGAAGTTCAGAGTATCGGGGAAGATACTCCAGTCCTTCTACTCAGGAGCTGTAGAGAGCATCTTGACCGGAAACATCACTGCCTGGTATGGGAACAGCACGGCACAGGACAAGAAGGCCCTACAGAGAGTGGTGCGCTCAGCCGAGCGTACCACGGGTATTGCGCTACCTCCCCTGCAGGCTCTATACAACAAGAGGTGCAAATCCAGAGCCTGCAGGATAATGAAAGACCCCCACCACCCCAATAACAGCCTGTTCCAGCTGCTGAGGTCAGGCAGACGCCTGCGAACCCCAGCTACTAGGACGGAGAGGCTTAGGCTAAGCTTCTTCCCCCAGGCCATCAGAGCCTTGAACAATGAACATTGAGAGACACAGAAACTGAACTATCCACACACAAGCACACACAAGCACATACACGACACGCACGCTGAGCACGCTCACACACTAGCAGCCACTTTAACACTCATGCCGCACACACGCACACTTATGGCCAGAGGAAAGGCCATAACAACAGGAACAGTGCATTGCACTACTAAAGCTACCTAGCATGTCCTATATGCTCTGTAAATACTATGTACAGATACCGAGATGGCACACCATGTTACCTGTTTATTGCACTGTTGTTTTTATTGGATTCTATTATATGTTGTACCACTGTATTTGTATTGGATTCTATTATATGTTGTACCACTGTATTGCACATCGTCGCGGGCAAGACCAGCCGCATTTCATTGTATACCTGTATGCCGTGACAATTAAAACTCTTGACTTGACTTGACTTGACTTGACTAGACCACTGTTACACGCAATTCAAGGGTGGCTACAAGGCTCATTGTGCTAGTGGCTTTGGTAAGTCTGATCACGCGGCCATTTTCCTTTCACCAAAGTACAAGCAGAGAATCAAGAGCACTCCTGTAGTCTCGCGAGAGGTGCAGAAATGGGATTTGACGTCAGAGGAGACGCTCCAGGCTGCGTTTGACTTCACAGACTGGAGCGTGTTCCGCGACACAGATAACATTAATGTCTACACGGAGACAGTGCTGGACTATGTTCGTACTTTGGTGGAAGAAACAATCCCCACTACCACAATTAGAGTTTACCAAAATCAAAAACCCTGGGTAGACAAATCCGTCCGTGAAGCTCTGAGAGCGCGCACCAAAGCATACAACGACGGCCTAGTGGCAGGCAACATGAATGACCACAAGGTGGCGCGATACAACGTAAGGAGGACAGTGACAGAGGCCAAACGGTGCTACAGGGATAAAATTGAACTCCAGTTTGAACAGGCTGACTCTAGAGCTATGTGGCAGGGGCTCAAAACGATGACAGACTACAAAGGCGCCTCCCTCAAACTGAACAGTGACATCTCCTTAGCAAATGACCTCAATACCTTCTATGCAAGGTTTGATGCTGGTAATAACAACACCAGCCCACAAGCCACGGCAATGGGGGGGGGGGGGGTCTGCTGCTGATGGAGACTCAGTGTTCAGGGTAACAGAGCATGAGGTGAGGTGAGGCGGACCTTTAAAAAAGTGAATATCAGGAAGGCAGCAGGACCGGACGGCATCCCCGGCCGCGTCCTAAAAGTCTGTGCCGACCAACTGGCCCCGGTATTCACTGACATATTTAACCTGTCCTTAGAACAGGCTGTCATCCCCACCTGCCTGAAGAAGTCCACTATTATCCCTGTACCCAAAAAATCCAAGCCTGCTTGCCTCAACGACTACCGCCCTGTAGCTCTCACCTCCATAGCCAGGAAGTGCTTTGAGAAGCTAGTAAAGGGCTACATCTGCTCCTCCCTCCCCATCAACATGGACCCCCTGCAATTTGCATACTGCCCCAACAGGTCCACGGAGGATGCCATAGCCCATGTGCTGCACACAGCAGCATCACACCTGGACAAGAGGAAGGGGAACTATGTGAGAATGCTATTCATCGACTACAGCTCGGCATTCAATACCATAGTCCCCTCCATACTCATAGCCAAGCTCAGGGACCTGGGCTTGAACTATTACCTCTGCCAGTGGGTCTTGGACTTCCTGACGGGCAGACCCCAGGTGGTGAGAGCAGGCAACTGCACCTCCTCATCCATCACCCTCAACATAAGGGCCCCCCAGGGCTGTGTTCTGAGTCCCCTCCTCTACTCCCTGTACACACACGACTGTGTGGCTCAGCGGAGTAGCAATACAATCATCAAATTTGCTGACGACACAGTGGTGGTGGGCCTGATCTCTGCCAACGACGAGAGGGCCTACCTGGAAGAGGTCAAGGTCCTGGCGGGATGGTGCCAGGAAAACAGCCTCTCCCTGAACGTCAGCAAAACAAAGGAGATGATTGTGGACTTCAGGAGGTCGGGGGTCAAGGACTACAGCCCCCTCAGCATCGACGGGCACCGGTTGAGAGAGTCAACAGCTTTAAGTACCTCGGAGCCTACATATCCGAGGACTTGACATGGACCACACACATTGACAGTGTTGTGAAGAAGGCACGACAACGCCTCTACTTCCTCAGGCGCCTAAGGAAGTTCCAAGTCAGTCAGAAGATCCTTAAGAACTTCTACTCATGTACAATAGAGAGCATCCTGACTGGCAACATCACCTCCTGGTTTGGGAATAGCACTGCACAAGACCGAAGCAGACTACAAAGAGTGACACGTTCAGCCGAACGCACAATTGGAGGGGGGCTCCCCACCCTCCAGAACATTTACAACAAGCGGTGCAGGGGCAAGACTAAGAGAATCATTAAAGACTCCAGTCACCCGAACAACTGCCTCTTTGAACTGCTGCGGTCAGGCAAGCGATACCGGAGTCTCAAGGCGAGCACAGAAAGACTCAGAAGAAGCTTCTATCCCCAGGCCATCAGGCTGCTAAACGAACAATGAACACTACACAACAACAACCATCAAACGCACATAGCACACACATCCACACGCACACACTCACTTTAAACAAACACACTGTAGCACCCACTCCACACACTTTATAGCACACACTCACTTTAAACAAACACACTGTAGCACCCACTCCCCACACTTTATATTTATTGATGAAGGATTGCACTGCAACTCGTACACCTTACTGTAAATTGTACCTAAATTGTACCTCATCCCATTTCTGCTTTGCACTATATAGTATTGTACATTAGTACACTGCATAGTATTGTATATTATATGGTAACTCAGTTACGTCTATTCTGCATCGAACATTGTACATATGTCTATACTGAACACTGTGACCTCATTTTCTACTTCTAAATTACATGCTATACTATGTTATTTGATACTATCTTGTCTAGCACAGTCTCTGGAGCATAACAGTAAGAAGCATTTTGTATGAAAGTATTCTGTACTTCTGTATGACAACTATTAAAGAAACTTGAAACTTGAAACCTACATAGGTTGGGCCTACTGTTAGCCAGTCAGCTGTTAGCTGCGGCGCTAGCTTGCTGTGATCACTAGGAAACGTTAGCTTGCTGCTATCGGCCAAGGCCCAGCGCGGGGTAGCTCCGGCTCCTCGCGCGCCGCCGCGAGCTCCCCTCTGGTCACGTGCGCCGTTCGCTCTGCGTCTCGCGGGCAGGGGCAGTAGCGACCGACGGTTGGAGCGGCCGTTAGCTTAATGCTACTCTGTTGAACGTGCTTTGATTATAACATGTTTTAAACACTCTTGACTACGACGTCATCTTTGACAGAGGATGTTCGTCGAACCTGCCCTGGGCCAGGACGGCAAAGCCTGCGTCAACAAAGGGGACCGTAGCGACGGGTTGGAGCGGCGACGCTGCCCAGGTCGAACAACACAGGATGGCTGTGTTTTCTACGGGGCATTGAGACTGCACTTCGTTGATCTACGCTCCGGGTAGGACAAGGTTTGGCCAGACCTTATACACGTCTTCTGGCTTTACCTTCTAAATGTTTTGTAAATAACGATGTTTTCCAAAAACGTGTGTTGCTGCAATACATTTAGAATACGACGCGAGTTTTGTGTGAATTGTCTTGTCACTGGTAATTAGCTTCTCTGTGCAAATCGGGTTGTTGTTACAGATGTGAAAATGATCTGGTTGTTGTGTGAGAAACATAATGTGTGTTTATATGTACCGTGTACTCACAACTAAGGGGTAACTAACCTATGAAGCTATGCTTAGTGACAAATGAGTAAAGAATATTCTTTTCTCAGCCTGTGATGACAATGAACAGTGTGTTCACATATTAACAGGTTTTCCTGTTTTAACTGGCCGTATTAAGGGTAAAGTAGGAGGATTGTGTTTCCCCCCGGTTCCCTGGGGACTTCTTCATCCTCCTATCAGACATGTTGTTGCACTACATTGTGTCTTTGTGTGGTAGGGATGCGATGTAACCCTTAGCTTGATTGCTGAGGTTGTGCTAAGACTGCTGGAGAAACTTTTTATTTTCCTAAAAGAAAAGATTGTTTGGTCGCTTTCGTGTGTGCTTAGCAAGGCCTGTGGCCGATACTAATCGAGAATTAGGTATTCTCTCATTATGAAAAACGGCGTTCCTCTGTAGAGTGTTTTTGCCATTTTTTGTAGGTGATGATGGGTTGTGTGTGTCATGTGACCTACAACTGGGTTGGACTGGCCACAGAAGCACATGTGTAAGTTTGGACCGGGGCTCTTAGAGAGCCCAAGTTCAAGTTCAAGTTCAAGTTCTTTAATAGTTGTCATACAGAAGTACAGAATACTTTCATACAAAATGCTTCTTACTGCCCTCTCTATTCTGTGTTTTTTCCTTAGTAAAAATCAGATAGCAGGTTAGCTCATGCGCTGTGTGAAGCTGTCAGACGCTTCATAGAGCTGACTATGACTGTGTCATACTCTCTTTTTGTCATTACATCGTATCATGGGTGTGGGGTCGTAAAGGGGTGAACTGGTAACCTTTCCTCTCCCCCTTTTTTCTGTTGGTCAGGGGTACACCCCCTGTCCTTCAAGGTTCCTGTCACGTTGCGGTTCGGCACGTTACGGGCTGGGGGGGGGGGGGGGGGGGAGTTTCCTGGTCCCACGGCCTGGAATATTGGGCGTGTGCACCGCGGAAATTCCCCAGCCATAGAGTACGTCACCGTGCGCGTCTCTGTTGGTAGGACTTCCGTGTGCTGTTCAGGTCCATGTGATGGATCTGTTTTCGGGGGGTGGTCAGGGCTCCTCCTCACCAAGCGCCTATTCGGGCCTTCTGTGAGTTCGGACTCCTCCTTCCATGTGAGGGAGCCTCCTTCAGAGTACAGTGCCTCCTCCTCAGATTGTCAAGGTGAGTGGACCCTCTAGAAGGTGTCCTATTCTATTGTGTATGTATTCGATTCAATTCGATTATTGAGTGTGTATGGGTTCAGTGCCTCTTCCCCGGAGAGCCCTAAAACCAATTTTTTACATGGCTCAAGGTGCAATATATTCTTTTCAATCTGTACAGCTCGCGTGGGAAGTCTCTCTGGGGATTCCCGTCTCCTTCCTATGGGAGGGTGGTGGGATGTAAAAATGTGAAAAATGTTTACCCCCGGCTGTGTAGACTGGGATACATACTGTTGGTGCTTCCTTCTTTTCTATTAAAAGAGAGTTGGAGTTAGGAAGTGTCACACCCCTCTTGTCGTTCCCCTGGGCGCCTTGGGGATTCAATGACAGGTCTAAATAGCCTGTTCATTGATGTGGGTGTGTCCCGACGCACGTATAGTGCTAGCTCGCTGTAAACAGGCGACTGACTGGCACGCCTTGGTTGCTTGAGGTTAAAACGGCGTTTTTATAAAGCAACTGGGATGGAGGTTTTTCCTCTTCCGACGACCACATCCCACGACCTGGGTTGGTTATCGACGGGTTCTCGTTCATGTCTGGGGGATGATGATGGAATGGATCTGAACATATGTAGAGGGGTCTCACGCCCTGGGGGTGGGCCACCGGGTGCGGTTCGCCCGAACGTCTGGGTGGCGCCTTCTTTTCATGTTAAGATCAACACGCATATCTGCCCTTTCTCCTGGAGTAGGCATGTCGGGGCGGGACTGGTTCTGGTCACGCTGGTCCAGATCAGTTGAACCCGTTGTCCGCCGGGGATGCAGATCTGCTGTTCTGGTACCCTGAGGGACTTGGGCTTTTTTCAGGGGGAAAAATGCCAGGTTGGTCCGGGTATCACAGGGTTAAGCACTATGGAGACCCTGGTTGGGTACGTTTTTTACTCAGCACTGTCGTAATGGCTTACGGCCATGCCAACCTGTACACGCTCGATCTCGTCAGATCTCGGCCGCTACACAGGTTGGTCCCTGGTTAGTACTTGGTTGGGAGACCGCCTGGGAATACCAAGTACGGTGTGCTTAGGGGCGGGTTCTCCATTCTTTTTCGCTCCTCTCTCACGCATGGCGAAGAGGGGCCTGTTGGGGTGGTCTTTGACCTCCTCTGGTGGCCCTGTGCTTCCCGTATCGCCAGGCCCGGTCCGAAGTAATGTTTCGTCGACCCGTAGGCCTGGGTTAACCCTTTTTTGAAAACTGAAACACTTGTACTGCGTTATAGCCGGTGTATACCCGCAGGTGTGTTTTGGAGTTTTTTCTTGAGGGGTTATAGGAACAACCACCGCATTGGGTAACACCAAGGTGGTTGATTCCCTGGTGTGTTGGAGCAGTGTCAACTCCCGGGTTCACCGGTTGAGGGTGCCCCTGCACGTTCATGACGTCTGCCAATCGTGTCAGCCTTCTCTGCCTCAACCCCTCTGGGTGGGGGTTTTTAAATGGAGGCTTGGTCATGCAACAACGCCAGCATACGCCCCTTCCGCCGGGGCGGCTGTGTTCAGCTGTCCCCTCTGGCGCCTGTCTCGTCCGCAGTCTCCAGGCTAGGGTTAACAGCCTGTTGCCTGGTTTTTCCCCGGTGCGCTGCCTGCTTCCGTTGGTTAACCTTTTTTGTGTGCTTACGGCCATGCTGACTGCCTGTTCTGCAGGGTCAGTGTGCCAGGCGGTGTACTATTGGGGGGACAGGGCCCGCTCGGCTGAGGGGCCTTTGTCCGAATACGCTGGCGATGTGGGGGGCGGGGTCACTAAGTGCCCACCTGGTGGGGTCTTGATGCTGGCATCATGGACTTTTCCGGGCCCCCGTTCCAGGGGGTCCAGTCCCTTTGGTGGGTCTGGGTCTTCCTTCGCGCTCCGCTGCTACGGCCTTGCCACAGGGTTGGGTTTGCCCTTGACCCCGTGATTCTGGGGGCAGTAACGAGGTTGTTTCCTCCGTTCGTTCCCGGGTGGCATGCGGGTTGTGCGTGTGTGTAGTCGTGGGGTCAAGCCACGCTCTGCTCACCCTGTGCGTTGAGTTGCTTGAGTGCCTCTTCGCACGGTCGGGTCCGTCGCCCTCCCGTGAAGCCACCAATAGGGGGGGTGCCCTCCATTAGGGTGGGTCGGGGGGGCTCGGCCCTCCCTGATCTGATGGCTGTGGGGGGCCTCAGCGGGGTGTATTTGTCGAGCTTCTATCTCCCGCTCAGCTCCTATTATGCAATGAGACGCAGAGCGGGAGCTAGTGTGATACAGAACGTTAGGTTATGACTATAACCAAGTTCTGTTAACACTAGTGGACGCTCTGCGTCTAGACGCCGCTGCGGCCCTTGATTTTTCATTGTGGTGAAATTTGTTGGGAAGGAGATGAGTGTGTGGCACCACCCCTGCTTATATAGGTAAGCGGATGGGGGTGTGGCCAGATGAATGCTGGCATTTAAAGGTACATTTTGAAATTTATTCAGTGTATATATGCTGAAGCGAGATATATGCAATGAGACGCAGAGCGTCCACTAGTGTTAACAGAACTTGGTTATAGTCATAACCTAACGTTAAAATGTGTTGGATTTAGTAATAACATGCCAAATCATGAGTTAATATAGCCAAATTTCTTTTTGTAAGTACAACTCAATTTCACAAGGGAAATTGATTTAAATTTACTTAAAATGTTGGGCTATATTAACTCATGATTTGGCATGTTATTACTAAATCCAACACATTTTAACTGTTATTATTATTAACCTGCACTTAAGTTTTTGGTTTAAATTTAGTTCACTTATTCAATCAATTTTAATCAAATGTATGTGATTAAAATCTATTCAATTATATGACGTGTCCCTTTGTTGCCTTAATTTTTTTAAGTAAACACTAGTCACATTATTTACATGTAGATAGATAGATACTGTATATAGATAGATAGATAGATAGATAGATAGATAGATAGATAGATAGATAGATAGATAGATAGATAGATAGATAGATAGATAGATAGATAGATAGATAGATAGATAGATAGATAGATAGATAGATAGATATGTAGCAGGGTGGATTATCCCTGCTTCGTGGGAACTGTGGGGTGCGGTCAATAGGTAGCGAGACACAGTAGCACCCTGGCCAGCTGCACCTCCGTCTTTGGGGTCCGGAGCGTCAACTGGAGGCTGGCAGTGGGGGTGAATGAGGCCCAGGGTTTACAAACCTGGTCCGGTACTCTGGTCTTCCTCCCTCTCTCTGGAGCAGTCAGCAGTACTCCCCAACACACCCTCACCCTCCACAGTTGCCCCTTTTTCCCTCCCACACCTACTGACCGGATGGTAGAGAAATAACTGGGTTCCCCCCGCAAGCAGTACCCTCCCTTAGTGACACCAGAACCCTTACAATGGAAATGGAAAAGGTGGAATAGCAAGGGGTTACGATCACATATATTACCCGTAGCAAAGGGTCAGGGTTAGGGTTAGAAATAATGAAAGACACACACACAAGACTCCCATCTACATCCTTTACTGTTATTTAAAGACTGGTCATCTACAAATATTTAATAGCAATGGGTCAAAAGGAAGGTAGTTCTACTATTACTCAAGTTGTAATTCAATACCTTGCAAACACTTATATTGTACACCCACACAGTATAGACTCAGGTATTGCCGACCCAAAGTTAATAGACCCAGATATTGTAGACTTCAATATACTTGACTCCTTACCCACGTCTGGGCTAGTACCAATAATAATACCTCTTCTTAGGCTTTACTTATATGGCAGCGTTACGTTTACCCCCAAGAGGGGAAGGGTTAAATAGATGGGAAAGTAATATTACACACACATTGTATCACGCTCAAAGAAAAAGAAATAAAACCAAAAGTGTGGGCCCACAATTACCAAAACAAAAGCCCTATGCTAATGCCGGCATGTAATGTTTATGGGGTACCCCTATGCACTGTGGTTAGCAAACACCAGCTTCGCCCGTAGGCTGCGACACACTGTGTAATGCACGATAGGATCCTGGTCACCGAAGTGCCAGTGTACTTAGCCAAGATGGCCGCCTCGCCACTCCGCTGTTGTCCGGGAGGCAAGATGGCGTCAAACGCTCTCGCTAGGATGTCGGCAGGCGGAGCTAGCAGAGAGGCAGCGCTGGCTGAGCTGGTGCCGGCGATGACGACCTCTGCTGGTGGTAAAGAACTCCCCGTGTCCTGCAGGCAGCCTGGAGCAGGTGTGCTGCTGCTCTCCGGTGCAGACAGCTGTTGACGCCCGGGCAGACTGCTTGGAAGTCCCGCACGTCTCTGGCACGCAGACTATACCGTCACTGTAACTAAGTATACCACGAGCAATGCTACTGTGATCCTTAGCCGCACGCTACCTATACCGCTCACTGTAACTAGGTATAACTCGACTGTTAGTGCCTGACTCTGCACTTATTGTTCATATCATAACACTGGTACTGCTAGGATATCGTATCCACTAGCCAGTACTTCCTATCACCCGTTGTCCTCTCCCGGGGCACTCCGGCATAAACGTCAGCAACGGGGCTGTCTAGAGCTCCCCCGTTAGACGTGACTTCTCGTTGTCAAGTTCACTGCCGAGAAGAGAGCGACTTCCGCTGGCCTCCTCCCTTTATCATCTCTCAGCTCTCTCCGCCACTCTCTGCCTGCTACTGCCCCCTGCTGGTCCCGCCTGCCAGTCACAAGGGGGACGCACTGTAGAATATTATGAATCAATACTGTAATTCATAATCCGTGTTCCAATGCTCTTTGGACGGGGACGTTTGTGTCATTGTTCGTGTGAATCAATGACACTAGTTAGAATGTCTTTGTGTACAAAAAGGGATATAAACACAGTCAGCAGTTCTGAATAATATACCATATTTTCCAGACTGCTACAGATAGATAGATAGATAGATAGATAGATAGATAGATAGATAGATAGATAGATAGATAGATAGATAGATAGATAGATAGATAGATAGATAGATAGATAGATAGATAGATAGATAGATAGATAGATCGATCGATCGTTTGAGGGACCCCAGCATTTCCATGCAATAACAACAAGATTATATTAACACTGTTGGTGGTCGTTGAATGGAGTAATTTACAAAGTTCCTTGCAATATATATAATTATCCCTCCTTTTGTGGAAAACATTTTAAAGCGTATCCACTCGGCTGAACATCAAAGTAATGCATCGATGAACACATTGGATACTGTGGGTCTTATGCATTATCAAGGAGAATCAGCTATCATTTTGTTTTAACTGTATTTCCAATTAACTCTCTGGATGATTTCTTGTTTAAAAGTTTTACATCTCGCCTTATCCTTCTGTTTCGTTTTGTTTTTCTCCTGAAGATGAAGTCACTGTTCTTCTGTTTTTCATTACCCTTTCGCAAATGCATTGTAATTGATTGATTGATTGAAAACTTTATTAACAGATTGCAGAATGGGTACAGTACAGTACAGCTCAATACATACATAACCTCAACAAATCATTAAAAGTAGTATTGTGTAACATTAGACTACCCACTAATTTTACAGAAATTGATTAGTTTGAAGGTTAAAACTCAATGAGTGGTTTCAAACAAATGCCCGACAAGAACTAAACCGCAGGGTGAAACCGCTGCACGTGCCAATTTGAGGACACAAGTACAGATGGATCTTAACATCTGTTAGATTTCCACTGTGGTCCTTTTTAACAAGGTTTTGGACCACGAATAGCTTTGGCCAGAGTGGCTCGGATGCGCTTCGGCATAGATTCCACAAGTGACTGGAACTATTATCAGAGAGATACACCCCCTGCTCTTCCGTGAGACATTTTATAATTTGACACTTTGCTGAAAAAAAACTTTGGTGGAAAAAGCAAACCGAGTGCTGGTCCAGAATCTCCTCCAATCCGGGAGTTTTAGTTTTTTTAACCATATGAATTCCAGTTATATTCACATGCATTCTGAATGAGTTTTTTTTGGAGACGGGGGGAACATACTATGTGAAACTCCATTATGCCTGCATGAGTCAAAATGATAAAGTACAGTATGTTTTCTCAGACATTACACGTGTAAATAAAGCTTGTCTTTTTTTTCTCTTGGCGGGGGGCTACACATTTGTTCATAATTATTTTGATCACAGATTGGGACTTTAAATTGACATCACCATGGCATAGTGTTTGCATGCTCAATCCCAACAAGTGACCACTCACCCCCCTGCGGTTGGGGACATTGCCAGCCTGGAAGAGGCCATTCTGACACAACGCGTAAATGCTTCAGTGGGAGATGAGAGTGATCACTGGGAATGGGTTTGTCTGCCCTGGCATTTCCCTTTGTAAATGTGGCTGAGTGGACTGAAATAATGTGTGAATAAAAGGCACCCAATCCATAACAGAATAGCCAGCCAGAGCAGTGATATACTTTGTATATTTTACAGGGTATCTGCAGGTTTCAACAAATTCAATTTAATACCTTTTAAATACCGCTTACAGTGGTGGTGGGCCTGATCTCTGCCAACGACGAGAGGGCCTACCTGGAAGAGGTCAAGGTCCTGGCGGGATGGTGCCAGGAAAACAGCCTCTCCCTGAACGTCAGCAAAACAAAGGAGATGATTGTGGACTTCAGGAGGTCGGGGGTCAAGGACTACAGCCCCCTCAGCATCGACGGGCACCGGTTGAGAGAGTCAACAGCTTTAAGTACCTCGGAGCCTACATATCCGAGGACTTGACATGGACCACACACATTGACAGTGTTGTGAAGAAGGCACGACAACGCCTCTACTTCCTCAGGCGCCTAAGGAAGTTCCAAGTCAGTCAGAAGATCCTTAAGAACTTCTACTCATGTACAATAGAGAGCATCCTGACTGGCAACATCACCTCCTGGTTTGGGAATAGCACTGCACAAGACCGAAGCAGACTACAAAGAGTGACACGTTCAGCCGAACGCACAATTGGAGGGGGGCTCCCCACCCTCCAGAACATTTACAACAAGCGGTGCAGGGGCAAGACTAAGAGAATCATTAAAGACTCCAGTCACCCGAACAACTGCCTCTTTGAACTGCTGCGGTCAGGCAAGCGATACCGGAGTCTCAAGGCGAGCACAGAAAGACTCAGAAGAAGCTTCTATCCCCAGGCCATCAGGCTGCTAAACGAACAATGAACACTACACAACAACAACCATCAAACGCACATAGCACACACATCCACACGCACACACTCACTTTAAACAAACACACTGTAGCACCCCCTCCACACACTTTATAGCACACACTCACTTTAAACAAACACACTGTAGCACCCACTCCCCACACTTTATATTTATTGATGAAGGATTGCACTGCAACTCGTACACCTTACTGTAAATTGTACCTAAATTGTACCTCATCCCATTTCTGCTTTGCACTATATAGTATTGTACATTAGTACACTGCATAGTATTGTATATTATATGGTAACTCAGTTACGTCTATTCTGCATCGAACATTGTACATATGTCTATACTGAACACTGTGACCTCATTTTCTACTTCTAAATTACATGCTATACTATGTTATTTGATACTATCTTGTCTAGCACAGTCTCTGGAGCATAACAGTAAGAAGCATTTTGTATGAAAGTATTCTGTACTTCTGTATGACAACTATTAAAGAAACTTGAAACTTGAAACCTACATAGGTTGGGCCTACTGTTAGCCAGTCAGCTGTTAGCTGCGGCGCTAGCTTGCTGTGATCACTAGGAAACGTTAGCTTGCTGCTATCGGCCAAGGCCCAGCGCGGGGTAGCTCCGGCTCCTCGCGCGCCGCCGCGAGCTCCCCTCTGGTCGCGTGCGCCGTTCGCTCTGCGTCTCGCGGGCAGGGGCAGTAGCGACCGACGGTTGGAGCGGCCGTTAGCTTAATGCTACTCTGTTGAACGTGCTTTGATTATAACATGTTTTAAACACTCTTGACTACGACGTCATCTTTGACAGAGGATGTTCGTCGAACCTGCCCTGGGCCAGGACGGCAAAGCCTGCGTCAACAAAGGGGACCGTAGCGACGGGTTGGAGCGGCGACGCTGCCCAGGTCGAACAACACAGGACGGCTGTGTTTTCTACGGGGCATTGAGACTGCACTTCGTTGATCTACGCTCCGGGTAGGACAAGGTTTGGCCAGACCTTATACACGTCTTCTGGCTTTACCTTCTAAATGTTTTGTAAATAACGATGTTTTCCAAAAACGTGTGTTGCTGCAATACATTTAGAATACGACGCGAGTTTTGTGTGAATTGTCTTGTCACTGGTAATTAGCTTCTCTGTGCAAATCGGGTTGTTGTTACAGATGTGAAAATGATCTGGTTGTTGTGTGAGAAACATAATGTGTGTTTATATGTACCATGTACCGAGAAACTTTTTATTTTCCTAAAAGAAAAGATTGTTTGGTCGCTTTCGTGTGTGCTTAGCAAGGCCTGTGGCCGATACTAATCGAGAATTAGGTATTCTCTCATTATGAAAAACGGCGTTCCTCTGTAGAGTGTTTTTGCCATTTTTTGTAGGTGATGATGGGTTGTGTGTGTCATGTGACCTACAACTGGGTTGGACTGGCCACAGAAGCACATGTGTAAGTTTGGACCGGGGCTCTTAGAGAGCCCAAGTTCAAGTTCAAGTTCAAGTTATTTAATAGTTGTCATACAGAAGTACAGAATACTTTCATACAAAATGCTTCTTACTGCCCTCTCTGTTCTTCTGTTTTTCATTACCCTTTCGCAAATGCATTGTAATTGATTGATTGATTGAAAACTTTATTAACAGATTGCAGAATGGGTACAGTACAGTACAGCTCAATACATACATAACCTCAACAAATCATTAAAAGTAGCATTGTGTAACATTAGACTACCCACTAATTTTACAGAAATTGATTAGTTTGAAGGTTAAAACTCAATGAGTGGTTTCAAACAAATGCCCGACAAGAACTAAACCGCAGGGTGAAACCGCTGCACGTGCCAATTTGAGGACACAAGTACAGATGGATCTTAACATCTGTTAGATTTCCACTGTGGTCCTTTTTAACAAGGTTTTGGACCACGAATAGCTTTGGCCAGAGTGGCTCGGATGCGCTTCGGCATAGATTCCACAAGTGACTGGAACTATTATCAGAGAGATACACCCCCTGCTCTTCCGTGAGACATTTTATAATTTGACACTTTGCTGAAAAAAAACTTTGGTGGAAAAAGCAAACCGAGTGCTGGTCCAGAATCTCCTCCAATCCGGGAGTTTTAGTTTTTTTAACCATATGAATTCCAGTTATATTCACATGCATTCTGAATGAGTTTTTTTTGGAGACGGGGGGAACATACTATGTGAAACTCCATTATGCCTGCATGAGTCAAAATGATAAAGTACAGTATGTTTTCTCAGACATTACACGTGTAAATAAAGCTTGTCTTTTTTTTCTCTTGGCGGGGGGCTACACATTTGTTCATATTTTGATCACAGATTGGGACTTTAAATTGACATCACCATGGCATAGTGTTTGCATGCTCAATCCCAACAAGTGACCACTCACCCCCCTGCGGTTGGGGACATTGCCAGCCTGGAAGAGGCCATTCTGACACAACGCGTAAAATGCTTCAGTGGGAGATGAGAGTGATCACTGGGAATGGGTTTGTCTGCCCTGGCATTTCCCTTTGTAAATGTGGCTGAGTGGACTGAAATAATGTGTGAATAAAAGGCACCCAATCCATAACAGAATAGCCAGCCAGAGCAGTGATATACTTTGTATATTTTACAGGGTATCTGCAGGTTTCAACAAATTCAATTTAATACCTTTTAAATACCGCTTAGAGCTAAATGTAATACCAATTTCATGACCATACTAGCAAAAAACATAGAGACACTGAACAATTGAATTGCGCATTCCTAAATGGTCCTAAACCAGATACAGGTCATGTCAGAATGAATGCAACTTTTACAACACTCTAGATTTACATTCATCACAATTCTACACTGGTGGGGATCACTTGGTGAATACAAACATGGAAGACAGCTGTGATGGAGATGGTTATAATTATTTGGGGTGATACTTCTGTACAAGCAAAACTTGAGGGGGCGTATCATGACCGGTAGAGTTTGAAAGCATTGAAATAAGAAATGGCTCTTTCACATCCTCTTCGCCCCCATTATCATCTGCTCACAAGTTAGCTGGTCTCCGCTGCACATCAACTTATAAATTAAACCTTACCTCAGTGTCCTCCATGTTTGAATCCATCTTTGTTATTGTTTATTTGCGTATGCAGGTCAGTTCAGGAGCGTGACCAGTTCACACTGGAATCTGATCTTAGACACATTTTACAAATAATGTGAATGAGTGATCATGATCATTACATAGCGCTTTTCTAGACACTCAAAGCGCTCCCCACAATGTAGGGTGGAAATTGCCTCCTTCACCACCACTGGTAGCACCCAACCTTGGGCTATGCAGGCTCAATGGCTGCCATACACTGGCACCAGGCACACATCACACTACACAATGGCTCAGGAGACAGGGATTGATATCAGCCAATTAAGGGGAAGGGATGATTAGGTGGGCTTGATGTCAGAGACCTGATTGGGAATTTGGCCAGGAACGCGGGGAACCCCCTACTCTTTGCGATAGGCGTCCTGGGTTCTTTAAGGACCGAATTCAGTCAGGACCTCGGTTTAGCGTCCCTATCACCGTAACAGGGGCATTGTTACTGACAAATCCAGAGGCCAGAGTGCCCCCTGCTGGACAACAACACCACTTTCCGACAACGGCCTTGACCCGGGCTCGAACCGGTGATCTTCCGATCATGAGTCCGGAGCTCTATTCATGTAGCCACACTGCCAGACAAAGCATCCTAACAAAGAAATCTGATCTGAGCAATGAATCAGGATGAGCACTAAGGCTTGCAGTATTTATGATTTTGTATGAAAACTGTATGATTGTATTGCTTCCATGTGGCAAATAAAACTCTGAATCTGAAAAGGTTGAAACCCACCACTCAAGGACACTTTGCAGTTTAAAAAAGTGCCAACGCAAACTTTTCCCCTCCGCCGATGATATGAACTTGCTTCACACCAAAAGGAATGACGCAATCTCCTGCACCGGTCCCTTCAAAGTCATGCTGGCATCAGCTCCAGACTTAACCAACACGCTTCCCGGTGAGCTGAAATCCAGAAATCTCTTGGGGGTGTTTCATTGGAGCTTAGTGGCATCGTATACCAGTCACTGTACTTCTGAGGACTCTCTACGGTAGTGAAGATCAAGACAGTCTCCCGAGTTCAAAGATGAAAGCCATATGGGAAAGAGCCCAAAAGCCACTCCGATACTTACGGCCCCTTGAGTGGCCCCTAGATCTTCTAAGTCAAAGGGTCACTTCACCGAAAAACAATGGTGATTTTAATTTTTTGCACATCATCTCACACACATTCAAAAACTCTAAAACAGTTTTGGACTCATTAAGATGAGATAAAATAAGATATTCTGTTTATTGATCCCCTTGGGGAAATTCGGGCATCATAGCAGCATGGGGAGGGGGGGGGGGGTACAGGTATGGGCAGGGTAATAGTAAAACGACATACATATAGGCAATAAAATTGGATATATATATAGAAATATGAGAACAAATAAACAGTGTAAACAATATAATTAACTCTGATTATAAAAATGTGAGAAAAATAAACAGTGTAAACAAAGATGAGGGTCTGTATGCCCTATTGGTTATATTATATATTACAATAAGTATAGGCAATAAATAATTTGAATGTGAATAATACTATGAGTAAGAGTAAACGGTACATGGTGCGGCTGGGTAGCGCAGTGGAGAATGCTCTCGCCTACCACCGCAGAGACTCTGGGATCGAACCCAGCTGTCAGCGGTACCTCTGGCTTGGTCAGTCGTCCCTACTAACACAATTGGCAGTGTTAGAGGGTGGGAAGCCGGCGGGGTCAGTCCCGGCGCCATGGGCGGGCATTAGGGGGCCGGGCCCGCCCACTGAGTCAGCTGTGCCCACCCTGGTACATTTTTTTTTCTTTTTTTTTTTGTCAATCAAAGTCAACTATCCAAATCCTTAGTCGGGGACAGCCCTGGGCCCCGTTCCCCGTACCTGGTTCAACTAAGTCGATCAAGATGTCATTATCCAGATTCAGTTAACCCGATGTTTGAAGCCGGGATTTTCCTGTTCCTCGAAGGTGGATTCAGTCTCGTTAACTCAAGCCAGACTTGAGACCCAGGATAAGTGCGCGTGCCCGCCTCAGCCGAGAAGGCAGCAAGTGTCGAGAGCAGAGATCCTGATTCTCTAGCGGCATTGATTGATTAATTGATTTAAAACTTTAGTAACATATTGCAGTACGGATCAATCGCCTCGCCGACAAGTTAAATGCGTTATCTATAGGCTAATTTTAAGTCCCTCATTACCTCAATCAATCAGATTATATTTCTTTAAACTTGCCTGCTGGATTGAATAATCAAATGAGATCTTGCTAGCGAAAATAATTAGTTGAACTGTTATACAGAATAACGATACGGCTCTCTTCCCATTGATTGATGTATGGTCGATCTTTTACTTATCTCCACTGTGGTCTAACGGGTTCTTCTTTTGACTTTCACGCAGACGACCGGGGTTCAAAACCCGGTCTTTTCCTTCTTTTTGCGATGTAGGAATAATTCAATTTGGTGCACGTTGAGAGCTATATAAAGAATGACATCCTCAATGCATGTAGATTTATAATATTTTAACTTACAACTAGGCTACTTTGGCGTATAATCATTAATATTATATTCCAAAAAATTATATTGGAAACACGGGGATTCGAACACCGGTCGCTGGGTTGGCAGGATTGAGCACTACCGCTGCACCACTGTGCCAGATGGGATAAATTCATTGTTTATACATTAATGAACGAGAGACCTGTGTTTAGAATATTCTTTATTTTGAATGAAGTTTTCTCTCTTTATCCTCATTCATTAATGTGACGTCAACGGCTCATTCAATTTCTCAAATCCGTCAAACAGCGCATCTCATCAGACATCTTAATCCCAGTTACAATTAAAATAACCACATAATGTGTACATCGCACCGAGCGAGCGCCACGGTATATATAACGTGCATTATTTAGGACAAAGTGAATTTAGTATCAGCATTTTGGGTCTATTTTACATTTCAAAAGCCCCCTCTGGAAGAATGGAGCACAAAAACGTAATTCAGAATGGTATAAAGCAGATCCTAGACTGTGGGAATAATTTCAGGAAACGCGCTGTCACTTTCTTTGCGGGGGCGTGGCTGTGCTTCATCCGGCTAACTTGAACTTAAACCCTGCTTTCGACCAGGCTCAAACTTTTGGATCTGTTGTCATGGTGATTTGGACAATCCAGGTACGGGGAGCCGGAAAGTCCGGCTTAAGTCAGACTTAACCGAAAGTTATCCGGCTAACTCAGTTATCCAGGTACGGGGAACGGGGCCCAGGTCTGTTATATATATCCGTTCAGTCTGTTTTTGTATAAGTGAAAGTTCTTAAGATAGAGAGAAATTAGATTTTTCAATTGCCTCTCTGCTGTTTAGTTCAGCACCGTGGGCAGCGCCAAGCAAGCCATAGCGCCGCTGTCCCAGCTGAAACGTATAAAAGGGAACCTGTGTTGAAAAACCATTGTGCCCCCCCGAAAACATTTTATGCCCCCCACTAATTTGTTTCTGCAGCCTGGTCTGGGCGGGGTATGTGTCCTGGTCGTAAAAACTGTGGTTCCTACTGGTCGGTCGGGGCGCCTGTTCAGCAGGGCCAGGGAGGGGAGCGGGGGGGAATAGCGCGAACCTCTGTATGCCGTTACATTCCCCCAGTGAGAGTCCTCGCTGTCAGGTGAAAAGAAGCGGCTGGCTGACTCCACACATGTATCGGAGGAGGCATGTGGTAGTTCTACACCCTCCCTAGGCCGACAGTGGGGCAACGACCAGGAAGGGAATTGGCATAACAACTAAATTGGGATGGGAGCAAAAATCAGAAAAAGTGGGAAAAAAAAATATATATACAAAAAAAAATGTAAACGGTACACAAGGTGCAGTATACAAAAGGTACCCTAACTGGCATGATATACATCATGCCTTGTAATCCATGCAACTTTTGGTGGTTAAGAGTCAGTTTGACAGTTTTACAGTTATTGTGAGTACATATTTTTTGAATATGGACGCCAGTGATGTCATTGGGGACACTGAATCCTTGCTTTGTGTTAATTACAGCTCCATGAAATGATAAGGTAGCAGTCCCTATAAGACAAGGTATTGCTATTTATTTCACCTATTTCATGGAGCTTTTTTCTCCCTTCATAAGACTCCATTGTTTTCCAAAAAACATTATGGCAAGTCACAGAGCTGTACTTTTTGTTTTGGTTGATAATTCATCGGTGCAATTGACAAGAACGTTTCCTCCATGGAATTACTGTATTGGATTATATTAGATTAGATTAAAATGTATTGTCATTATACAGCACAAGTACAGTACAACAACAAGTGTCATGCACCTCCAAGCCACCAGGCTTCCCTTCCTCTGTCTCCCTTGTTTTTCCCCCCACTCTCTCTCTCTCTGTCTCAATCAAGCAGGAGTGGATCCAGGTGTGGGGAGTCAGGCCATCAGCTGTTTCCAATCCAATCAACCCTGCCATAAAAGACTGGTCACAACTCTGCCGCTTTGCCAGATCGTAGACTTACATCCCGTTAGTCCAGTCCTATGCCTTTTCCATTGATGTGGTTTTCTTTTGACACTTTGTTGATTGATTGATTGAAAACTTTATTAACAGATTGCTGAATGGGTACAATACAGTACAGCTCAATACACACAATTGTTAAGGGGATGCAGACCAGAGAAAGACTTTCGTCTTGTTTACATCAGGGTTCCCCATTTTCAATTCAGCAGGACATATACGACATACATGACATACAGATACAGTACTGCTACATCTATACATTTATGACATACCAGATTTGCAAATACAGTACTGTTTGTGATAAAAAAGAGTCCAGAAAAGGGAGTATATAAATTTGACGTAAAAAAAAACTGTACATTGGAGGAGGTTGGGTGGGGGGGTTGGGGGGGGGGACACTGTACAACTGTACAAGCAAAACTGTACATTGGAATATTGACAACCATACTAGGTAATTTACTGTACATTGGAGGGGGTTGGGGGGGGGGGAACACTGTACAAACAAGCAAAACTGTACATTGGAATATTGACAACCATACTAGGTAAGTTACTGTACATTGGAGGGGGTTGGGTTAGGACATTTACAGGGGCCAGTTTCGAATTGCAGTCTCCCGTAGGTACTACCTTTACTACCTTTGGGAAGTATTTTGACATGTACATGGGTACCTTGGTCGTGTAGTGTATCTTGTAGACCAGGCCCATTGCAAGTTGCTGTACTCTGTCGTCTACTCTAAGCCATCCTAGGTTGTCAAAGTGGGCAGGGGTGAGGTGGGTTCTAGGAGTAAGGTCAAGCAGTAGTCTGACCAGTTTGTTTTGAGATGTTTGTAATTTTGTTTTTAGCGCCTTTGAGGCAGTGGCGGCCGGTGGGTACTTCGCCACTAGGGGCGCTATACCAAACATCTCTCCCTCTCTCCTTCTCTCTCTCACACACAGCGCGACGTGGAATCGATTCGTTACACAATCAGACCTATTATATACCAAGAATAACTTCAGTATGAGTACAGGGCTGTACACATATTTTGCATATTGTTAAACGAGCCAAGGCTAGCTATTAAACTATGGATATGAATCGAAAATCTGGGACCCTGATGTAAACAAGACAAACGTCTTTCTCTGGTCTGCATCCCCTTAACAATTGTGTGTATTGAGCCGTACTGTATTGTACCCATTCTGCAATCTGTTAATAAAGTTCTCATTCATTCATTCATTCAAACATAGACGATATTGAACAAGCCATAATCCACGTATTTTCAATCCGAGAGAGCTGCAGTAGTTAAATCAATGAGCCATCGACATAGTCAGTGTGGTAACGACGTAACGTTATTATTGCATCCAAGATTGATACACGGCTGGCTAGGCAGTTGGTAGTCATAGTCTTGTGTTATAAAATAAATAAACAATCAGCAATGTCTCGCTTCATGAATGGCCAGCAGTAGCCTAACAGTACTGCTCCTAAAAAAAACTATTTACAAACGTTAACGTTAACCACAGAGAGAGAGAGAGAGAGAGAGAGAGAGAGAGAGAGAGAGAGAGAGAGAGAGAGAGAGAGAGAGAGAGAGAGAGAGAGAGAGAGAGAGAGAGAGACTCACTGTTTAGTTGAAACGTCCAGGGCAGGAGAGCTTGATAAACGTGTATAATCCACTGATGATGTATTCCAGACCACTGTCCACTGTAGTCTGTCTCCAGACTACATCCGCCATATAGCTTGTTAGCCAAGTGTTAGCTCGTTAGCACAACACAAGTACATTCCTTTGTCCATTTCCGCTCGAACAGACTGCAAACTACCTGGCGTTCTATCGCCATGCTCTAAGACAAACTCTAACCTTAACCAACTTTGAAAGAGTGCCTAAGCTTAACAGTCTAAAGAACTTGCAGTCACGGCACGCTCGTCTAAGACAAACAGCTGCCTGCATCATTCTCACAACAACACATCTATCTCCACCGACCAACCTAGGAACCAACCTAGCCGGAATAACCTAGAATTGGAACATTAGAAATTGGATTCGGCCAATCAGAGATCGTCTCTGTGAAATTCTGCTACGGAAAAAAATACTGGCGTCGGCCAATCAGAGAGCATCTCCGCGAAATGCGGCTACAGATATTCTTGACGCTACTGGCTAGACTGCTTCAAATCGCGCCCAGATTCCAACATAATAGTCATATTTCAACGCACAGCGCGTTATGCACTGATTGGCTGTGACGGATACAGCGATCAAACTGTGACACGCACTCAGAGCGCTATCGCGTATAGCCCGGGCCGAGAAATACAAAAAAATTTAAAAAATTAAAAAAACGTGATGTCACTTCCTGCTCTGGAAAACGAGTGTTTTTTAATTGCGATAATAACGTTATATTGTGCATTGGAAATACAAACATACTTTAAATGAGTAAATATTATTCATTTTAAACATGTTTATATTATTTATAGGGCTATAAAACAAAAAACAAAAAGATACTTATTCTTGTTCTACTCTCATATAACCAGGCAGGGCCTGAAGGGGGGGCGGCGCCCTAGCGCCCCCCAGTGGTGGCCGCCACTGCTTTGAGGTGCTTTGGTACCATGAGGTGCAAGCATAGTCGTAGTACCCTTGAATGAGTGCTCCTGCCAGAGTCTTCAGGGTATTCTTGTTTACCAGAGAGGAGATCCGGTACAATAATCGAGTTTGTTGGTTGACTTTTTTTATTACATTGGATGCCATTTTGTCACAGGAGAGATTAGCTTCTAGGATAGAACCCAGGTAGGTAATTTCATCTTTCCTTGTGACAATATTGTCACCCACTGTAACTGAGAAGCCGTCGGTCTTGCTGAGTTTGTTATTTGAACACCTATTCGTGTTTTTTTACCAACACTTCTGCGTTGCTTTTCTCTGGACTTTTATTCCGTTTAGTTTTCTTGTTTAGTTACTCTGATTCCTAGAATTCCCCTGTTTGGGTTCTGGCTCTTGAAATCACGTTACAGAAAATAAGTTTGGCATCCAACTAGAGTGCAAATTTAATGCTAAAGTGCAATAGTAATATACAATGTACAGGTGATTAAACTGGGTATCAAATATATAAATTACTACTAATGAGTATAGTGTTAATCAGATGTATGCAGTGGCGGCTCGTCACTAGGGGCGCTGGGGCGCCGCCCCCCCTGGTTAACCCTGGTTAAAAGAGAGAAGAAGAAGAAATATATTTTTTTATTTACATTTTTTTATAGCCCTATAAATAATATAAACATGTTTAAAATGAATAATATTTACTCATTTTAAGTATGTTTGTGTTTCCAATGCACAATATAACGTTAATATATCAAATATAAATAATCGTTTTCATGAACAGGAAGTGACTGTGATAGAGAATACGTTCCGTTACCGTAACCGCATTTCTCCTAGCCGCATTTCTCTCGGGCTAGACGCAATAGCGCTTACAGTGGGCGTGCACGGCGTGCACTGGTTTCATCGCTGTATCCGTCGCAGCCAATCAGTGCGTAACGCGTTGTGCGTTGAAATATGATGTATTATGATGGAAGCCGGGCGCGTTTTGAAGCGGTCTAAGCAAGCAGCGTCTATAATTTCCGTAGCCGCATTTCTCGGAGACGCTCTCTGATTGGCCGACGCCAGTATTTTTCCGTAGCCGCATTTCTCGGAGACGCTCTCTCTGATTGGCCGACGTCAGTTTCTGGTTAGGAAGTTAGTAAGTTTACTCGAGGCTGTTGTGTTGTGATGCAGTCACTCTGGACAGTGGGGATATACATCGACAACAACAGTCTGGGAGACTGGGACTGTGGGACAGTGGACATTATACACTTTATCAAGCCCTCCGGACCGCGTTTCAACTAACTACAGTGAGTTAATGAGTTAATGCGGTCTCTCTCTCTCTCTCTCTCTCTCTCTCTCTCTCTCTCTCTCTCTCTCTCTCTCTCTCTCTCTCTCTCTCTGTCTCTCTCTGTCTCTCTCTCTCTGTCTGTCTCTCTCTCTCTCTCTCTCTCTCTCTCTCTCTCTCTCTCTCTCTCTCTCTCTCTCTCTCTCTCGCTCTCTCTCTCTCTCTCTCTCTCTCTCTCTCTCTCTCTCTCTCGCTCTCTCGCGTGTTAATTTCGCTGTGGCCGGGTATTGCATAATGGCTGAATGAATGAATGGTAAAATGACAAGATAGATAGGCCTATATATATGTGTTCATTATTGATTTGATGATCATACGTGTACTAATGTAGTATGAATCAATTAACTCGACTTAATGTTGGTAACGTTATGAGTCAGTATTCGCTTGGCCAGCTGGTCAGATGATTGCGACCACCCAAGTGTAGTTCATACCGGCCGCCACTGGATGTATGTACAGAGTTGTAGTATTAATATGTACAAAAGACACTATGGTAGTAAGTCATACTGACCAGCAGCGCAACTAGTAAGAGTAGGTAATATAAGGGATATGTACAGATATACTGTAGTCTGTAGATATAGATATAGTACAACGGATTATATGCAGGTATGTACAGACAGATGTGTGTGTGTGTATATATATATATTAAGGCTGTCAAAGTTATCGCGTTATTAACGCAAAATTATTTTAACGCCACTTTTTTTTCTACCACGAGATTAACGTTTAAAAAAAAAATAATCTATATATATTTTTTTATATATATTTTTTTTACTAGACTTCACAGTGTATTATTGATACTATCATTGATACTACAGTAGGTTTGTTTCTGACTCAAAGTGTGTGTCTGTGTGTGTGTGAGAGAGAGAGAGAGAGAGGGGGGGGGGTGAGAGATGAGGTAGGTGCAAAAGTGAGAGCTGGGAGAGTGTGTGTGTGTGTGTGAGAGAGAGAGGGGGGGGTGCGAGTGCTCAGCCCAGGCACGTGCACACATAGAGGCTAAGGGGTGCTTGAGCACCTGCCTTTTTGAGCCTCATCAAAAAAGTGCCATTTTGAAAAAAATTAAATAAAAAATTTACCGTTAGGCATATAGACTGCCCTTCCAACTGAAAAATGTCAGGATAGAATAAAAATATTAGGTAAAGAGGGAGAGAAGCCCCATATTCCATTGCAGTTTGCACGGCCTCCTCAGCGTGCCTCTCCGCGGACCTATATATTTTATGCATAGCGTGGGTGGTGATGATGATAGAAACCGCTGTGGCGCATACAGTTGAATGCTGGTATTACACTCATTGAGGGACACGAAGAAGTCAAGTCCGATGGGATTTGGGAATCTCAAATACAAATCGGGATTGGAATAAAAAATGCATTTATATTAAACAATACAGAATATACAGCACTTCTTGGGGTCTGTAGGGTAAGCACTTCCCCCCTGAACATTTATGGAGATGTATGGGCCTTTTAAGTCAGTGATAAAAGTGTCTTTCAAGGATAAGTGAGCTCCTGCACTTGATTATTATAGTTCAATATATCAATATTTGATCACCAAAACTCCCCAAAAAGCATAAAAAGGGGGCCCCCCGCCCGAAAAAGGGGCCTTAAAAAGCGGGCTTGCGCTCTACGCTCGCTCAGTTAACATATACACACAAGTATAGTGCCCTTTTCAGCCTTTGAGCACCTGCCCCCCTAAAGTCCTGTGCACGTCCCTGCCTCAACCCGTGTGGGTGAATAAGTTCCTAACTTTTTCTTTCCCCTATTATTTCATGCACACTTTATTCATTGTTTTAAATTATTATTTTCTTTTAAGTTATTTTGTTTGTTTTGAATGTTATGTTAATTTGCAATGCATGAGGGTCATCCTTTTGTGTTAAATGGCTGCTTAAACAAAAAAATGGGGATGAATAGTTCAAGTGTAAAGTTCAACACACTGTGTTAGTAATCATTAATGTTACAGTTAGTAAACTGGTATGCCCATCTGCTATTTATATATACAAAATTTACAATGCAGTTTGCACATCTTAGTTACTTGAAGATTCTGGACAGTATTTCTCATTGTGGCAATAAATAAACATGCATTTTTTGCATAAAGCAAGCATTTGTCGACTCTCATGTTGATAAGAGTATTAAAACTTGAAAAAGATCAGTTTAAGGTAGATTTAGAACAGATACAAAATATGCGATTAATTTGTGATTAATTGCGAGTTAACTATGGACACTCATGCGATTAATCAGATTAAATATTTTAATCGATTGACAGCCTTAATATATATATATATATTAGTGCTGCCATGCGATAAAAAAATGTATCTAATTAATTACAGGTGTTACGAAGGATCAGATTAAACCGAATATATATATTTATTTATGGATATGTGTTGAGTGGTATTTGTATGTCGTTTGATGTCCCTTGTGTGTTCCTTGTACATATACACGGAATATCCCTTTAGCCTACTATAGCCCATAATAGTTCATTCTCTTATTGGACAAGGACCTGGCGCCAGGCGACAAGCCCCTTGGAGCCAAGTTCAATGGTACCGACGAGACATGTCTCTACTAGCCCCGGCTCGGCGCAGGAATACGGCTACCGAAAGGAGAGTGGCACTATTTGTTCACCGTGCATATAAATATGGCGCAAGTAAATGTAGAAGACCCTTAGTCCTTTACCCTTCTACCCAACTAAGTAACAGAACGTGAAGCCTCACCCACGATACCGCATGCGGTGTAGTATGGCCTGTTTGGCCTTAGAATAGCATTGATACCTCGTGCGAATTAATAGCTGAATTGTCAGAGTTTGGCACTGTACCGTCGAGTGCGACGTATTTCTATTAAGTAATAATAGTCTATCGTGTATGGTGCATCGTGTGGTTAGAGCTCTAAAGTGACCAGCATCTCCAACGCTTCCTCGTGTTATCTAGAGTCTTAACCAGGCTGGGCCGACCACATGGCGCTTTCATCCGAGGAGATCTAGACGAGGACCGAGGGACATGTACACTGGATTACCTACCCGACGACTGCTGAGCCCTATGCGGCTGGAATATATTTGCTTTGGTACTGTGATTTGTGGAGCGGATAATCGCCGACGCCTGTGAGTGTTGGATTTACCCCCGAGAGGAGTCAAGTTGAGTCGGCGCTCAGAGAGACTGAGGTCGCCTAGCTTCTTCTTCATTGTGGAGCTACAGCCTACGAGAGAACCAAGGTGTATTCATCTGCGGATCAAGAGTCTACTGCACTGTCTTCTGTACTTGAAGTCTCCCTAGATATCGTTGACCAGACGGTCTACTACCGACGGCTCTCCTACCCCCCCTACCGGCCTACAACCGGGAGGACCCCTTCCAGAATATCCTGCTATATCATTAAGAGTACCATAGATTTAATTCCCTAAGAGCCAGGTTGTATACTTGCTTCCTGCATAACCAGAGATTGGACATTCAGTGTTGATTTGCCTACAAGTACTCATTTGCCTTACAAGTGCATTCAAATCATAAATGTAATAGTAACTATTATATGTACCTTTTGCTATATATTAAATATTTGATTATTACCTTTGTGTGGAACCGATTTCATTGTGGGAAAGTGTTCATCATATTTAGATATCGTGTACGGTATGGCCAGAAGTTAAAGTACATAAAGCGGTAGTGGTTTAATGATACCATACTTATCAATACAGTCAGGGAATTGTACCCCTCAGTTACAATTGGTCCTTCGAGCCGGAGGGTAACTAGTGTAATATTAATATAGTGGTATTAATATTGAAATGGCCTATGATGAACACTCCACGAAACGGTCCTCCTAAAGTAGAACGCCCGCAGCGTAGACGACAGCCACCTCAGTACTTAGAGGATTACGCTGCCAGTATACTACCTAGCCTTCTACAAACGGTAAACGCGGTAAAATTAGAAAGTAAAATTATGTCCGACCCTATCAACCAGGATACCCCGACCACAGAGGCCCTAGTGGGTTCTAATGTAACTGACCAAGCTCACGGTGGGGACCAGGAGGGAACTGACACGACTTTACCCCCCGCCAAGACCGAAGAAGTAGTCCCCCAAGAGCTCCGGGAGGAAGACAACCCTCCAGAGATGGAACTCTGCACGGAACAAGAGGAGGAGAGCGCCGAGGAGATAGAGCTCCAGGACTCCCCGCAGGGGAACGCATCCCCAACGGGTACTGCCAGGAGCGGCTCACCTCAACCAGCGTCTTCCCCCAGCGAGGCGGAGAGGATGCTGTCACAGGCGTTCTTCGCCAGCCTAGCAGCCTCTACGGAGCGTGATCGACTCCAAGCAGAGCGCGATCGACTCCAAGCACAGACGCTTAGCGAGCGCGAACATTCTACCATTGAAAGAGAACGCCTCCAAGCGCAGCAACGGAGCGAAGAAGAGCGCATACGTCTGGAGATGAGACGCCTTCAGATGGAAGAGAATATGGCAAGAGACCGGGCCGACACCCAGCGTGCCGCTGCCGGTGCCCAAAGAGAAGCAGATCTCACCAAGCGCGAAGCCGAGCGCGACAGACTACAAGCCGAGCGCGACAGACTACAAGCGCAGCTAATGGAGCAGCTGATCACCAGGGCAACACCCCCTCCCTCCACAAGGGGTTCCAGGGCCTCGTCAAGACACGGGTCAAGGGCACCCTCCCCTAACCGATTAAGCGACCCTGAGCCCGACCACCAGAGAGAGCCTACACCCCCCTCGGAACTCCTTCCCCGACCGGTCCAAGTGAGACCCAGCTACAAGGAAGGAACGGCGGACACCGCGGAGAGGCTAAATAGACGACTACAGGATCTAGAAGACCTGGCAGAGGAAGAAGAGGGAGAAGAGGAGAGTCAAGCCCGACAGCAGCACATTACTCCACAGGACCAGGAGGTCCAGTACAGCCCAGGCTATACCCCCGCGGCTCTGCGCTACAGACCCCCGACTCTATTCACGGGTGAGCATGACGCACGACCAGTCCCGAGGAATAGTACCTGGACCAGCGGGCCATGGTACCCTGCCGGTACCAGCCCACCGAGAGGCGTAAGAAGAGACTCGCCCAGGAGGCCTCTCTTCCAACGCTCACCGATGTGCCAGCCATCCACGGCGTCATACATTGGCACACCGACGTTTCCAGACTTCACCCATGAGAACCGAGCACAGTACACGGAGCTACGGATGTGCTTAGAGACAATGATGGTGGATGTAGCTGATGAACGCCACAAGTATGCTATCCTATTGAAGCACCTGAAAGTGCCCAGAGCGCACAACATAGCGCTGGCCTATGCCACCTCTACTACCCCATACACAGCGGCTCTAGCAGCACTAGACCAAAGATATGGACGTATATGGGATTACGTAATACAAGAGATAAGGCATATTGACCGCCTACCCCCAGCAACAGACAATCGCTCACTAGACGACCTGTCTATCAAAGTACAATCCCTGGTAGGGATGCTGGGGGCGCAACGAGAAAAGGGTATGCACGAACTATACGCAAACTCGAACGTCGAGAGGATTTTAGAGAAGCTGCTGCCCGCCCGACAGAAGCGCTTCAGGCAGGAAAGGAGACCACCGTGATCCTAACGGTCCCGAGCCATCCCTCCTAGACCTAGCCGACTTCCTGGCGAGAGAAGTCAGCAGCCTACGGCTGGATACGTTCGTGCGGAGCACACCAAGCTCCAGAGAGGGACCTAGGAGAGCAAACGATGGCCGAAGATCGGTGACTGTCATGCACCAATCAGAATCAGTACCGAGCAGCAAGAACCACAGTACCCCCTCGATGAAAGAGAAGTGGAAGATGGTGTGCCCGTACTGCGAGAAGGAACACTGGTTGTCACAATGTGACCTGTTCAAGAAGATGACCGCTGAAGAAGTGAGTCACTGGATAAAGTCCAACAGGCGCTGTTACCGATGTGCGCGCAGTCACATGGCAGCCGAGTGCCGCCTCAAGAAGAGGTGTAGTCGGTGTGACGGAGCCCACCTAGATGTCCTACACGACAGTAACAGAAGAAAGCCTGCACCATCCAGCAGCACAAAGGCAAGTGTTATGTACATTGACCCCGCTAGCAGCAGCGGCGCCCAGGTGCTCTTAAAGGTGGTCCGCGTAACACTGAGTTACCAAGATAAGGTCATGGACACTTACGCCGTCCTTGATGACGGGTCAGAGAAGACCCTTCTCCTCGCGTCCGCTGCGGCCCAGCTGCGGGGGAGCGAGAACCATAAGATTCGGACAATAAGAAGAGATCTAAAGACGATAAAGGGCGAGAATGTCTCCTTCACTATCGCAGCAAGCGGGCAGCCCGAGAGACGGTATAGGATTACTAATGCTTTCACCAGCCAAGAAATAGGACTATCGCAGTACACCTACCCCATCGCCAAGCTGATGGATAAATATGTACACCTGCGTCAACTACCTATCCCGCTCATAGACGGTGCCACCCCGACCCTGCTGATAGGCTCCGACCATGCAGACCTCATAGTCCCGATAGACCGGGTCCATACAGGACCCAGAGGTTGTCCTGCAGCAGTCGAGACCCGCCTAGGATGGACATTACAAGGCCCCCTCGCCAAGTCTCTTAACCGAACAGCAGCCACTGGCTGCCTCCACTCCGGAGCGACAGAAGAAGACACCACACTCCTGCAGCATGTCGAGAGGCTATGGACACTAGAAACAATGCCCTTTAAGAACGAAAAGAAAGACATTCGTTCTAAGGAAGATATTTACGCTATAACCCTCCTCGAGCAAGGGACAAAGAGAGTCAACGTCAACGGAGTGATGAGATACGCAACTCCACTCCTGAGGCGAGAGGGAATGCCCACCTTTCACGCCACAAAAGAGGCGACGGAGCGGTATCTATTGAACACAGAGCGGCGCCTAGCCAAAGACCCCGCTCAAGAGGCCGTGTACCGCGCTGAGATTAACAAGCTAATCACAGCGGGACACATAAAGAAAATTGACATTAAAGAGGCCGATCAGACGACCGAATCATGGTACGTGCCGCACCACAAGGTCCACCACAACGGCAAGGATCGTATTGTGTTTAACTGCAGCTACCAGATCGGATCACAAAATCTGAATAAAGAGCTCCTGGCCGGCCCAACACTCTGCCCCTCTCTACTAGGCGTGCTACTACGCTTCCGCCAGGACAATGTGGCTATCAGCGGCGACATCAAAGGGATGTTCCTGCAGGTGAGACTAGTGGAGGAGGACAAGCCCCTGCTGCGGTTCCTATGGAGAGAGAGGATCGGAGATGAGCACCCAGCCATCTATCAATGGGAAGTCCTCCCTTTCGGAACCACATGCAGCCCATGCTGTGCTACGTTTGCACTACAAAAACACGTCGCAGAGGACCCAGCAGCAGATGAAGAGGTCCGACAAAGTGTGACAAATAGTTTCTACGTGGACAACTGTTTACAAAGCGTCTCGATGCCAGAAGAAGCCGAGGCTCTCCTACTCAAGCTCCGCGCCTCCCTGATCAAAGGCGGCTTTGATCTCAGGC
This sequence comes from Notolepis coatsorum, assembly GCF_963971535.1. Classification (NCBI taxonomy): domain Eukaryota; kingdom Metazoa; phylum Chordata; class Actinopteri; order Aulopiformes; family Paralepididae; genus Notolepis; species Notolepis coatsorum. The sequence continues at coordinate 47,185,234 of NC_140165.1, forward strand.
AGTGGGCCAGCAGCGACCCGCAAGTACTGCGCAGCCTCTCCCCCGAGGACAAGGCAGCGAGCAGCGACACCTGGATGGCGACCATCCCAGGAGAAGCCCAAGAAATGACACTAGGACTAGTCTGGCGCTTCAAAACAGACTCGCTCCATTATAGACACAAACCCCTGACCAAGGAGCAGGGAAGGTCGACGGCAATACCGACCACCAGACGGAGTGTATACAGAACACTCGCCAGACAATATGACCCGTTGGGATGTATTCTACCTTACACCACCAGGGCAAAGATGATTGTAAGAGCGCTATGGGACAAGGACCAGGGCTGGGATGATCCCATACCCGAACACCTTGCATCCACATGGAGAGAGTGGGAGACGGAACTCCGCTCACTCCCAGGTGTTAATATACGCCGCAGCTACTTCCCACCCACAGTGAGGCCAGAGACATGCAAGATCGACCTGCACGTATTCAGCGATGCCTCCGAAGTAGCCTACGGTTCGGTGGCCTACTTGCGTGCCCGAGAGGAGGGAGGATAAATACATACTGCTTTCATCCTGGCTCGCTCAAGAATAGCCCCACGAAAGCAACAATCTATCCCGCGTCTAGAGCTCTGCGCAGCCCTAGCAGGAGCGCAGCTCGCCACGTTAATCCAACGTGAACTCACCATCCCGGTGCAAAGAACAATCTTGTGGTCAGACTCCACGACCGTACTCACATGGATCCGGTCTGATTCGTGCAGATACAAGGTCTTCGTGGGAGTCAGAGTCACCGAGATTCAAGAGTTAACAGAAGTAGCGAGCTGGAGGTATGTGGACACCAAACACAACCCAGCTGACGTCATCACCCGGGGAATGTCCCTGGATGACCTCACCCGTCACAACCTCTACAGTGACGGACCAGAGTTTCTCAAGCTCCCCGAAGAAGAGTGGCCTACACCCACCCCACGGGAGGCGAGTAAAGAGGAGGCAGAGAACAAGAAATCTATGTTCTGTGGGTTGACACACACACTCGTCCCCACAGACCCCGATCTAGACGATTGCCTCACCCTACAGAGTGCGCAGCTAAAGACATTTCTGTGGCACCACCCAGAGGTTCAGCCCACAACTGACATTTCAGCAGCTGACTACGAAGAAGCAGAACTTCTTCTACTACAACGAGCCCAGAGAGACTCGTTCCCCGATGAGCTAGCCTGTCTACAGGGAGCAAAGCCCGTCCCATCAGACAGCAGACTGCTCCACCTAGCCCCCGAGAGCGACGCCCATAATCTCATCAGAGTGGGTGGTCGTCTGCGGAGAGCCCCAGACTTACCGGATGACGTCAAGTACCCGATAGTCTTGAACAGCCGACACAAGGTCACGGAGCTGATCATAAAGAAATACGACGAGGATGTGCACCACGCAGGAGCAGAGAGAGTCTTCGCGGAGATCAGACGTCGTTATTGGATACTGCAAGGGAGAGAAGCAGTGCGGCGCTTCCAGCGAACCTGTCTAGACTGTCGTAAGTGGCGAGCCCAGCCCAGTATACCCCGGATGGCTGACCTACCTCCCCGTCGCCTCCGACTCTGCGACAAGCCCTTTCACTCCACCGGTATGGACTGTTTTGGCCCGCTGTATATAAAGAAAGGAAGAGGAACCGAGAAGCGGTGGGGTATTGTATTCAAATGCATGACCACCAGAGCGATACATATCGAACTCCTTCCAACCATGAGCACAGACTCATTCCTTATGGCCTTCCGAAGATTCACATCACGGAAAGGAAAACCGTCTACATTGTTGTCTGATCACGGGACAAACTTCAAAGGCGGAGAAAGAGAGCTGAGAGAGAGCTTCCAAGCTATGGGCCCAGAACTTAAGACCCACCTCGCTCCATCCCAGATTGACTTCCAGTTTAATCCCCCGAACGCACCTCACTTCGGTGGAACTTGGGAACGAGAAGTACGTTCTATAAAGACAGCCCTGTACGCCGTGCTTGGGGCCCAGACCGTGGCGGAAGAAGTCCTAATGACAGTCCTCACGGAGATCGAGGGAGTATTGAACTCAAAGCCCCTCGGTTACGTCTCAAGTGATGTAGCAGATGTCGACCCAGTCACCCCCAACACACTCTTGATGGGGCGGCTGGACCCCACGCTACCACAGACAATGTACAGGCCTGAAGAAGCGAACGGCCGAAGAATGTGGAGGTACAGTCAAGTACTGGCTGACAAGTTTTGGAACAGCTTCCTACTCCACTACCTACCGTCTCTACAGACCCACCAGAAATGGGTAAAAGAGAGAGACAATTTGACAGAAGGAACAGTCGTCATGATTATCGACCAGTCACTACCCCGAGCTATGTGGCCGGCTGGCCGCGTAAGCAAAGTGATCACTGGTGCCGATGGAAAGGTCCGAGCAGCTGAAGTGCTCGTCCAAGGGCGGACCTACACCCGAGCCGTGGCGAGGCTAATAGAACTGCCGAGGCTCCCTGATACTATCGATGACGACCATGACCCCATGACTTTGTGAACTGACTGACCCTCACAGCGGACATTGAGTAGTGGACAGTGCGGTTAATCTGTCTCTGCTTAGCTAATTAGGTGGGACTAATTAGGGTGCGGCTGTTACGAAGGATCAGATTAAACCGAATATATATATTTATTTATGGATATGTGTTGAGTGGTATTTGTATGTCGTTTGATGTCCCTTGTGTGTTCCTTGTACATATACACGGAATATCCCTTTAGCCTACTATAGCCCATAATAGTTCATTCTCTTATTGGACAAGGACCTGGCGCCAGGGGACAAGCCCCTTGGAGCCAAGTTCAATGGTACCGACGAGACATGTCTCTACTAGCCCCGGCTCGGCGCAGGAATACGGCTACCGAAAGGAGAGTGGCACTATTTGTTCACCGTGCATATAAATATGGCGCAAGTAAATGTAGAAGACCCTTAGTCCTTTACCCTTCTACCCAACTAAGTAACAGAACGTGAAGCCTCACCCACGATACCGCGTGCGGTGTAGTATGGCCTGTTTGGCCTTAGAATAGCATTGATACCTCGTGCGAATTAATAGCTGAATTGTCAGAGTTTGGCACTGTACCGTCGAGTGCGACGTATTTCTATTAAGTAATAATAGTCTATCGTGTATGGTGCATCGTGCGGTTAGAGCTCTAAAGTGACCAGCATCTCCAACGCTTCCTCGTGTTATCTAGAGTCTTAACCAGGCTGGGCCGACCACATGGCGCTTTCATCCGAGGAGATCTAGACGAGGACCGAGGGACATGTACACTGGATTACCTACCCGACGACTGCTGAGCCCTATGCGGCTGGAATATATTTGCTTTGGTACTGTGATTTGTGGAGCGGATAATCGCCGACGCCTGTGAGTGTTGGATTTACCCCCCCTACCGGCCTACAACCGGGAGGACCCCTTCCAGAATATCCTGCTATATCATTAAGAGTACCATAGATTTAATTCCCTAATAGCCAGGTTGTATACTTGCTTCCTGCGTAACCAGAGATTGGACATTCAGTGTTGATTTGCCTACGAGTACTCATTTGCCTTACAAGTGCATTCAAATCATAAATGTAATAGTAACTATTATATGTACCTTTTGCTATATATTAAATATTTGATTATTACCTTTGTGTGGAACCGATTTCATTGTGGGAAAGTGTTCATCATATTTATATATCGTGTACTGTATGGCCAGAAGTTAAAGTACATAAAGCGGTAGTGGTTTAATGATACCATACTTATCAATACAGTCAGGGAATTGTACCCCTCAGTTACAACAGGATTTGTAATTAATTAATCTAATTAATCGCATAACCATTTTATGCCTGATATTCTATATTCTATAATCATATTTAAAATTGCATGTGTCCGGATGGCAGAATTCAGTACTGTATCTACAAAACCTTCTGTTTAATAATCTTCCATCTATTAATTTGCTTAGATTTTTCAGGTCTGGTCAATTTGAGCATAGTGTTATTCACAGTCAAAGATAAAACAATTTTTTATTGATATTCTCATTTGGTTCATTACAATTTACTCAATCCTAGTAAGTAAGTAAGTAAGTAAGTAAGTAAGTAAGTAAGTAAGTAAGTAAGTAAGTAAGTAAACATTTATTTATAAAGCACCTTTCATACATGTCATGCAGCTCAAAGTGCTGTACACAAACATACGCATAATTATGTAAAGCATCACATTAATAAGACAACAGTAATAAAAGTACGGCAATAGGCAAAGCACAGTAAAATAACATTTCAGTAAAAGATCAATACATAAAATTAAAAACACATAATAATAAAAACATTTCAATAAGATACTCGCTTTCCCTAAGACATGGTACACTATTTGTAAGCTAGACTGTATAGGTACGTTTTTAATTTTCCTTTAAAAATGTGTATGGAGCTGGCGTTCCTGATGTGTGTTGGTAGTGTGTTCCATAGTTTTGGGGAATGCCATACTTCCGATCCTCTTTTGGTTTCTGCAGGGGTGCAGTCGTAATATGGGCGGAGGCCAAACGGTATCCTATTATTATGCAAAGTCTAGGCACTTATCACCTAGACTTTGCATAATAATAGGATGCGCGCACTTCGAAGCCCAAACGCCGTTTGACCGCGGTTGCCCAGCACTGCACCACTGGGTTTCTGGGTGTGTCTAATAAACCTGTAGTGGATGACCGGTAGCGTTCTTGAGGGCAGATAACTAACTAGGGAATTTGCTATGTATTTTGGGCCTTGCTCATTAAGAGCTTTATATGTCAGGAAAAGGACCTTAAAATCAATTATACGAGTTATTGGCAGCCAGTGCAGAGTGGCTAGGACTGGAGTGATATGTTCTCTTCTCTTTGTACAAGTTAGTAATCGAGCTGCAGAGTTTTGGATAAGCTGAAGCTTCCCAATGGTTGCTTTGGGAAGACCAGTGAACAGTGCATTAGAATAGTCAAGCCGGCTTGAGATAAAAGCATGAATAGTAACAGACACAGTATTTCTGACACTGGGACTACATTCCCTGAGATCCATAGATGTCCCTAGAATCAGATACCAAGAACATGCAAATGGGCCTTATAAAAAAAAGTCTGTTAATGTGTATTCTACGTTCTTATGGAATGAATGAGATAAAAAAAAATATATATATTTTAATTAATTTTGAGTACATTTTCATAACGCGATAATTTGCTGTGTAATTAATTAATCTAATTAACGCGATAAACTGACAGCCCTAATATATAGTTCTGAATTATACTGACCAAAACAAAAAAGTACAGCTCTGTGACTTGATTTAATGGTAAAGGGGACATGCATTATAAATGGATTTTTCCAGTATTTAGCATTGTTTTATAGCAATAGGGGTTAGTATCAATGGGTCTGTGTCTCTAATTACCATATTGACTCATCAGTCTAGTCTCGAGTTCACGAGATCTTCCCTCACTCAACTAAGCCGTTCTGATTTGACGGTAGTCGCAGACTGTGGGTGACTTGTCACTCAAAGCGCTTATGGGTGGAGCCCATCCAAAAATAGCCTGAAATCCTGAGGCTGAAAAATTATGCTTTTGAGTACTTGATCAAAAATATAATACAATGAATAAAAAAAAAAAAAACTTTCTTATGTGTTCCATAGACTCTCAGGAATTGTGTAAAGTTGCCCAAATAGTGCAAGGAATAGCAATGCATGTCCCCTTTAATGTTTTCAACACTCGTTGAGTGTTCATTTCAGACATGAATATTCATGTCGGGGAATAACAACAATTTTATTCGCTATTCACTTTCACTGTTGACAGTTGATGGGCTAAATTCAAACAGTGCCTCAATATGTTCTGTCATTGACATGACTGGATACACAAATCCACACCTGCAGTAGGACATGAGAGACAGGGAGCATAGTAGAGTTTGTTTAGACTGTGAATGGCTCCAACAATTTGAGTATCACTGCATTCAGGCAAAAAACCCATATCTCCAAAAAGGGTAAACATTTTGGGGATTAAGAAAAAACAACCTCTTCTTCAGATGTACATGCGCTTGCTGTCTTCTCCAGAGTCAGACAAGAAGATAGATTCCAATTCCCTTGGATACGGATCAGCTAGCCTAGCTATTGGCCAAAAACACAAGTTTTACGCTGAGCTAGCTGATCCGTATCTGCTTCCATTCCTTTGTGCTGAGCTAGGCTAGCTTACAGCCGGATAACTTTCTACTGAACGCATAGAGAGGACATTGGTATCTATCTTCTTGTCTGACTCTGGAGAAGATGGTAAGCACATTTCCCATAAAGGTCACGAAACCTGCTCACATAATATAACACAATGTAAATACTATATATATATACAATATATATATATATTCAGGGCCGCCTGGGAGAAATGCGAGGCCCTATGCAAGATTTAAACGCGAGCCCCCCCCCCCCCCCCCCTAAAGGTAAAAAAAAAATGTCATACAGTCAAGCCGGCCCGCTAGCTCAACATAACGTTGGCTACGATAGTTAGCCGGCCTGCTAGCTCAACATAACATTAGCTACGATAGCTAGCCGGCCCGCTTGCTCAACATAAGGTTAGCTACGATAGCTAGCCGGCCCGCTGGTCCAACAGAACGTCAGCTACGATAGCTAGCCGGCCCGCTGGCTCCACATAACGTTAGCCAACATAACGTTAGCCACGATAGCTAGCCGGCCCGAGAGAGAGAGAGAGAGAGAGAGAGAGAGAGATATCTCCACGGCGGGAATAGAATAGAGTGCATTAAAAACTCACCAAACGTCCAAGAGGATGGAGACAACCGCGTGGAGTTGACGAAGTTCATCTGCCGAACAACTGTCCTCTTCATCTTGGCATAACAATGCTGCACGCGCTCTCTCTAGGTTAGCTAACGCTAGTTAGCCTTTAGCTAAGCTACTAGCCAACATGGCTATCCCGACTGAACCACACGTTAGCACTCGATATTATAACGTAGCTAAAGCTAACTAGCTGTCCCTGCCTTTAGCTAAGCCGACATGGCTAGCCTGACTGAACTTTCTAACATGCAACAACTTTCATCTTCAGTCCATCTGCCGAACAACCGTCCTCTTCGTCTTGGCTGGCATAACCTCCAATGCTGCACGCACAAAATAGTCAGACGCAGCTGACGCACGCCGGCCGACTGTACACATGTAACCCCTCCCTTCGTTGAAACCAATAGTATGTCTGCTGCAGAGCCCCAGAGCTCCAATAGTGTATCTGCAGAGCCGCAGAGCCAGGAACAAGTCAGACACATTCTACAAACGTGTCTAATGTGAAATATATAAGCATATAAGCAAAACTAGATTTTAGGTCTGTGATGAAAAAGAGCCTCGCGGGAAGGGAGGCCTCGCAAAAAAAATAAAATAATAATAAAAAAAAAATATATATATATATATATATATTTTTTTTTGATCAAATATTTTTCTTTTCTTTTCTTTTTTCCAACATGTAACAAAACATATCACAATACAACAACAACAACAATACATAAAAATACTTCCCAAGACAGTAACTCAACACCACATGACAAGACAACAACTGATACAACTGTACAGTGATCATCCTAACATGGACACTCGCTCGTTCTCTCCCCCCCCCCCCCCCCCCGCTCACCCCAGGACCTCAACATGAGTCACATGAGTCACACTCACAATACATAACTCAGCAAAAAAACAAGACTCAAAACAAACATTTCCAAACTTATATGCGTTCCCTCAACTTTGCCACTGTAGCCAACCAAATTACGATATCAGATTCCCTAACCCCTATAACACGTGCCGTGGATATCTCCAAATAGATCACGTCAAGGTAGGTGAGAAACCATACCTTTGGACAGAGTCTATCTGGGTGAAACCAACGTGAGGCAATACATTTTTTTGCGGCTGTGAGGCCGGCCAAAATGAGTTTTTTCACCTGTATAGAGGTCGGTAATTTAGAGATATCATTCAATAATAATACAGAATGAGATACAGGTATGGTTAGAGAGAAAATGTCTGAGAGCTGATATGTAACATTTTCCCAAAAAATAACAACAGGGGGGCATTCCCAGTACATATGCATAAATGTACCTGTGGCGCCATTTGGACACAAGGTACATAGAGAGTCAGGTCTGAGACCCATTGAATTCAATCGTCTAGGGGTTAAATAAGTCCTGTGAATAAAATGTTGATGAATCTGTTGGTGATCTGGGTTGTGTGAGGATAACCGAACATTTTCCCAGACTGCATCCCAATCAAAATCTACATCCAACTCCGGAACATCCTTTCTCCAAATCGTATCCAGGGGGAGCTCTTTATACGAGGTCATGAGTAAATGGCGATAAAAGTCAGAGACGAAGCCTCTCGATGTCTCCTTGTCATAAAATAACTTGTGAAAGCGGTGATGCTCTAGTGGAGCATCCCATGGCACGCCATGAGCCTGCAGAGCTGCTCTTATTTGTAAATAAAAGAAAAAGGAGGTTCCGGGGAGATCATATCCGTTGGATATATCCTGGAAAGAACGGAGACCAGAGTTATCGAAGATATCCCCCAATGTGTGGATGCCTTTCTTTTCCCATCTAGGGTACCTAATAGGTTGTTGTCCAATAAGGAGAAGATTGTTATTAAATAGAGGGGAATGCGTGTGCCATTGATGGCGGTTTGTACCCACTTTCTGAGTGTCACGCCAAGTTTGGATCACATGTGTGATTAAAGGGCCAAATCTTAATTTACATTGTTTAACTGATATGTTGGTATACACAATATCCTGAAGTCTATATGGGGACACCAACTTCTCCTCCAATGGTCGCCAAGATACAGCTGCTTGAGCATCAAACCAAGTGATCAAAGGTCTCAGAGAGAAAGCCTGAAAATAATATTTAAAGTCTGGAAATGCTAAGCCCCCATCGAGTTTACTCCTTTGGGCAGTTGATCTCTTCAAGCGCAGGCGTTTATTGTTCCAAACGAATTTATACGAGGCAGAGTGCAATTTCTGCCAGTAACCAACAGGAGGAGGTAACGGGAGCATGGAGCTGATAAAGTTAATTCTGGGTAAAATATACATTTTAATTATTGACGCACGGACCTATAATGATTTTTTTTATTTGGACCATCTGTTAAAGTCATTCGTAATCCTGTCACCCAAGCTGGAGTAATTATACCTTACCGTCTGGCCAATAGTGGGGAATATTTCAATCCCGAGACATTTAAAGTGCTCCACCATAAGCATGTTTGCCGGTAAGATGGTAGCCTTCGCAGGCTCATTAAGTGGAAGAAAAGCAGATTTTGGCCAGTTGATCTTAAAGCCGGAGAGGCTGCCGAATTCATCTATCACGCCGAGCAGATGAGGTAGAGAGACGGAGGGATTTTGCATAAACAGGAGTACATCATCTGCGTATAAGCTAATATGATGATGTGTGCCCTGAATTGAAATAGGAGACATACTTTGGGATTGTCTTATGTATTGAGCTAGGGGTTCGAGGGATAAAGCGAAGAGTCCGGGACTAAGAGGACAACCCTGTCTAGAAGAACGCGAGACAGAGAAGAGTGGCGAACAGAACTTTCCCATTAAGATCATGGCCGAAGGCTCAGTGTATAGAACTTTGATCATATGAATGAAACCCTCACCCAACCTCATCCTTCTGAGAACTGCCCATACGTAAGACCACTCCAATCTGTCAAATGCCTTCATTGCATCCAAGGACATGACCGCATGACCGTAGGGGCTGCAATATCCTTGCTGGCATTAATCACGTGCAGTAACCGTCTGATGTTGTCAGTAACCAGGCGGCCTCTTATGAAGCCGGTCTGATCAGGGTGAACTAGAGATGTCATGTGCTTTTGAAGTCTGGTGGCTAGAACCTTGGCATATAGCTTAAGATCGGCTCCGAGGAGACTTAGGGGCCTATAGCTGCCACATTCGGTGGGGTCCTTATCCTTCTTGAGTAAAACAGATATAAGCGCCATATTGACATCTCTAGAAAAATTGCCCTCTTTGATTGAGTGTAAGATCATTGAGAGTAATAAGGGGCCGAGTACATCCCAGAATGCAAGATAGAGTTCCGGTGGAATGCCGTCCCATCCGGGAGCCTTGCCCCGTTGCATATCCGCAATCGCCTCTCTAAGTTCAACCAGCGTGATAGGTGCAGCTAACAACCTAGCACTATCTTCTGAGATCTGTGGTAGATTTTATCAAGAAAATCTTCCAGCTTGGTATGATCAAAGACCACCTCTGACTTATACAGATTATATATATAATGGAATATATATTGGAATATATATATATATTTTCTTTGTGCGAGGCCCCCCTTCCCGCGAGGCCCTGTGCGACCGCACTGCTCGCACACCCCCTGAGGCGGCCCTGTATATATTTATTCTTACTGTATATCTATCCACATCTGTCTGTACATACCTTTTGCATATCTGTTTGCATACACTGTCGTGTTCATATGGTTGTGTTTACCTCCGCCTGAGTAACGCCCCCCCCCGTTGATGACGGAGGAGGACGGTGGAACGTTGATTCTGCTTAAATAGGTGTAAACGCGGGCTGGTTCGCCAGAAAGCACCCAGGTTCAGAGGCTCCAGAACTGAGCCGGAGCTTGAACCGGAGCCCGGCCGGTGTGAAAGGCCTATCAGTGATTATTCCTGTTGTGGAAGAAGCTTCTGAATGTTTCCTTTCAAAAGTGTGCTATAAATGGTTCAAGAATAGCTTTCAAATTACTTTGGGTAGCAATCAACAGGCGTTTTATGTAGGGATGCTCGATATTGGCTTTTTTACCGATACCGATATATACCGATACTGTCCAACTCTTAATTTCCGATACCGATATCAACCGATATCAACTGATACAGATATATGCAGGGTTTCCCCCCCCAAAAAAACGTAATAATTTCAGGTAATTAAGTAAGGGATAATGTATAGCTACGAGGTCATCGTCGCAAAATAATTGACCGACACAGAGTTTAAAATACAGAGCCGCCTCTGTTAGACAGCCAAATATGCACTCATTAGGGATGTTAGTGATGTTGTACTGACTGAATGTCATGTTAGTGTGGTCATGTCAGTGATGTCAGTTTTTATGAATGAACGTTGTATGGTCCGTTTTGTGTTTGTTTTATGTTAGGACTACGGGTGGAAATTAGCCCTGTGCTATTCCCGGCATATTTACGTCCTTATCATGCTGTGATGTTATGCATACACATGTAAATGATGTTCATTAATTTGCATTGTCCTTAATAAACAAATCTTATTAAGGTCAATTATTTTGCGATGATGACCGAGTATAGCTATACATTATCCCGCTTATTACATGGCTAACTTACTAACAATATACCTAATTCATTTTACAAAATCGACAAGACGAGATCAAATGCAGACGCAGTTGTTCTGTGGCTCTGTCAGCCCAAATAAAGTGATTATTATTATCCCCGGCAGCCCGGCAGGTGTGTCTAATTGCACTGAAACAGTGTGTGTCAGTGGGGCTTGATTGCGAACAGCTGCGCACAGCGGTCATTATTGTTCCACAGAGGTCCGTTATCGAGTAATATCGGACCTCTGACGAGCGCTATTGACCAATCACAAGCAAGCATTTCGGCGAATGTGAAAACGCCATGTAATAACATTACATAATATCTTGTCATGGAATTAACACCACAATATGCATACTTTTGACAATAAATAAAATCAGAAATTGTTCTTACTTGCTTGCCTGGGTAAATAAAGGTGAAATAAATGTAAAAATAAAAAAGAATAAAGAAAAAGTATTTTTTTAATCGATACCGATCATTTTCAATATCAAATTTTAATGCCAATATCGGCGGATAATATCGGTAGGCCGATAATATCGGACATCCCTAGTTTTATGCTAAATTTGCAGGTTAAAAGAATGCACCAACATTATGGGAAATGCGGTTACGATTTTCTCTCTGTGTGTTCGGTATCTAGTAGCTATCGGTAGCTATCGGGCTGCAAGCTAGCCTAAGCGGATACGGACCAGCTGGCCTAGCTGGTGGCCAAAAACACCTCTCCCGGGAGTTTTAAGCTAGGCCAGTGGTCCATATCCGCTTCCATTAATTTGTGCTAAGCTAGGCTAGCTTGCAGCCGGATAGGTTTCTACGGTGAGCACATTTCCCACAATGTTGCCGTGTTCCTTCAAGGGGAGGGGGAGTTCTAGGGTAGTACCCAAACCTACTGTCTCGCTGCACCTTTTCTCACTGAAAAGCACTTGAGATCAATGGTGGCCCTGGCTTCCACAGTAATTTATTTTGATTAAAAACCTGATATTAACTATAGTATCAAATCTCTCCACTTTGTTTCCTTGTGTTTCTCTCTCTCGCTCTGATAATTATCATGGCATTATCATGACATCTCATTTAGTTTGCTGCATTGCCTGCTTTTCAGTGGTGGTGGTGGTTTCCTCATAAGTGGCCTCATAATACACAGTGTCTACGGCATCATAATTATATTGGACATTGTTTTCAAACAGAATTCATTATGCTGCTTCAGGATTATTGGATCGTTTCTCAACGATTCCCTGTCCACCCCCGGCCCTGTGAGGCATGATGTAAGGTGCTCCAGGAGGTGGATAGTGTGCAATATAAATGTTGTGCGACCTGTTCAGATGATTTCTGTGGCAGTTTTCATTATTAGCGGCTGGAACAGAATTGCCTAACTGTCTGCATTTCAGTCGGAGAGATACGAGTGAAACCGTCAACATAGCCGGTCTTTATAGAGTACATTCTCTCACCGCGCCTAACTTCTACCGAATGCAACAATGAAGTCATGAAGCTATTACCTTTATTTTAGGGGCCCCAGGAACCGCCTCGAGGGGCCCCCGGAAGGGTCCCCAGACCCCACTTTGGCAAAGGGCTGACTTTCAGAATTTCTGTCTGTGATGATGAAACATCAAAGCACTTCCTGGCTTGTTATATAATAACTGCTTTTACTTTCAGTCTGACTGAAGTGCTAAAGGCAAGCAGGATGTGAATAACTCACGACACATCTGGAGTCTATCGCCTTAGCAACAACATTATGGCATTATGGCATGCTCCCTTTTCTTTCCCCCTCCGACGCCCTATGACAAGGATGAATGATGATAGCGGCCCGCGGCCGGATCCCTCACTTCTCTGAAAAACTTTTTCAGGTCAAGGAACATTTGATAAGAGGGAAAGTCACTGGTAACATCTTATGGTGAATATACACCTATGAACTAATGAGGGGAACTATACGTTATATTAACAATGCATTGGATATGTAACTAATAATTCATTTTCTTTTTTTGCCTTTCTATTATTGCTCCCATCCCCCAATTTAGTCATCATGCCAATTCTGGTAGTTTTTCTGCCCTACAGTTGGTCTGGGGAGGGTGTAGACTACGACATGCTGCCCTACTGTCGGTCTGGGGAGGGTGTAGACTACCACATGCTGCCCTACTGTCGGTCTGGGGAGGGTGTAGACTACCACATACTGCCCTACTGTCGGTCTGGGGAGGGTGTAGACCAGTGGCGGCTGCAGATTTTTTTTTTTGGTGAAGCACAAATTATTATATTATATGTTAAATTATATTTTTAAAACATCCCCCAATGTGTGTGGCAGTGGTGGCTGTGAGTTAAAAATATTGGGGAGGACGGGAGAGATAAAAAAAAATTATAAAGAAGTACAGACACACAGTGTGGTTATGAAGACAGAAGACAGACTCTACAGTTAAAGACAACAGGCACTAGTAATAAATACCTTGGAGTAACTCTTGACACACATGCCTCACTTACAAACATCACATCAATAGCTATAGGAGAGAGGAGGAGGAGGGGAGAGGAGGAGAGGGAGAGGAGGAGAGGGGAGGAGGAGGAGAGAGGAGAGGGAGAGGAGGGGGAGAGGAGGAGGAGGGGAGAAGAGGAGGAGGAGGGGAGGAGAGAGAGGGAGGAGAGAGAGGAAGAGGAGGAGGAGGAGGGAGAGGAAAAGGAGGAGGAGAGGAGATGTTGGATCCAGAACTGGTTGGAAAGGAAATTATAGAAGAATCCATAGCAAAGTTGTACAATAGAGCTTGTAAAATTCATGGTAAATTTCCACCCTGGACTACTGCACTCTCAGTCACACACAAATGCACACACAGAGGCCAGGCCACAGCGGACAAAAATAAATCGCTCGTTACCCACAGAAAGGCAGAAAGCATACCAACGCACGCAGTAAAATACAGCCAATTAATTTATAATCAACACAGCCCCACACAGCTACTAAATATAAAAAAAAGAATTTCACTCACCATTGACGACGTTACATTCTTAGGAGTAAATAGCGTCCCTGTACTGCTTTGCACTATATAGTATTGTATATTAGTACACTGCATAGTATATTGTATATTATATGGTAACTCAGTTACGTCTATTCTGCATTGAACATTGTACATATGTCTATACTGAACACTGTGACCTCTTTTTTTACTTCTAATTTACATGCTATACTATGTTATTTCATACTTATCTTGTCTAGCACAGTCTCTGGAGCGTAACAGTAAGAAGCATTTTGTATAAAAGTATTCTATACTTCTGTATGACAACTATTAAAGAAACTTGAGAAACTTGAGAAACTTGTATATCATCAAACGATGCACAATAAGTTCATGAACAATAACAAAACACTCCACCCTGGGCCTGGTAGCTGCGGTGGTAGCCCTTTAGCTACGTTAGCTCCAACACGTTAGCTTCTTCAACTGAGATAAAATGATTTTGTAAACAAAGCCTCCTCCTCCTCCTCCTCCCCTCCGTCTTCGCAAACATAGGCTACGGAAAAAAATCACGCCACTGTGCATCTCTGATTGGATCTTACAGTAAGTTTGTGTGGCACGGCGTGAACGCCAATCAAACGCGTGCGCATAGTGTCACTAACCCGCCTACCCTACCCTATTTTGATTGGATAATTATATTCCTAAGATCAACCCATGCAGTTATTTTGCACTGAGTGATTGACAGCTCGCCATTACTGCAGTTATGGGATCAGGCCTGATCAGAGAGCTCAGAGCTGTCACTTGGCCATTTTTGAAGAAGAAAAAAAAATTCACTGGCATTTTCTTTTACAGAGGAAAACATTTCTAATACAAAAAAATATATAATAATAATAAAATAAAAAATAAATTAATAATAATTATGAGTGAAGTACTGCCTCACGTGTTGTCATGGAATAACCTCCATGCTGCCCTACTGTCGGTCTGCGGAGGGTGTAGACTACCCTACTGTTGGTATGGGGAGGGTGTATACTACCCTACTGTCGGTCTGGGGAGGGTGTAGACTGCCCTACTGTCAGTCTGGGGAGGGTATAGACAACCACACGCTGCTCTACTGTCGGTCTGGGGAGGGTGTAGACTACCACATGCAGCCCTACTGTCTGTCTGGGGAGGGTGTAGATTACCACATGTCTCCTCCGATACATGTGGAGTCGGCAGCCACTTTTTTTCAGCAGATTTTTAGGCGGATTTTCAGAAAATAGGGCTTAACAGGTTAAAATCATTGGTAAACAAACGTAGTGCTGAAAATATACACTTTGACTGCTGTCTTTTATGTTTTTAATTTTTTTACCGATTTTTCTGTTTTTCTCCCCGTCCAATTTAGTCGCCGTGCCAATTCCCCCCCTCCCCTACCTGGCTGCTGTATGCATGTTCTCCTACGAGTCGGTACAAGGGCGTCCCGAAGCCGACCGCATGCTTCCTCCGATGCGTGTGGCGACTGCCAGTGACGTCTTTTTCACTTGGCAGCAAGGACTTCATTGGTGAAGTGTAACGCGTGGGAGGGCACGCTATTTCCACCAAGTCCTGGCCCCATTGAGCAAGCGCCGAGACCTGACCTGTAGGCGTCGCTGTCCACAACGCCAAATTCCCACCCACCAGCTTCCCACCCCCTAATACTGCCAATTGTATTAGTATGAATGACCAGCGAAGCTGGTAGCAACGCCAATATCTGGGCTCGAACCCAGCATCTCCTGCGTTGGTGACAAGCGCAATCTCCGCTACGCCACCTGACCGCCCCTTTGACTGCTGTTTTGATAGGATTAGGGTCTTTACTCTTGGCTACATTTGAAAAAGAGGGACAGGAAGACAGGAAGACAGAAGAAGGAATACAGGGGCAGGAGTCGTGGGCACAGGAAAAACACGAGCAAAAAACAATGTAATGCTGATAGAGAGCAATCTGTAGAGCTAGAAACATGAAGCTATGATCTGGCAGCATGGTGTGAACTGAAAGACTGAACCAGGGCCCTCATGTATCAACAATGCTTAGAAAGTGTTCTATTTTCGTTCTTAAGCACAGAATTTAGAATGTGTGTACGTACAGAAGAATCTGGATGTATCACACGTGCGTACACAGGTTCTACGCACACTCCGTGTTGATAAATACCATTTGTTCTACGCTCCGTGCTCGTGCACGATTTTAAGTATTTGCATATAGAACCGCCCGCAATTAACCATATACGGTAATGAAACACCCCCATGAAATGTGGAAAAGTGGACTAAGCCGAGCGAAGCGTGTTATGGGAGAAATACGCGACAGGGAGTTTAGAATACCGAGGCGCCTCGCCGATTATTTTGCGACAATGACCGAGTATAGGCTATACATTATCCCGCTTATTACATGGCTAACTTACTAACAATATACCTAATTAATTTTACACCATCGACAAGACGAGATCAAATGCAGACGCAGTTCTGTTCTGTCGCTCCGCGCTGTCATCGCCGGCAGCTTCGCCGGCAGCCGGCAGGTGTGTCTGATTGGCTGCACTGATGCAGTTTGTGTCAGTGGGCTTGATTGCTACAGCTGCGAACAGCGGTCATTATTGCTCGCCAGAGGTCCGTTATCGAGTAATAACGGACCTCTGACGAGCGCTATTGACCAATCACAATCAAGCATATCGGCGAATGTTAAAACGCCATGTAATAAAAACTCATAACCACTATTTCGCGCTTGCGTTTGCCATATACCATATACTGCAAAATAAATGCCTTTTTTTGTTGGGGTTTTTTCAAGTTAGATTAAGACCTTGCAAGGGTAGATTTACTTAAAACTGCTGTCTGATCCTCTTGACTGAATTGCTGCTTTCAGCAGCCCAACTCTGCGCTCTACAATGCCTATTGTGCACGCGTGAGCCCGTGGTTTTGGTCAGAGTCATTATGGCTTCAGTGGATAACCCCGATCTGCATTTAAGTGATGTTTTAATTACAGATACCCCAGTAATAAGATTACAATTGAATTAAATACAATTAGGCCTGAATGAGTCGTGTTCCTCCTGCCACGACATTATCAGCCAAATGTGCATCGCAGATTATCTGTACATTGACCGAGTGGAATCCCGTTCACATAACTAACTGGATTTGTTTATTGATGGAGCTTTGAAAGCTACATGGGTACAGTCTATTTCTCCGATGATGTTGGGTAACCTGGCGTAAAATCCTCTCTTGGCCTCGGCCTGCTGTTATTATTGATATATGGATATTGTATGTCGTTGGGGGCTGGGGAAATTACGACATCCAAACACTGCGTTTTGTTCCACGCTCCAATTTGGGTCCCAAATTGCGGTACAAATCAAGTAGAATGTGTCTCGGGTAGCGGACTCTACTTAATATTATAATGTTCTCTCTCTGCAAACAGACTGCCCTATATCTCTGAAAACATCTGAGCACACACCACCAGAAGCATTCCTATAATAACGCTATGAACCAAGCTGAATTAATTCGGAAATACCTATTCCAAATGCTATTTATAGGGTTTGACAATAATGTCGCTATTATACAATTAACCATAATGAATTACTGGTCATACCGAACACGTCAGTGTTGAAACTAATGCACGAAAGATTATTTCCGTGTTGCAGTTTTCTTATTCTACCGCTGGGTTAATGTACGCACGGTCTGAGCTGGGTGTAGATATACGCACAATCTCAAGCACACGTTCAAATTGTCCCACACTTTGCTTTCAGTAGAAATGATCGTAAGCACGGTTTACGCACATATCTGTGCGTACGCACCATTGATAAATGAGGGCCCTGGTCTTTATAGCAGGGCAATTGGAGAGATGAATGTCAGCTGCTAGGCCTGTGATCAAAGAGCGAGAGAGCGAGAGAGGAGAGAGAGAGAGAGAGAGAGAGAGAGAGAGAGAGAGAGAGAGAGAGAGAGAGAGAGAGAGAGAGAGAGAGAGAGAGAGAGAGAGAGAGAGAGAGAGAGAGAAAAAAGGGAGGGGCAATCAGGGGCAGAGTGTGACAACAGGTGTAAATCTGAAATGTAGTTGCCCCCCCCGGACAGCATCGATAATGTGTCTTGTATCATAGCTTTTAAACATGACAGAAACAGAAACAGCATGAGGAAGTTACGTGTTTTCCCCGGGGCATTTTGGACAACAGAATTGGACTGAACACAGTAAATGAGAGAGGGAGAGAAAGAAAGAGGAGAAAGAAAGAGGGAGAGGGGGAGTATTTGGACATGTGGAGAGAAAACCAAGGCAAGTGTGTCTCCAATCTGGCGCTGTCCATCTTGGCAGATGAGGGGTCGACAAGCCAAGAACTATAGCCACTACTGTGAAGACCGGCCGCCATTCACAAATAGCACGATCAACAGTGGAACATCATGCGCTAATTAGGATCTACAAGCCCCGAGGCAAAGATGAAACGCCCTCACCGGTGAGTTTCATTAGAACGTCTTTGTGTTTATTTTTTCTTTCTTTTTTCTTTTTCTTTCTTTCTGTGTTCGTCTCTCCATCTAGACGCGGGATGAAAGGGTTGCAGGGATGCCAGTGTGGTGGTGGGGGGGGGGGGGGGGGGGGGTTGGCTCGTGGCCCAGACACACACACGACACACACACACACACACACCACATTTTCCTGGTTAGCATCATGTTACATTTAGGCAGGGCTCGAATTTACAATTGATAGCTTATTTTGAAAGTATGAACCTGTAGTTTTATATTATGTAACACAAAAAAGGGACAATTTTGAAGAGGAGGAGCTCCATAGCTCAGACTCCTAAGGGTTTCTGAAGGAAAGGTTACATTTAGGTTAAGTACAACCAAGAGGTTAAATGCATATTTTTGGTTTAATTTTATTTGGTAATACAAAAAAAACACATGTTAATAAAAACATATAATTAATAATAAATGTTTACATGTCACAGGGCCACAAAATAGTGCATTTAAATAAGTGAAATTGCAATATGATTTGCCTTAGTGCAGTGTTTCTCAACTGGTGGGTCTTTATTTCATTGGGTTTTAGCCCTAGTTAAACTCAGTTATCCCATTAGTTCCCCCAATTTAGGTCTGTTATGTTAAGCTAAGAAATCTGCTAAGAAGCATATATTATTTTTTATTCTTTTATTTCATTGGGTTTTTATCAATAGTTGCACTTTTGTTGCACTTTTTGTGTTTATTTCATGTTTTGAAAGATTGCGTATTACTGCAAATATTTGTTTTACATAAATCATAGTGGTTCAAAATTTTGGGTCACGACTTAATGACTAAGGAAAAATGTTGGGTCCCGAGGCTAGACCAGTGAGAACCACTGCCTTAGTGTACATTGTACAGTTGATGACTTAAAGGCCCAATCCGTGATTTTTCTTTTTGACCGTATAAATGGAGTTTTGATCTGTTGATGGAAGATGAGCATTTTTTCTACAGCATTTTCTTAGTAGTACTCTAACTTTACAATGGAATGACTGCAGACATGTTTACCTATGGGGTCCCCCCAGTGGGAATTGAACCTCTAATCCCGTCAGCATGCCATGCTCAGAGCAGCAAACACCCTACCCATTGAGCTACACAGGACCCCTGACCCTGGCAGTGTTACGCCTTGCTAAGAGGAACAAGCACTCTACCCATTGAGCATTGGAACCACCTGCTCCTCTTTTCAAGAAACTAAACATTCTGACTGTGTCTGAGGTTAATTCTTTACAGATATGTATATTTGTGTACAAATGCATTCATGATCACAATCTACCAAATGGTTTTAATAGTTTTTTTTCTTTTAATTCAGATGTTCATTCATATGCTACACGTCAGTCCAGGGACCTGCATATACCTTATTGTGGTACTTCACTTGGGCAGTTCTCAGTGAGGTATAGAGGGTCCAATCTTTGGAATGCAGCTGATCCTATGCTGAGGAAATCTCCATCTCTGCTTATTTTTAAAGCAAACTACAAAAAAATTGTCATCCAAAAGTAGTAGATAGATAATAGGTCATACATGTAGGTATGCATTTGGTTATGTGGGTGGGTAGGTTTGTAGGCAGGTGGGTGGGTTGTTATATATTATTATGTACACCGTATATGCATGTATGTACTGTGTGTATGTATGTTTGTATTAACACAAATCTTTTTAATGTATTCTGGTATTTTATAATATGCATATTTTTGTATTTTTGTATGTTTGATTTTATAAAACAGGGGAAGTTCTTGATAAGCCTCTAGGCTTCTAACTTCTCCTTCACAATCGTTATAACTTATCATGTATTGTTTTTACTTCTGTTTAACTATGTTAATAAACAATCAAACAAACAAACAAACAAAACTACACAGGCATGTAGCTAAATGGTAAATTGACTGCATTTATATAGTGCTTTTATCCAAAGCACTTTACAACTTATGCCTCACATTTAGCAGGTTTTTACTTTGCATGGTTGCCTCACCGGTGTGTGTAAGATGTAGAGCAGGGGTCGGCAACCACCATTGGCACGCGGGAGCATTTTGATGGCACACAGCACAGATAAAAAAAAAGATAAAATAAAAAATTGTCTTCTTCTTTTCTTTTTACTTCACTTTTAATATTTAGCACTGGACTGTTGCCGCATTTATCTTGTTGAAATCCTCCCACAGGTTTTTTTTTGTAAGTCGACTCTTTTGCACACCCCTATGACATGTCAAATCACCTCTTGAACAGCCATTGGCTACACTTTTTTTTATTTAGTTTGATTGAGGTGTGTGAGGCCTCCCGCTTGCATTTCCCATTGTAATCTTACACAGTGCCGCGGTTGCGTTCTGCATAGTTGTAGATGTCATGATGTCAACCCCGCTAACTAAGAAAGCTAAGGTAAATGTGCTTTATGTTTGGAAAATGTTCTTAATGAGGTTATGGCTACGGTGGCAAAGATTGTTAACTTCATAGTTAACTGCTCGAGGAAATACAAAGCTTGCATGTCCCGCTCTACTCCGCTGTTAGGTGGCTACACTGTGGAACAGTTTGTCGGCTGCTTTAATAATAATAATAATAACTTTATTTGTATAGCACTTTTCATACAGAGGTTGCAGTTCAAAGTGCTTCACAACAGTAAAAAATACAGGCATAAGCGAGCAGAAAAACAGGTAGAATCACAGTGTTTCACTGGAGGTTAATAGCAGGTAAACGCATTGATGGCGTATATTTTTCACCATGCCATTGGCTGGTTATGATTACCGGTATGTTATGAGAGATGGCATGGCAATTGTGCTTTGATCAGACGAGATGACCTTGTGTGATATGGGGGGGGGGGGGGGGGGGGGCGGGGGGGGACGCCTTGTGCTGCTGCACTTCGTGGTGAGATTGTGTCCTTCATGACTATCTCTCGTGCTGGTATGAGCTTAATATTCTTGGAGGCCATTAGGGCATGACGCATGTTTGCTGCTAGGAGCTTTGAACCTAAGCGATTTGGGAAGAAGCCATTTCTTTGAAAACGTTCTGGGTTATTCCAGAAAACATTGAAGTTGTCAATGAATTTCAGGCTGTGTACAAGACATGCAGCCCCTAACCATGAATTAAAATTTAGGAGTCGACTGAATGCTTCTTGTCCTCTGCGAAAGCATGCAATTGGTCCACTGATGGACACATCAGTGTCTATGTACACAGACTGATGTTTGTCTAGTGTGTTCATTAAACGTGTGAAATCGTCTTTCAAAGTCTCTGTGCCAGTCTTCTTTCGCAGGATGTCAAACGATCCAGAGTGAATGACAATCTTTGTTATTCCCGGTCTGATTAGTGTTGGAAGTATTTCGGCCAGCTCTTTCACAGATGTATTGTCTAGACAGATATTTTCTGTGTTTGCCATCTCCACATACCTTGTTGTGGAATCTCCAATCAGTATGCAGTCTATTTTCTGTGTGAGGTTAGCATTTTTCTTTCCAACAGTTTTGGGGCCGTTTGTTTTTGGGCTAGGCCTAGTCTGCCGGTTCTTTCCACAGTCCTGTGGCCTTGGTGAAGCCTCGTTAGCCTTCTCAATAGCCGGCATGTTAACGCTGGTCCCGTACCTTCGGCGTTGGCTACCGCGACGTTCTCCTCGGCGCATGATAGTCTCTTCGCTGTTAGCCGTTAGCTCGGTCTGGGTCGTGTTTGCTAGCCGTGTCGCTCGTGGCTCTGTTTTCCTCGTCGTCTCGTCGTTAGCGTGTGCTACGATGTGCCGGCTGTTAGCTTCGCTAGCATTAGCGTGAGCTCCGGCATGCAAACTGTTTGCTTCGCTAGTGTTAGCGTGAGCTCCGGTATTCCTGCTATTAGCGTCGTTAGCGTGAGCTCCGTTCCGCTCGTTGTTTGCTTCGCTAGCGTCGTTAGCCACGCTTCTATGTCTCTTTGCTTTTGGTGTTGATATGCGTGTTTCCGAGAGTAGGTTGAAACTATTTCCTGGCGGTACCGGGGGCGAGGTAATAGTCGTGTTCCTGGTTCGTTTATTTCTCCTTTTATCCTTGACGGTGGTCTTTGGTCTAGCTCCTTGCTTGTGCCAAGGACCGTCTTTTGGGTGGTGCTGTACTGTAGCTACTAGCCCAGGCCAGGTCTCAACCATGGTATCGTTGGCTGTATTTGTAGTAGCTTCATAAATAGAGTCAATGAGTCACTCATCTTGTTGGATTTGGTGCAGTGTAGAAACCCGAGCCTCCAGCTCTACAATCATCATACTCATCTTCAAGCAGTTAGTACATTCTGTGGGAGAGCCGAGTCCCGGCATCTTCCCTTATTTACTGTCTTTTCAGGTTAGGCTAAACTGAAGCTAAGCTAGGTACCCAGATAGCAAAAGATGTTAATTCAATGTTGAGTTATGGTCAAAATGCTTGATTTTTGGTTAAGGTCGACGATTGATGGTGGATCAACCATTAACCGATGAACCACTTGACCAATGTTGAAAACATGTCATTGAATCAATATTGTTTTGTGGTTGAATTTTAATGATTGAAATGCCAAGATCTAATAAATGTTGAATCAACGTATGCTGCTCAACGTATGCTGTCGTCATTGTCTCATCACCCAGACTGCACTGCACTTGTGCCCCGCCTCCCAGAATGCACCTGTGCGGCAGCTTCCTGGCAGCTACCTCATGTCTCTCTGCATCGTTAAGACTGGTGAGTACTGCATGGCAATAATGTCGATTATGTTGTATGTTGTATGTTGTATGTATGCTTTCGATTGCAAACGCCAGCGGAGTAGTGCCGTGTTTGTTTTTACATGGTAGAGAATATTATATTAACCGTTATGCATGCCTGCTAGCTGAAGCTAATTTAGCTAGTAGCGTTAGCAGTTAGCTATAATGAATGTTTCTTGATTTTGGTGTTTAGTGATATCCACCTGTTGCATATACTGTTATACATTTTATGTAGGCTAACGTCAGTAACGTTTCAAAATGTGGCTTATGCTGTATTCTTTAACAGGATACACTGGCACAATCAGTTAGCTTAGCATTGCTGCTACCATTATGCTTGCTTGCTAAAAAGTCATGGTAAACCAACAACATGGCAGGGTGCAGGCATACAGGCCGGGCCTGTCTCTCTCCCTCCCTCCCTTATGTGTTTGTGCTTAAAACAGTGAATGATGACCGCATGTTCTCAGAGCATTTTCAGAGCACTGTTAAACTGTTAAATGGTCATTTTAAAACTAATATAAGAAATTAATGTATAGTGGTATATTTATGAGGGGAAAAAAATATTTGCAACAACTTTTAACATTTATACAGGTAGGTTATTGATAACTAATTCTGTTATGAGTGTCATATTACAGTGACATTCATACAGTATCCTTTGATTTCACATAATTTAATTATTATTTCACAATAAAATACTGTAATCAAAATCCTCTGTAATATCACATCAGATTCTGTAATCTCACAATAACATAGCAATATTTCACATTTAATTATTATTTCACAATAATAGTAATCAAAATCGAAAGGTCCATTTGCATATTATTGGTATCTAGGGACATCTATGGACCTCAGGGAATGTATTCACATTGTCAGAAATATTGTGTCTATTGCTTATTTTTATAACGTGATTTTTTCTGTGGCTTATCTAAATACTAATTTGATGCTATGACTATGTTTATATCGCTATATGCTTCATCTCCCCTTTAAGCTTAGGCACTCTTTCGAAGTTGGTTAAGGTTAGAGTTTGTCTTAGAGCATGGCGATAGAACGCCAGGTAGTTTGCAGGCTGTTTGGCGTGCCACTGGTCCTGCTAATGTTGAATGAATGAATGAAAACTTTATTTAACAGATTGCAGAAGGGGTACAATACAGTATGGCTCAATACACACAATTGTTAAGGGGATGCAGACCAGAGAAAGACGTTTTTGTCTCGTTTACATCAGGGTCCCCCATTTTCAATTCATAGTGACATTTATGACATACGTGATGACATTTATGGCATAGGGAGGGACATACATGACATACAGATAGTATATAGTTAGACGTTTGGTTATATGCATGGTATTTTCTAATGAACAATATAACAATAATATAATAATGAACTCTCTTGATATTGATCAAAATGTACAATTATGCAAGCGTTTCACCCTGCACATTGCAATGCAGCACATTAATCAGGACCCTCCCCCCTTTTTTCTTTCTTTTTCCAGAATCACGTACCAGTTTCAAGAAGCCGCACGTTGCAGCAATTGAAGCAAAGACCTGTTCTAGCCAAGTAAATACCACAATTTATGTACCATTACATTGACTATATAGTTAGACGTTTGGTTATATGCATGGTATTTTCTAATGAACAATATAACAATAATATAATAATGGACTCTCTTGATATTGATCAAAATGTAAAATTATGCAAGCGTTTCACCCTGCACATTGCAATGCAGCACATTAATCAGGACCCTCCCCCCGTTTTTCTTTCTTTTTCCAGAATCACGTACCAGTTTCAAGAAGCCGCGCGTTGCAGCAATTGAAGCAAAGACCTGTTCTAGCCAAGTAAATAGCACAATTTATGTACCATTACATTGACTACAGCACCTCATCACTATGTCATCTTATTCTCGGGCTAAAAGACGTAGAGTCAACAAATTACTGAGAGAGACAGAGCAGGCTATCCTCACTGATTATAAGTTAATTGTTGCTGCTAATTCAAGGACAAACCATCACTCTTTAGAGAACTACAACACCCCATCTGGTGTTTCACAGCGTAGACAGATGGCCGGCGATGACGGGCAGCTTATGAAAGGCAAGTCTATTGGACATGGTGTAATTCCTCGTGTGATTTGCTGCTTATTTTTATTTCTCACTTAATGATTTTAACTCTTCTTCTGAAGACCTTACCATCCAGAAGATTAATTCAATGCTTGCTGAATTACTTGTCGTGGTGAAGGATCTGTCCAGAGATGTGCAGTTCATCAAGACCGAGTTGGCTGAGGGCAACATATCTGGTGGGACCAGGGGACACGGGGTGGCCACCACAACCACTATGCTCCCCTTCCAGCTGCCAATCGCCAGTGAACAAGACTTCAATGAGGCAGAATCATTACTGATGGAGCAATCAGTCCGTCAAAAGATGGTAATTTATTGAACTGCATTCATTTATCAAATGTAGATCTTTTCAGTGTGGTCTTGTTCAGGGGAAAAATGTGTTTAGCACTTTCTAGTTCAAACGTGTTAGAGCTTGTATATCTGCTATTTATGAAACGTTTTGAAATTGTTCAAATATACAGTTTACATATGGACAGGAGGGTTAATGTGGTTAAACCTAATGACTGGCATGGGCTGGAATATCAGTGCATGCATAAAGTGTGTGTATAAATAAGTTGGTTGCTCTGTGTTCATAAAATAAATGTTATGCTGTTTCTAACGTAGGGCCTTCATTTTCTTCTCTCTGATTTAGATTTCTCGCCTGGCTTTGGTAGGAGGCACCAATTCAGAGAACCTGATCAGACTGATGTTGAAAACTGCTATGACCAACGCCCTGGCCAGTGGGTTCAACTGGGCTGGAAAGAAAGACAAGCGTTGTTCAGAAAGCAAGAAGCCATTCAAGCACACCACACTACAAGCCTGCATGTTTGGTGAGCTTCCTCCCCTGCAAACTACTTCATAGGTTAAGTTTAGGTAGTGAGGTGGTGATGCTGGTGATGCTGGTGATTCAGAATATAATTATGCTGTTGCAAAAAAAAGTGTTATGTTGGAATAAAGTGATGAAAGTGCAACCTATAAGAAATGGACAACGTAATTGGTGAGCTTTAGAGGTGCATGGATACACATTGTATTGTCTAGATGGTGTCAGGCTAGGCGATTGCTTCTCTTTCCTGTCCAGTCTAACTGGATGCTGACTGTAGCTTGTTACTGTAGACCTACAGAGTGAGTAATTGAGTGATTAAAAAAAATCGCACTCGTGTGAAGTGAGGGGTGCTCTTATCATCGTACATCATCTCACCTCTCTTCCTCACTTTTTTATTTTTGTGTCTATCAGCTGCTGCTCGACAGTTTGACCCCAAGCTGACCGACCAGGACTACAGCGAAACTGTCAAGAAGTGGCTTCGTTATGCGCCAGACCGGGAGGGAGGCATCTCAAGGAACCGAAGTGACCCAAACTTAAGTCAAGCGAACCAGAGTCAAACATAGGGTACCCCAGCACACATTGTTTCCCTGGTTCATACAGTACAAGGAATTACCCTCATGGACACTGTTCTTCCATGGACGGCATCTACTTGAATGACTTGCTGCTTCAGCCTGTTCTTGGAACCGAAGTGACCCAAACTTAAGTCAAGCGAACCAGAGTCAAACTTAGGGTACCCCAGCACACACTGTTTCCCTGGTTCATACAGTACAAGGAATTACCCTCATGGACACTGTTCTTCCATGGACGGCATCTACTTGAATGACTTGCTGCTTCAGCCTGTTCTTGCAGTGTTTATTTTTAATTTTTTTATTTTAACCTTTATTTACCCAGGGTAGGTTCGCTGAGCACGGATGCTCTTTTTCAGCTACGCCCTGCTTCACATTCACAGAGTTCCATTCACACCTGGGAGCTGCCCAGTACAACCACAGTCTGACACTGTTGGCCACTGAGCAACTCCACTGGAGCAGTTGGGGGTTTAGTGCCTTGCTCAAGGGCACTTCAGCGGTTGGTGTTAAGGGTATGGGAGAGAGTTATATGGGAGAGAGTTATAGAAACATTAGGGGTGTAACAGTACACAAAATCCACGGTTCGGTACGTACCTCGGTTTTGAAGTCACGGTTCGGTATTATTTTCGGTACAGTGGGGGGGGGGGGGATACAAAAAAATTTGCTTTTCATTTATCTATTTATTTAACTGTATTAAACAATATAAAACGAATTGGCCATAATTGACTGAGCAAACTAATGCTTACTGCTGTAACCTACTAATAACACTTAAGTAAATCTGAAGATTATTATATAGCAGATGCCTTGGAGGATAAGTTGTGGACAACTGTAGATCATCTGAGCTCTACTGTGTTTAAATTCAAATCCTCTGCCATTGTTATTTAACCCTTGTGTCTGAAAACTAAAGTATTATACTCTTATTAGGGGACTAAATTGAAAAACTCCATAAAAAGATTATGTTGAAATAATTTCCCACTTTCTTTTCCATAAATATTTTATTCAACTTCAGCCTTGATCATAACCATTTTTTATATTATTTTTGTAATGAAATACTCCCACTTTTCTGAAAAGAGTTGTTAAATATGACAAAAAAAAACAATATGTGGTGGTTATGATCGGGCTGAAGTTGAATAAACAATTTATGAAGAGTAAAAAAAAAAATACAAGATTTAAAAGATTATGCCACATATTATGTTGGCTACAAACATAATCACTGCAAAGTTATCAAACAAATAAGAATCTGATCAGACACAAGGGTTAAGTTGTTGTTCCCTTTCTAATTTCCTCAAAAACATCTAGTCTAGTTAATGTGATCAATATTATTTGACGATTGATGCTTTTTGTTGGACATTTCAGTCAGTGAGCTCATACTTTGAGCTCATAAATTTATAGTTAAAATGATTGAGACAACGCAATCTTGTCTTCGTTGTGCATGAATGCGTGTGCTCACCACACACAATACGTGTGTCACTATTCTGGCAGTGGCTATATATAGTATTGTTAATGAAAGGTCTGTTATAAGGTCTGTTATTTAATGTTTGTGTAAAAGGTTAACTGGTCACTGGAAGTATGATGAGACCCTCTTGAAAGAAAAAAAATTATTTTCATAGTAAAGCCATGTTGTCATTTTTGTTCACACATTTTTGGAAATATGGTCATATAAGAATTTTGAACAACAATAGTGTGTTTAACAGCAGGAAAAAAACATGTAATGTTATGATGTATACATATCAGCAGCAATATTTTAATGTAAAATGTACATTAATCAGTATTGATTCCTTAACTTTACAAGTTACAAGTAGATGTACAAGTTACAAATGTACAAGTAGATTACCATTTAGATTATGGTTGAATAAACATTGATGTCTAACATTGATTCAATATAAAATCAACTAAAATGTGCATGTAGATTACCATTTAGATGATGGTTGAATCAACATTGATATAGTATCAGTTATGGTTGACACCTAACGTTGATTCACCATGTAAGTCATAGACAACGATTTGTATAATTTCAATGTCAGGCTTCAACATAGATTCAATATTTCTGCTTAACCCTATTTCAACGTTGATTCACAAATTTTTTGCTATCTGGGTACTTAGCTGGTGGTGGTGGTGGTGATGATGATGGTGGTGGTGGTGGTGATGATGGTGATGGTGGTGATGATGGTGGTGGTGGTGGTATCATATAACAGCTGTCCGTCGCTCTCTCCTAAACATTGCTCTGGAGCGGTCCGTTGCTCTATTACTCACACGACCAAACCACTGTCGTCTTCCGTCTCGTTAAAACTCAAAATAACAAGGAAACCTCTGTATTCCTCGTCTTTCATAAATATCCTCCTTCAGTGGCCGGCAAAGTCCTTTGTGTGTAGCTGATAAGACGGCTCGCTATTTCTCCCACGTACTCGTCCCACGTACTCTTCTTTTCGATGGAGTACTGTTGTCATAAATCTAAATAGATAAGAAAATTCACAGTTCTGGAGAAGTACCATAGGAACTGGAAGTTAGCGTACAGAGTAATTAAAGTTGAAAGGGCTGTAATAAATCATTATATTAGCGATAGGCAGAGAAAAAATGCGGAGCGACAGTGAAACGCAGCTTGCTTTGCGGAAGCAGGAAGTAGAGGGCTTTGATAAAGAAAGGCCAAGACTACCCGGCCAGAACTCGAGGACGAGAAGTGAAGTGGGTTGTGAAACTGATGTTTCTCACGGATATTACGCGACACGTCAACGTCAATCTCCGACTGCAAGGTGCAGGGCAGACTGTTTTGGACATGTTTCAGAGTTCATAAGACGATTTGGGGACAAAGCAAAACAGGGATCACATCACACTGACTGGTAGGAAGCTATTTATTTTCCTACACATGGGTTTGCATGTGAACCTGAACTTGAATGTGCATATATAGAGCATACGCGCATATATGTGGCATGGTCATGCATGCGCACATGTATGCACTTACCTGGGATTGATGTGTTTTTAGAGACTGAGAAACAACCTTATTTTATTGGAGATCTGTCCATAAAGACTCTAACTCTCTCTAGGTGCCTGTGCTTTGTGTGTGTGCTTTGTGTGTGTGCTTTGTGTGTGTGTGTGTGTGTGTGTGTGTGTGTGTGTGTGTGTGTGTGTGTGTGTGTGTGTGTGTGTGTGTGTGTGTGTGTGTGCCATCATGTTAACGTTAGCCTCAGTTAAACCTTGCGACGACTGAGCTGTGTTCTGTGTTCTGTGTTCTGAGCTGTGTTCTGTGTTCTGAGCTGTGTTCTGAGCTGTGTTCTGTGTTCTGAGCTGTGTTCTGTGTTCTGAGCTGTGTTCTGTGTTCTGAGCTGTGTTCTGAGCTGTGTTCTGTGTTCTGAGCTGTGTTCTGTGTTCTGAGCTGTGTTCTGTGTTCTGAGCTGTGTTCTGGTCATGTGACACTACACATATTTAATTGAGACCCTTATTATTTAAATTTAGCTGGAAATACATTGATACATCATTCAGTAACATTTCCAGAGCCTTATAACAAAAACATTATTACAGTCACCATTGTGACCAGTGGGATTAATCAACAAATTGTATTCTTTATTTTTCTATTTCATTTTAACATTGCACATGTTAAAAGGGAGAGGGCAACGCCATTTCTTTTTACTCAAAATGTGAGTATTACCAAGTCAATTTGTGTTATTAAAACAATGACAATAAACATAGTTTTATTAGGTTGAAATAATGTGGTTGTGTACTTATTTTTCTGTTAACTTATTATGGCTTGAAAACTGAAAACCTTAATGCACTGTAACTGAACTCAATCTTTTTAAGTTCTGGTAACTTATTGGGTTTTTTTACAGTGTAGTCTTGCGATCAATCGAAACGTCTTTACACGTTATACCTCACATTCACCCATTCATTCACACATTGTGGTGTTCTCCATTAGGCCTGTAGGTGGAGCTACAACACAGCATTGATTGATTGAAAACTTTATTAACAGATTGCAGAATGGGTACAGTACAGTACAGCTTAATACATACAATTGTTATGGGGATGCAAACCAGAAAAAGACTTTCATCTTGTTTAACGTACAGTACAGCACACGTACAGTACACACACCGATGGTGGAGGCAGCCCACGTGGCATTTTGGATGTGTCCAAACATGAATGGGCAAATGTGAGTGAAATGGTCGCACTGTATGCAGCTGTTTGTCTGCATTGCATCCCCCCCCCAACTCAGATTTAGGGTTGATACAACCATCATAATAATATTGTTAATAATAACAATAACAATAATGATGTAATAATATAAAAATTATCATAAAAAATACCTGATTGTGAGAAAAAAATATTACGATGCATGGAATATTGTTGATATGGCACACTAGTTACAACTATATTTCAAACTGGCACTTCATGTCAAAAAGGTTGCTGACCCCTGATGTAGAGTGTCACGACTGAACGTATTGAACCCAATATGCAGAACAGAGAAAAGCAGACAGGTCTCGGTAAAACCCAAAAAGCGGGGTGTTTATTGTATAGAGTTGTCTGGTATCTGGGCAGGTATCGATCATACACAGAGGGGGTTCACATAAGATCCGGGGGTGTGGGGCAGGGTAGTCAAACGGGCTTGGGTCATAGAACGTAACGGGTACTCAGATAGTTTGGGGAGTAAGCAAGGAACATGGTAGTCCAACAAGTGAGGGGTCATACACGGAAACAGATACTCATATGGTCCGGGGAAAAGGCAAGGATAATGGTCAGGCAGGCGTAGGTCATACACGGGATCCAAGAGCACGAGAACAGGATGAAGAGCCAGGTAGCGGACTGAGGGAAAGGAGGACAACACAGGGTTAGACACGGGTACACTAACGAGCGCAAAATACTATGACTAACTGGTAAACACAAAGTTCTGGCAGCATCATGACATCTATATGGCTATATAGGTGACGCAATCAGCACACAGACATCAATCAGTTGCTCCTATGGCTCCAGCACACCTGAACTAATGATAATGAGAGAGAGAGAGAGAGAGAGAGAGAGAGAGAGAGAGAGAGAGAGAGACACTTCGACGTACTGCCGGGAGGAGGCGGAATCAAACCGGGAACCTTCCGACTACCAGACGACTGCTCTAGCAGCTGAGCCACTGTCGCCCCTGAAGCTGTGGTCAAATGATATGCCGGAGAGGCAGCTAATGTTATTCTTGAAATGTGAAACTCTTGGAATTTATTAAATTATTCCACACTGATCTCCTTCTTGCTATTGTCAATCACTGTGACCTATTTTGGGGAACAAACATGAATATTGATGGGTTGACTGGCTGAAGATAATTTGGAGCTGAATGAGGTTACTGTTAAGGGTAGGGTTTAAGAATGTGTATGGATATAATGTACAGTAGGCCCAAATATGTCACTCCTAACATCCATTAAACGTACTATAAATGGTAAATGGTTATCGAAAGCGCTTTACAATTTTTGTTCTTCACATTCACCCATTCACTCACACATTCACACACCGACGGCGGAGGCAAACGTGCAAGGTGCCAACCTGCTCATCGGGAGCAATTAGGGGTTAAGCGTTTTGCTCAAGGAGTAGGGAGGAGCAGGAATTGAACCAGGAACCCTCCAACTACCACTTCCTGAGCCACTGCCGCACCCTGTCCCTATAAATAACATTCAGCAAAGACACAAAATGTTAAACCAGTAGCAGTACCTCCTTCACTTTGCTTTCCACAATAGAGGCCTCACACAGAATGCCTGCGTAGCTGTCTCTCTTCCAACATGGCTGGCTGCAACCAATGATTGCAGGCAGAATTAACCACTTTTGACTTATGTGGTAAAACACTGGATAAGCACAACATCACTGTTCTGCTGCGACTTGTTTACCAGATCCAGTAATGAGGCATCAGTTTAGTAAGCGTTCGTTGATATATTTCTCATGTAACAACACATAGCAACTGTTGTTTCTTCCAGTATGGAGGACAACCTGGCGAGAAAAGAGACAGGCAGGAAAATTGGAAGTGGAGTACGTATCATGGCAAGCCGGCAAATTAAATATGTGAGCAGCATCCGGCAAGTCTTTAACCATATGACCTTTATCAAAAAGTAATTTCCATCAGGGGGGTTTATCACGCTCCGTGCAGAAGCAATGCATAATACACCATTGGCTAATAGGGTTCATAAGTTATTTCTCTGTGGTATTTTCTTGCCGCAGTGACCTGTATCGGCGAGCGGGTGGTTTGATCAAGTCGGGACATAAAAAGTGTGGCGTGCGACGGCCTGCGTGTCGGTGGGCACGGGGGGAGCTGCAACACATTTACATCGTTGGTTATCAACTGCATGTGCCAATCCATTGAGGGTAATTGGTCGTACATCTCAGCCGGTGAAAAGGTTAATTAGTGCGTTATTACGGGGAGGGTGATTGAAAGGAGAGATAAATAACGTCACGTTTACGCCACGGTAGGCTCTGCTGAAATCACAGTTTCACGTGTGTTTGTGTTTGGCTAATGCTGATGACGTGGCTATAATACATTCCCTGCATTTCACCTTATCTTACTGTAACGCTTCAGTGCCTGCCTGGGAAGATCTGCAGGGGTTGCACAACAGACCTAGATCATAATGATATTCGTCTGTATGGTAAAAAATATTTAATCCCGATTCATAGAAGTCTCCGTTCACTTTAAAAACTCCTCTGCAGTGCCATCAATTGTGGGAGATAAAGTTTAGTTTGAGTGCTGCTGCCTAATCACACTGTCACTCATAGCCACTTTTCCTTAAAGGAGGAGGGGGGGGGGGGGGGGGGGGGCGTGCTTTACTGTACCATGCCCACGGTCAACTTAAAAGGTTTATAACAGGAGATCAAAAGCATTGGGAGTTAAGGGCGTGCCAATGGCTTGGCTGGCTGGGATTTGTTCCAGACATTGTGGGTTTGAATCCGGCTCATGGCTTTCGTGTGTCTGTGTGTGTGTGTGTGTGTGTGTGTGTGTGTGTGTGTGTGTGTGTGTGTGTGTGTGTGTGTGTGTGTGTGTGTGTGTGTGTGTGTGTGTGTGTGTGTGTGTGTGTGTGTGTGTGTGTGTGTGTGTGTGTGTGTGTGTGTGTGTGTGTGTGTGTGTGTGTGCTTGTTTAACCATACTTGTGAGAACCGACTTTTGACAAACATTTGGACATTTTGGGTTGTGAGGACATTTAGCCCGCACAATTCCGGTTATTGGGTTAAGGTTAGCGTTAGAATTAGAGTTAGGTTGAGGTTAGGGTTAGCGTTAGCATTAGAGTTAGGTTGGGGTTAGGGTTAGCGTTAGAATTAGAGTTAGGTTGAGGTTAGGGTTAGCGTTGGCAGTTAGGTTAGGGTTAGCGTTAGAATTAGAGTTAGGTTGAGGTTAGGGTTAGCGTTAGAATTAGAGTTCGGTTAGGGTTAGCATTAGAATTAGAGTTAGGTTGAGGTTAGGGTTAGGGTTAGCGTTAGAATTAGGTTTAGGTTAGCGTTAGAATTAGAGTTAGGTTGAGGTTAGGGTTAGCGTTAGAATTAGAGTTAGGTTAGCGTTAGAATTAGAGTTAGGTTGAGGTTAGGGATAATGTTAGAGTTAGGTTGAGGTTAGGTATAGCGTTAGTTAGGTTGAGATTAGGTATTGCATTAGTTAGGTTGATGTTAGGGTTAGTGTTAGAGTTAGGTTGAGGTTAGGTATAGTTAGGTATATTTTGATTTCCAAAAAAGAGGACATGCTGGCCCCAGCCTCGAGATACTTAATGATACTTTGCACAATCGAAGCAGGCATGGCCACCTTCATTTCACGATGTCTTGTGTATGTACTGTACTGTATGTGATGAATAAACCTCTTTTACTTGAACTTGAGGACTGCATTCTTTTTTTGCAAAGCTTATCTTTATACGTTATTCTTAGCACACGCATAAGCCTGGTCTCTTTTGAAAGATAACATTCTGAAGTTACTAATGCAAAAAAGGAAAATCACTTTTAGTGCTAATGAAATAGAGTAGCATAGGTCTGAACTTGAGTTGAACGTGAAATTGTGTACTCACATTTTTCTGCAGTGGTTGCAATATCCCAAATGTAACCACATAACATGCGCCCAGAAAAGTGGCAATTTCTTTACTTGAACTTGAGGACTGCATACTTTTTTTGCAAAGCTTATCTTTATACTTCCTTATAGCACATGCATAAGCCTGGTCTCTTTTGAAAGATAACATTCTGAAGTTTCGTACCCAATAAATAAAAATCACTTTTAGTGCTAATGAGTAACATAGGGCTGAACATGAGTTGAACTTGTGTACTCACGTTTTTGTGTAGTAGTTGCAATATTCCAAAATAATATATATATATTTTTTGAATAAGCTGGAAAACACCGCAAATCCATAGCCTGAAGTCTTACGTGTGTTGTCGGGCCTTACAAATACATTTGAGTTTGATTTGATTATCAATAAGGTGATATCTGGAACACACAAACACACAATTTTTTTAATCACATGCCATGAAACTCTGGGACCTGGCTGAATTTAAGACTGCACAAATCATGTTTAAAGCACGAAAAAATTCACTCCCGGGTAACATCCAAAAATTCTCTTATAGAGAGGGGGGTTACAATTTAGAGGAGAGTCTAACTTCAAGAAACAGGCTGTTGATTCAACAATGTATGTATATTTCAGTTTGTGGAGTGAATATGAGTTGCATAAGATAATACAGTGTGAAGGTATACTGAATGCGTGTAGTTTAATCCCAGCGGAAGAGTCGCAGAACGCTTCCGCATTCTTCGCCGCACGCCAGTACGGTAATGCGAATTTCCTTTTCCTTCGCCCAGGCGAATGAGATCCCCGCTTGGTTCGCCGCTTTGGTTCATATTAATCACATATTAACACGCTTTGGTTCATATTAATCACATATTAACACGCTTTGGTTCATACTAACGCGCCATATTAGCACACATATATACACGCGATGGACGCAGCAGGCGATCATATTAATCACATATTAACACGCTTTGGTTCATATTAATCACATATTAACGCTAACGCGCCATATTAGCACAGATATATACACGCGATGGACGCAGGCGATCACTGCTACTGTTGATTGATATGTACTTTACATATTATCCAAACGAGGACAACTCAGCTGTCAACTGTACTTTACATATTATGGAATACATGTATATTGTCGCGACGCGATTCACTCGCTGTCAACTGTACTTTACATATTATGGAATACATGTATATTATTGCGACGCGATTCACTCGCTGTCAACTGTACTTTACTCGCTGTCAACTGTACTTTACATATTATCCAAACGAGGACAACGCAGCTGTCAACTGTACTTTACATATTATGGAATACATGTATATTATCGCGACGCGATTCACTCGCAACGCCATAATGTTATTTCCCTGTACATTGTAACGATAACACAACGCAGCTGTCAACTTTACTTTGTAACATTGTTTTTTCGGTCATTCATAAAATTGATTGAATGAAATTGATTGAATGAAAATAACAGATTGCAGAATGGGTACAATACAGTACGGCTCAATACACACAATTGTTAAGGGGATGCAGACCAGAGAAGTGAATTTCCTGTGAAAAAACATTTATTTTTTACAGTACGTTACACACACAAATGCTACATTATGACAAATTTTACAAAGAAAGTATATTTAGATTCAAAGACTATTTTAATAGCTTTCTTTGAATACACGGTTTCTCTCCTGTGACGTACAAATGCATGTACCTTGGCGCGGCTGAATAACAGTAGCAGTGATCGCCTGCTGCGTCCATTGCGTGTATGTGATTAATATGATTAACATGAACCAAAGAATATGAACCAAAGCGTGTTAATATGTGTCGAACCAAGCGGGGATCTCATGCGCATGCGCGCGCGAGCACCTCGCGGGCACCTCGCAAGCACCTGGGCGAAGGAAAAGGAAATGCGCATTACCGTACTGGCGTGCAGCGAAGAATGCGGAAGCGTTCTGCGACTCTTCCGCTGGGATTAAGCTACACGCATACTGAATACTGTCTATCTGTATGTCATGTATGTCATATATGTTATGATGAATTGAAAATGGGGGACCCTGATGTAAACAAGACGAAAGTCTTTCTCTGATCTGCATCCCCTTAACAATTGTGTGTATTGAGCCGTACTGTATTGTACCCATTCTGCAATCTGTTAATAAAGTTCTCAATCAATCAATCAAGGGGGTAGGAATACATACGTTTACACTTCATCCTACTCCTGCTTGTTTGTTTTTTAATCTGTTTATTACTTGTTTTTTATTATTATTATTTATTTTCAATTTATGTTAGAAATAAATAAACGCATTCATTCAAGATATTGTGTGAGCAAAAGTATAGTTAATTTACTCATACAGTATGTACATCCTCTGGCCTCGCACGGATCTACTCCAATTCAGCCATTGGCAATTCAGCCATTGGGTGGGTGGCGCTGCTGAGCGGCCCTCACAGCGCGGCCCTGAGAGCGCCGCTGGCTCTGCGGCTCTGCAGCTGCATGCTTCTCCGGGAGTCCGGGGTGATAATCCTGCGCTTTAATTCTGTAATTTATATGTTCGGCGAAAAATGCAGTCCCGAGCCTTCAGATGCTCGCAAAGAGCCGTGAAACTGAAACTGAAAAACAATGAAACCCGGACATTTCCATGAATTTATAAACCCCCCCCGGACGCCCCGGACAGGGCGTGAAAAGAGGACATGTCCAGACAAAAGAGGACGTTTGGTCACCCTAGGTATAGTGTTAGTTACTGTAGGTTGAGGTTAGGTATAGCGTTAGTTAGGTTGAGGTTAGGTATAGTGTTAGAGTTAGGTTGAGGTTAGGGTTAGCTTTAGAGTTAGGTTGAGGTTAGAGTTAGCATTAGGGATGCTTGATATTGGCTTTTTTACCGATACCGATATACCGATATTGTCCAACTCTTAATTTCACATACCGATATCAACTGATATCAACCGATACCGATATATGCAGGGTTTCCCTCCCCAAAAAACTGAATAATTTCAGGTAATTAACATTACATATGTCTTGTTGTGGAATTAAAATAACATTATGCATACTTTTGACAATAAATAAATCTGAATTTGTTCTTACTTGCTTGCCTGGGTAAATAAAGGTTATAGAAATGTAAAAAAAGAAAAAAAAACTAAAAAAAAATTAAAACCGATACCGATATTTTCCGATATCACATTTTAATGCCAATATCGGCCGATAATATCGGTAGGCCGATAATATCGGACATCCGTAGTTAGCATTAGAGTTAGGTTGAGGTTAGGGTTAGCGTTAGAGTTAGGTTGAGGTTAGGGTTAGCATTCGAGTTAGGTTGAGGTAAGGGTTAGCGTTCAAATGTTATTTAGGTTGATGTTAGGGTTAGCATTAGAGTTAGGTTGAGGTTAGGGTTAGCATTAGATTTAGGTTGAGATTAGGGTTAGCATTAGTTAGTTTGAGGGTAGGTATAGCATTAGTTATGTTGAGGTTAGGGTTAGCATTAGAGTTAGAGGATGGATACATAACGTGTACATGGTCCATTTAAGGGGCTAGGGAATTAATAGAAGTCAATGCAACATTGTCACAAGTATAGTAAAACAAGATAATAATGTGTGTGTGAGAGAGAGGGGTCGGGGGAGGTGGGCGTACGGCGCCGAGGCAGAGTGATGGAGAGGAGGGCAGCGTTTTATTTTTCCTTTGTTTTCCTGAGAGGACCTCCTTCAAAGGGCCCGCATTCATGAAAACATGTGCGGCAGCTATACACTTGTGAGGGCCCCTATCAGAGGCCCCCGGATGACGGCTTAGGAAGAAACCCTGGTCCATGAAATATACACAATTGTTTGTATCTCAATTATGTTTATAATCACAGCCATGAGGACACTCCTTAATCACAGCAGTGAGGCTGAGGTGTCAACACAATTCTACACACACACACACACACACACACACACACACACACACACACACACACACACACACACACACACACACTACACTCACACACACACACACACACACACACACACACACACACACTCACACACACACACACACACACACACACACACACACACACACACACACACACACACACACACACACACACACACACACACACACACACACACACACACATGCACAAGCTCTCAACATGCATACACAAACAAGTCAAGACAAGGAAAATACAATATTTGTCATGCTACTCGTACACACGCCTGGTTAAAATGCTATTTCTATTATGTCCTGGGGACGAATCATTGCCATGTATTATTCATTGTCAAATTGACCCTCAAGCCTTTTATAGAATCATGTGTACGGGTGCACCTATGAGTATGCTAATGAAAACAAACCAGTAACCCACTTATGTGTACATGCAAAATTGTACATTTTGTTATTCATTCGTTTTACACTTTCTATTATTAGAAAATCCAAGCCAATGCTAGAGATTGGTGACCAGAAATGACCATCATGAAAAAGCATAGAGAGGAAGTAAATGGAAGATTACTCCACTTCTACAAGGTCCATTAGCATGTTCTTGGTATCTAGGGACATCTATAGACCTCAGGGAATGTATTCCCAGTGTCGGAAATATTGTGCCTGTTACTAGTAAATTGTAATGAACCAAAGGAGAATATAAATTATTATTATTATACATTTTTTCCCCATTTTTACGGTGAATAACACCATGCTAACATTGTCCAAAAGTGAGAAAAGCACCTTATTGAGATCAAGTGTACAAAAAAATCTTAAACAAATTAACAAAGGGCAGATGATTTACAGGGTTTTTTGTAGATACAGTATTGAATTTTGCCATCCGGACACATGTAATATGAAATATAAATATAGAATATAGAATATCAGGCCTAAGAGTTCAATCTGGATTTAGTACCACCATAACAGGGCAGCAAAACAAAATCCGCCATTTTTTACCGGATTGAGACACGTTTTTTCCTAGCCGTTCACAGAAAGGTAAATAAACAATATATGTTGTATTTTATGGCAATAATGTTGAGGTTTGTTCGACCCGTGAGATATAAACACGACAATCACGTCAATATTTCGAAGAAAAAAATGGTTGGGCCGTTGTCTGAGGCTGGTGTGAGGTGGGTGGTGTAGTTTTATGAAATGTAGACATCCATCGAAAGCCCTGGGTCTCCTCTTCCTTAGGACTACAACGATTTCATAATGGCTTCCTGTCCTCGCGTCTAAATCCTCTGATTTAAGATGGAATGCGCAGAGATTCTTATAAGCTCATATTTCGCTAATAACGCTTAAAATCATTGGTAAACAAATGTAGTGCTAAATATATACACTTTGACTGCTGTTTTGATAGGGATAGGGTAATTACTCTTGACTACATTTAAAAAAGAAACACAACATTACTTAATACGGTCTGTATTGATAAATTTGTGACGTGAAATAAATCTTGGCCCGGTACGATCAGGCTTAAGAGGTTAAGAGAGATACGATGACACAAAGATAATAACATCAAATAAAAACAAGATCAAATAAGACAAAAACAAGACATTTTGCTAAACACAATTACAAAATGAAGTCTACTGTACAATGGTTAGTAATGAAAGCCTTGATTTGTCCGAAGGTTGGAAGAATATCAATCATGAAGGTACATTGAAGGGCATTCCAAGAGTGTGGAGCGCTAAAGGTTAGATATAGAATAGTAAGATGGCTATGCGATAGACCTGTTTGCTGTTTACAAACATACCGTGTTCGAGCCAATCAGCATCAACAATACCAACTGAGTCACGTGACTAAGTTACCCGAGACCTGCGCGAGCTGCTGCGCCAAAAGAAGTAGAATGGGGCTCTATGGAGAAACCATGGCACTCCCCTGACTAAAAGTTCTTTCAAGCGAAAACGGCTGGATGTAATTTTGCCAAATCAGCATGGTTGTGAATGTGAGTCTTTCACCTTTTACATTATCTAGCTTTGGCATGGATTGATGGTTTAGATTGCTAGCATGGCTAACAAATGCAAATATACTGTAGTATGCCCCATTGTTCTGACCAGGATTCTGACCTTTCTGCCTCGGGTCTGCATGCGCATATTTGTCATGACGTCATCGGCGAACAGGTCTATAAAGGCCTGTTAATGGATACACCTATGTGCAGTCTGTGGATAATAACGCACTATGCTCATTTCACCAGATAATACATATGATACCGTTTTTAAAATGTATACTATGCCGTAGAATGCTACAAATCACAAGGCGATCCACACACTCAAAAACATCCCTGTGAATGGTCTGCACTTATACAACCCTAATACAAATAAACAGTGTAAACAATATAATTAACTCTGAATATAATGTAGCAGGGTGGATTATCCCTGCTTTATGGGAGTGGTTGTACACGGCCACCTGGTAGCGGGATGCAGTAGATTCTAATCTATCTGAACCCCCGTCTTTGGGCCCGGAACGTCGAACTGGAGGGCGGGCAGCAGGAGCGGATGGGGCCCAGGATTTACTAACCTGGGGGGTGGTACTCTGGTCCTCCTCGCCTTCCAGGGCGGTCAGCAGTAGCTCCCCACACACTCTCACTTCCCCCAGTACCTCCGTTAGCCCTCCCACACCTGGTGACTGTTAGTTGACTAAAGATATTGCGCTCCCCCATAGCAGTACCCTTCCTTGACAACCTGTAGAGACCTTTAACCATGTGATACGAATAGGGTGGGAAGGGTTAAATAGTAATGCTGATAGTCGTATATTTACCCGGTCAACAAAGGTTAGAACAAGGCTCAGTAATAGACACACACACGTGCTCCCATCTACGTCTCCTTTATATAAGGCCAGGTCAAGTAGCAATTACAGATTATAACTTCATGTTTTTCATATGCAGTATAATCACAGTAGGCACCGGGTGCTCTCACTCACAATACAGGGGACGCTATTCCCAAAATAGGCACCTAGTGCTCAGTACATTAATTCAAGAGCCCCGCTTTGAGTAGGGGAAGACCCAGGCACATATTAAGGAGTTCACTGGGAATTCAAGAACATCACAATATTATTACCATACAAAAATAAATCACATGTGGGCCCACGTTACCAAATAAAATACCTAAGCTAAAGCCGGCTTATAATGGTTGGGGTACCCCTAGACGCTGGTTGCTAGCGTTCGCTTCAAATTAATATTGTTTTGGCACACGAAGTACCGCTGTACTTAACCGAGATGGCGGGTCCACTCTCACCACCCCTCGTCCGGGTGACAAGATGGCCGCCGGGCGATCCCATGAGAACAGCCAGCGGGCGGGGGTAGGCAGCAGGGGCAGTGGCTGAACTGGAGGAGCGTGCTGTGGCGACCTCTGCTGGAAGAAGAGGTGTCCTCGGCTGCGTCAACGAGACGTCCACTGCGGGGCTGCTGACTGAGCTGGCACGCTCTAAACTGTTTGCTACCTTAAACACAGCTAAACTAAACTAAACTGTGGGTCTTGGTGGACCCTCCTGCTGTCGCCTATACAGCTAACGCAACGTGCTATAGGCACCACCTGTCTTCAGCGACGCTCGCCTTGTGGTGTACTCAGAGTCACTATAGCCGTTAGCAGCAAGCTAATATACCGCTTCAACTTCTAGGATAACCCGTTTTACTTATTCACACACTTCTCTATCGCTTGTACTTCTAGGATAACCCGTGTTATAGCAAAGTACTTGTTATCTCCCGTTGCTCTTCAACGGGGCTCTTCGAGAGCACACGTCCGTTCACGTTCGAGTTCACTGTCGAAGAGGACTTCCTCCTGTTCCGCCCTCCAGGTAACATAGCTTCTCACTCGCTGCTCTTTTCTCCTTCGCTCCGCCTGCCACCACCGCCCCCTGCTGGCGAC
Source organism: Notolepis coatsorum (assembly GCF_963971535.1). Taxonomy (NCBI): domain Eukaryota; kingdom Metazoa; phylum Chordata; class Actinopteri; order Aulopiformes; family Paralepididae; genus Notolepis; species Notolepis coatsorum. The sequence continues at coordinate 47,227,773 of NC_140165.1, forward strand.
CGCAAACTGGTGCCACTATGGGACACTCAAGGCAGGAAGAAAGATGATTCAATGTCACGTTAATGGTCCATATCGAAGCCGGAGGAAGAAGAGCACCTCGCATCATTAGTCCGGGCGAGATATCAAAGAGGAACACTGTTTATCACGTCTTTGTGCACACAGGGGAAGTAACAGGTTAAGGGGAGACACTACAGGTGAATAGGGTAAAATAATTAACTAATAGATATCACAATGAAACTTCCCCAGTTGATTACTTACTTACAAGACTGTTTTGTATTACAAGTTTTCTGAAATTGTATGTTTACATATGCAAATGAGGCATTATCTACTTAAATATGCACTAATTTGCATATAATTCCAGGACAGAAATCTGAACATTGGATAAAGCCATTTTCAAAATTATAGTTTCATTTTGTTGACATATTAGAGCCAAAGGTTATTACAGAGGGGATTTTGGATATCTCTTTTTATCACTCCATAAATCAGAAAATACTCCATTCAGTACATTTTTATGGTAAAATTCCATATTTCGCCATGTTTTTAGGAATGAAATGTGATATACATCAGGGTATGAATGCGATATCAACAAACCATTCTGTAAATACCTTCAGAACATAGATATGAATAGAACTGGAAGGTTTGGTGTATGTGAGTGCTACTGCAGTGGAGATTTCTGGCTCAGAGTATGAGGAAAAACTCTTAAAACTCATTTTTGGGTAAACGCCTTCAAAGTTCTGTATTGTAAAATGCCATACTTTTTTTTTTAAACAGATATTTACAAACACAAAACCTAATCAAACCATTAGTAATAGACAACCTAAACACATGCCTGATAACTGAATAATAATAATAATGATGTTATTGAACTGAACAGAACTACACACAGGCTACAAACAGTGTAGTACAGTGTAGTACCCCCTAATAGGCAAAAAATATTTGAATAGATATCACTATGAAACTTTCCCAGTTTGTTATGTACATATAAACTAAGAAAAAATATATTGCAAGTTTTCTGAAATGTATGTTTATATATGCAAATGAGGCACTTCCCCATTAAATATGTGGACATTTATGGATGCAATAAGGCAAAACGAAGTAAAATAAACAACTAAATGTGTGTTATTGACGTTTTATTGTCACTAGTTTCATAGAAGACATGTTTAGGAAGCAAAATATAACAAAATCTCAAAATCAACAAAAAAAGTATATTTGCCTATTCACCTGCAGTGTCTCACCTTAAGTCAGCACTTCTGAATAAATAGCAGAATATTCAGGATGCTACAATAAGAATATGTGAAAGTAGGGTTACATGTATGCTAGTTAAAACATATATACCACAAAATGCAAAAAAAATTCCTAGTCCATCCACCCAGCTTTACAAGGCTATCTGTGGGGCACCTGTTCACCACCAGCCACCCAAAGTGAAGCTACACACCGACGTGCACAGACTCACCGATCCACTCAGACGATCCACAAACTGTGCCTGTGTTACAATCACAGCCAGGGCCACTCTCTCACCTGCTGCTTCCACGCCCTTATATGGGCAGCTTCCTATCCCTGCTTCCACATGCTGTCGCCCAGGATCTATCTGCACACCTGAGACTCGTCAGATCATCACCGGCCCTGATATGAGACCTGCGTTTCCTGCCACTCCTCGTCCGAGTGTTGCTTCACCTTCCTTGGTACTAGGACTCTAAACCTGTTGCTTACTCTGCCTCTGTGTCTGCCTTGCTCTAACTTTGTGTTTCTGTGTGTAGGATTGCACATCCCCGGTCTACGCCGAACCCGAGACATCACCAGCCTGGACGCCCCCCTGGGAATCTCATGGAGAGACCTTCCTCTTCCCCTGTTGTACATTCAGTGAATTCTAACCCTGTCACACATGGTACCTAACAATTAAACAACCTAAACCGCCTCATTCTCCTCTCCCTTGTGTTCTGCTCTTGGGCTCGAGTTGACGCTACCCTAACAGCCAGTTTGTCTCAGTGGAGGGTGACCAGAGATGAATCAACCAAAACACACAGGTGAGATTCATAACCAATTGTATGCAAGCTAAAATAATAATTATATACACTAAGTCTTACATTAGATTAGATTCAAATGTATACAGTACAAGTACAGTGCAACAAAATGTATCTACAGACATATATTAGGGATGCTCGATATTGGCTTTTTTACCGATACCTATATACCGATATTGTCCAACTCTTAATTTCCGATACCGATATCAACCGATACCCATATATGCAGGGTTGTAATTAACATTACATATAGCCTAGTGACAATGTCCCCAAAATGTTGAGATACCCCTACCGGAGGTAGAACAAAACACAAGAATGTTTTTCCTCATCTCCAAGGTCTCCCATATATGAAATGGATTCTTGTATACAAATATTTTACTGCAAAACTTGTTAAATTGATAGATATTGTTATACACCCCCAAAGGAAAAAATAACCAAAATATAGCCTGGCCGTATGGGAGTTGAGATGTATAAACTCATGTAGATTAATAATACAAGCTCCAAGAGCTTTCAAACTTGACATGCAAGCAGTCAGACAGTTGCTTAACATAATAGAAAAAACTTGATGTGAATATCTTTATGCATGTAGGAAATATATACCTATGTACACATACTTAAAATAAGCAGAAATGTAAAAAATGAATATCTATGCAGAATGTTATCATTTTTGTAGTAGCTCTGCCATGGATTGTCATAGAAACACATATGAGGGCTTTTTCAGAAATGTGTGGTTGTGCTGAATCCAGCAATACCACATGTGTAAATTTAGCATGCATGGTCAGGGAGTTACATCAGTAAATGTATGAGGTGTCCTAAATGAAAGAAAATTAAACATTGACATAATGAAGTCTTCAGTCCAAAGCCCATTATCTGTGGTGAGAAGCATGTTGACAAATTCAATGTTACTGCAAAGTAAAGTCACTTGAGGTAATGTTTTGGTCTATAATGTTAATATATTTATGATACATTTAATAAATTATACATTTCATATGATAAATTTTATGATACTTCATATGGAAACAAAGATCCAATTGAATCAGGTTGAAATTGAAATAGAACACCTTTATTTCAATCTACTGCGTTCTGAGCCCCCTGCTGTATTCACTGTACATGACTGTGTGGCCAGGTTCAGCTCTAACTCCATAGTAAAGTTTGCGGATGACACAGTGGTGGTGGGGCTGATCTCTAACAATGACGAGAAGGCCTATCGGGAGGAGGTTGATGAACTGGCACGCTGGTGCTGGGATAACAGCCTACTCCTGAACATTGGTAAAACCAAAGAACTGATCGTGGATTTTAGGAGAATACAGCAGGTGACACACACGCCACTGCGGATAAATGGGGCTATCGTGGACAGGGTGAGCAGTTTCAAGTACCTGGGAGTCCACATCACAGAGGACCTGACATGGTCTACACACATAGATTCTGTGGTGAAAAAGGCGAAACAGCGCCTCTATCACCTGAGACAGTTAAGGAAGTTCAGGTGCAAATCCAGAACCTGCTGAATAATGAAAGACCCCCACCACCCGAACAACAGCATGTTCAAGCTGCTGCGGTCAGGCAAGGGCCTACGTACACACCCTACGAGCACAGAGAGACTCCGGCTCAGCTTCTTTCCCCAAGCCATCAGAACACCAAACTCTCCACTCACAAAGACAGACAGACAGACAGACAGACAGACAGACAGACAGACAGACAGACAGACAGACAGACAGACAGACAGACAGACAGACAGACAGACAGACAGACCGACCGACCGACCGACCGACCGACCGACCGACAGACAGACAGACAGACAGACAGACAGACAGACAGACAGACAGACAGACAGACAGACAGACAGACAGACAGACAGACAGACAGACAGACAGACAGACAGACAGACAGACAGACAGACAGACAGACAGACAGACAGACAGACAGACAGACAGACAGACAGACAGACAGACAGACAGACAGACAGACAGACAGACAGACAGACAGACACAGACAGACAGACAGACAGACAGACAGACAGACAGACAGACAGACAGACAGACAGACAGACAGACAGACAGACAGACAGACAGACAGACAGACAGACAGACAGACAGACAGACAGACAGACAGACAGACAGACAGACAGACAGACAGACAGACAGACAGACAGACAGACAGACAGACAGACAGACAGACAGACAGACAGACAGACAGACAGACAGACAGCGACAGACAGACAGACAGACAGACAGACAGACAGACAGACAGACAGACAGACAGACAGACAGACAGACAGACAGACAGACGACAGACAGACAGACAGACAGACAGACAGACAGACAGACAGACAGACAGACAGACAGACAGACAGACAGACAGACAGACAGACAGACAGACAGACAGACAGACAGACAGACAGACAGACAGACAGACAGACAGACAGACAGACAGACAGACAGACAGACAGACAGACAGACAGACAGACAGACAGACAGACAGACAGACAGACAGACAGACAGACAGACAGACAGACAGACAGACAGACAGACAGACAGACAGACAGACAGACAGACAGACAGACAGACAGACAGACAGACAGACAGACAGACAGACAGACAGACAGACAGACAGACAGACAGACAGACAGACAGACAGACAGACAGACAGACAGACAGACAGACAGACAGACAGACAGACAGACAGACAGACAGACAGACAGACAGACAGACAGACAGACAGACAGACAGACAGACAGACAGACAGACAGACAGACAGACAGACAGACAGACAGACAGACAGACAGACAGACAGACAGACAGACAGACAGACAGACAGACAGACAGACAGACAGACAGACAGACAGACAGACAGACAGACAGACAGACAGACAGACAGACAGACAGACAGACAGACAGACAGACAGACAGACAGACAGACAGACAGACAGACAGACAGACAGACAGACAGACAGACAGACAGACAGACAGACAGACAGACAGACAGACAGACAGACAGACAGACAGACAGACAGACAGCCAGCCAGCCAGCCAGCCAGCCAGCCAGCAGTGTTGGGAAAGTTCACTTTCTACATGAACTAGTTCAGTTCACAGTTCACAATTTTTAAAATGAACTAGTTCAGTTCATAGTTCATAATTCAAAATGTTGAACTAAAGTTCAGGGTTTTAAAAATGAACTAATTTAGTTCTTTTTAGTTCTTTTTTGATATATATATTTTTTTTGATATAGATTTTTCACGTACAGTTACTTACATTACAAAAACACACATTGGGACAATGGAGGGGGGGGTCCTCCAGTTCATCTCTATGCCATCATCCACACCATAAGCAAGCAAAAACAAAACAAAAAGAAGCAAGCAAAAAGGAAAAGCAAACCATCTCTATACCACATTTGTAAAAATGGAGGCTTATCCTTAATCCAGTTTATCAGAATGCATTTCCGGGCTGAAATAGTTTGAATTATAAAGGGTGTCACCCCTCCTACCCAAACACTTAGATTCCCAAAAGTAGTGATAGACTGTAGCCTGTAGGTACCCAGGTCTGTTTGACATTTCGAACATAAAGGAGATATTGAACGGCCCATTTTGTTAGTTCTTTTTTCAATACGTTGCTGCAAACTATTATTTGTAAAAAATATTGAACCACACTGACAGCAATCAGAATACTGGCATTTCCATAACGCTTTGCACCGCGCATTCAGTCCACACTGCAGCTTTCATCTCTACAGTATATTTTCAAAAACATGAGGAACAACTTTGCTTGAATTGTCTTTATTATGAAAACTAAAACAGGACGTTTGCATATTCTCAATGTTGCTGTCGACGTCGTCGCGTCGATGTGGGGACTTGCTTCTTCAAACCGGGTGGACAAAGTTTAGAGACAAACGTTAGATTGTTTCCGTCTGAGTCAGTACTGACTTTAACGTTAAACTATTTTAAATCCCCAAGCGCTGACATCTAGAGGTAGAGTTCTCTGAGCGAGTGCTGCTCTCGACCTGCTGCTGCGCAGCTCTGGGCTTCTGCGCGCAGATTCCGCTGTTGTTGAACTTGTGATGAGTCTGATGACGTAGCAGGGGGTGTACAGGCGCGTTGCCAGATCGGTTGGTTTTCCACATAATTTTAAAGCCTGTTTATGGTGTGTTTTAACAGGGGTTTCGGCTGAAATACATATGAAATCTGGCACATCTTTGAACGCCGTTATAACAGAGTGCTGAGAATGAACGCACTTTTGAACTCTGTTACACAGCGCTGAGAATGAACGCGTTCTCAATTACGTTCATTTAGCGGATAATCAGTACGTTCAGTTCACGTTCGCCCAAAATACGAACGCGTTCATGAACGATCGTTCATTGAACGCGTTCAGGTACATCACTGACAGACAGACACACACACACACACACACGCTGCAACCGCTTTAAACAATAACTTTAAACTAAATGGAAAAGTCACTTTAAAGGAATGAAGAATATAAAAGTCACTTTAAGGAAAGAACAGATGTGGTTCTTGTATAGTATAGTTTAGATATAGCAAGTAAAACATAATGACGGAGTTAAAATTGTATATTGTATAGTAGTGTACATTGGAACCAGTGCCTTCTCGGGAATTTAGCATGTGCAATACCCGTAGTACGCTCAGCTGAGCGCACCACTCTCTGTAGTGCCTTCTTGTCCTGTGCTGTGCTGTTTCCATACCAGGCAGTGATGTTTCCAGTCAAGATGCTTTCTACAGCTCCGGAGTAGAAGGACTGGAGTATCTTCCCCGATACTCGGAACTTCCTTAACTGTCTCAGGTGGTAGAGGCGCTGCTTTGCCTTCTTTACGACTGAGTCTATGTGTGTTGTCCATGTCAGGTCCTCTGAGATGTGGACCCCCAGGTACTTGAAGCTGCTCACCCTGTACACGGTAGCCCCGTTTATCCTCAGTGGTGTGTGTGTCCCCTGCTGTGTTCTCCTAAAATCCACGATCAGCTCCTTGGTTTTACCAATGTTCAGGAGCAGTTCTGCATTCACAAGACTGAAGACCCATCTGAGTGAGTTAAAAGAAAGGCCAATTTTAGACTGTCTGAAAGCCTAGAGGAGGCTTTTCCTGTGGCAAGAAAGTATGCCCTCCTCCTGTATGGCCAAAAGAAAATGGAGAATGGACGTCCTTGCACAAACCTGGATGAGCTGAGGTACACACTAGCATCTACCACAGATTCATCAGCTGCAAATCTACCCCCAACACAAGATGCCTTCCAGCAACATGTGTTGAGAGCCTTGTACCAAACAGCCATCTGGCCATGCCTCTTCTCTGGAACCCAGTTGGTAAAGAGTGGAGGCTCAGAGAAGATGGGACCATTGAACATATGATGTTCCAGAAAGCTCCGGCACCTAAGGAAGTTTGAGACATCACCCACCTGTACTGTAAAGATGGAAACTGCAATGATGTCAGCAAATGCCAATGTCTTTCAGTGGGCTTGACTTGCACTGAGTTTTGATCTTGCTCTTTGCCTGACTTCCCAAATATGATACATTTAGTCACTGATGATAATGTGGATGAGTGACGGTGATGTGTTGCTAGAATCAAGAATCAAGAGGTTTATTTGTCACATACATACCAGGGCATACAGTGAAATGTAGGTGGTCATGCCTGCATCGATTGTGCAATAATACAATAATAAAATAGACATAGAAAAAAAACAGGTAAGACATAAGATGTGCATGATAAAAATAGACATGCTAAATTCCTGAGAAGGTACTGGTTCCTATGTACACTACTATACAATATACAATTTTAACTCCGTCATTATGTATTACTTACTATATCTGAACTATACTATACAAGAACCACATCTGTTCTTTCCTTTTGTGTTGTGTGTGTGTGTGTGCCCATGTGTACTTGTGAGTGGAGAGTTCAGTGTTCAGTGTTCTGATGGCCTGGGGGAAGAAGCTGAGCCGGAGTCTCTCTGTGCTCATAGCGTGTGTACGTAGGAACTTGCCTGACCGCAGCAGAATGAACAGGCTGTTGTTGGGGTGGTGGGGGTCTTTCATTATTCTGCAGGCTCTGGATTTGTACCTCCTGTTATATAAGTCCTGCAGGGGTGGTAGTGCAATACCCGTAGTACGCTCTGCTGAGCACACCACTCTCTGGAGGGCCTTCCTGTACTGTGCCGTGCTGTTTCCAAACCAGGCAGTGATGTTTCCAGTCAGAATGCTCTCTACAGCCCCGGAATAGAAGGAGTGGAGTATCTTCCCCGATACTCTGAACTTCCTTAACTGTCTCAGGTGATAGAGGCGCTGTTTTGCCTTTTTCACCTCTGAGATGTGGACTCCCAGGTACTTCAAACTGCTCACCCTGCCCCATTTATCCGCAGTGACGTGTGTGTCCCCTGCTGTATTCTCCTAAAATCTACGATCAGCTCTTTGGTTTTACCAATGTTCAGGAGTAGGCTGTTATCCCAGCACCAGCGTGCCAGTTCATCAACCTCCTCCCGATAGGCCTTCTCGTCATTGTTAGAGATCAGCCCCACCACCACTTTGTCGTCCGCAAACTTCACTATGGAGTTAGAGCTGAACCTGGCCACACAGTCATGTGTGTACAGTAGGGGTGTAAAGGTACACGTATCCGTACCGAACCGAACAAGTTTCATTGTGTACCGTACCGAACGGCTGTGCAGTGCAGGGGTTCCCAAACTTTTCAGGCCGCAACCCCCAAATAACAGTGTCAGAGAGCCGCGACCCCCACTATTATAGGAGGTAAAAAAATATATAATAATAATAATTTATAATATAATTTTTTTTATTTATTATTATTACATGCACACGTTCAAACGCGCACACACTAATAAGCATTGGAGGCTTTTAACCAGGGCCGGACTGGGGAAATCATTCAGGCCAGGAAATATAGTGCAAAATATAGCCCCAGTCAGGCTACTTTTTAAGCAGGGGGTCTGGGGGTCCCCCACCAGGACATATTTTGTTACAAAGACTTAATTTCCTGCATTCTGGTGTACCCTTGCCAGTGTTTGTGATGGCATCACAAATTATTGTTAAAAAACAGGCTAGCATAATGTATGATTAGCAACAACACAGATTTTTATGGATTTTCAGTTTTTTTGTAATTGAAAAAAATACAATATTTTATTCAACTTCAGCCCTGATCATAACACCACATATTCATTTTATAATTCTAACCCTTTAAATGCCAGTGTGTGTGATGGCATATATTTGCAATATATCAAATGCAAATTAGATTTTTCTGTGGGGGATTATTACAGGCTAGCATGTGTCAATGATTAGCAGTTTTTTGTAAGGGTCCTGCCTCCACCAATCACATGCGGCTCCCTTTGTGTGTGTGTGAGAGCAAGAGAGAGAGAGAGAGGGAGATAGTTCTCCAACTTGTGTGAGTTGCAGTGATCTCCTGGTTGTTCCCCACCTAGGTTATCTAACTATTGCGCTGGTGCAACTAGAAACACTGGCCTGGCCTGCTTCTAAGTTCAGTGGCCTGACTGCATACATTTTTTATTTTTGTATTTTTTTAATCATCTGGTGACCCCCCCTCGCAACCCCGACTTTGAGAACCCCTGGTGTAGTGTACCGAACGAATACAAAGGTATGTTAACCACTAACTACTGCCCACCGGGGGCTGTTTTTTTCACAATCTAATATAATTATTATTATTTTTGAATTTTTTTACAAGTCGATTATTAATTTCAATATAGAATATTCGTTGACAGCCCTACAAGTACAATTAGTTACTGCACACTACATCACCCCTGAGTGGAACATGGAAAGCCAAACTTTCCCCCACTGTACCGAAAACCGTACCTAACCTTGACTCCAAAACCGAGGTACGTACCGTACCATGGTTTTTGTGTACCGTTACACGCCTAGTGTACAGTGAATACAGCAGGGGGCTCAGAACGCAGTAGATTGAAATAAAGGTGTTCTATTTGAATTTCAACCTGATTCAATTGGATCTTTGTTTCCATAATAAAGTATCATAAAATGTATCATATGAAATGTATAATTTATTAAATGTATCATACATATATTAACATTATAGACCAGAACATTACCTCAAGTAACTTTACTTTGCAGTAACATTGTCAACATGCTTCTCACCACAGATAATGGGCTTTGGACTGAAGACTTCATTATGTCAATGTTTAATTTTCTTTCATTTAGGACACCTCATACATTTACTGATGTAACTCCCCGACCATGCTATATTTACACATGTGGTATTGCTGGATTCAGCACAACAACACCTTTCTGAAAAAGCCCTCATATGTGTTTCTATGACAATCCATGGCAGAGCTACTACAAAGTAAATGAGAACATTCTGCATAGATATACATTTTTTACATTTCCGCTTATTTTAAGTATGTGTACATGGGTATATATTTCCTACATGCATAAAGATATTCACATCCAGGTTTTTCTATTTGGTTAAGCAACTGTCTGACTGATAGCATGTCAAATTTGAAAGCTCTTGGAGCGGGGAGCTCCCGTAGCTCACCGCATATCTCGGCACCATTTCTGCGTCGGGGAAAACCGTGCTCGTCACGGATCTGGGGGAAACGAGTTCGATTCCCGGACCCGCCGCAATTTCTCAGAATGTCTTCCCCTGCTCTACATCCCATTTCAACCTGTTTCTGTCGGTCATGCTTGACCAGAAAAGCGATAAACGCTAAAAAATAAAGTATTAAAAAAAAGAAAGCTCTTGGAGCTTGTATTATTAATCTACATGAGTTTATATGTCTCAACTCCCATACGGCCAGGCTATATTTTGGTTCTTTTTTCCTTGGGTGTATAACAATATCTATAAATTTAACAAGTTTTGCAGTAAAATATTTGTATAGAAGAATCCATTTCATATATGGGAGACCTTAGAGATGAGGAAAAACATGCTTGTGTTTTGTTCTACCTCCGGTAGGGGTATCTCAAAAACGAAAGCCCCTTTTGACAGTTTGTCACAGCACTAATATCTCTTGTTGTGGAATTAACACAACATTATGCATACTTTTGACAATAAATAAAATCAGAATTTGTTCTTACTTGCTTGCCTGGGTAAATAAAGGTTATATAAATGTAAAAAAATATATATATAATATATTTTTTTTTTGAAAACCGATACCGATATTTTCCGATATCACATTTTAATGCCGATATCGGCCGATAATATCGGTAGGCCGATAATATCGGACATCCCTAATATATATATATATATATGGTAATAATAAATATATATATAATATATACAGTATACAGCATTATTGTACATGCTACATATCATATATGCTATATATGGGTTTTATGCAGGTGTATTATATTGTATTAAATCAAATCAAATCAAATTTATTTGTAAGGCCCGACAACACACGTTAATGTCCCCATGGGCCGGACACGTCTTCTTTAAACAAGTCAAGAAGAAACATAACAATAAGTCAAGAACAAAACAAGAACACCATAAGGTCCAACACATTTTAAATAAATGCAAATAAATAAATAAATGAATGCAAGCACTCCCAGACATACCCCACACGAAGGTAAGGAACAACTCACTAAAACCTAACAATTGGGGAAAAATGCTCCTCAGGCAGTGTGGAGGAGAGAAACCTTAGAAGGGCCATTCAAGGGGGGATCTCCCTTCTTAGATGTCGGTGATAGTAGTGTTGCAGACTAACAGTTGGTAAGCATGCACTCAGGGCCACCTCAGGGGGTGTGCAAGCAGTGCGGTCGCACAGGGCCTCGCGGGAAGGGGGGCCTCGCACAAAAAAAAAAAAAAAAAAAAATTATTATATATATATTTTTTTTTCTTTTTTTTTTGCGAGGCCCCCCTTCCCGTGAGGCCCTTTTTCATCACAGACCTAAAATCTAGTTTTGCTTATATGCTTATATATTTCACATTAGAAACGTTTGTAGAATGTTCCTGGCTCTGCGGCTCTGCAGACATACTCACTATTGGAGCTCTGGGGCTCTGCACATACTATTGGTTTCAACCAGTGGCGAAGCGTACCGGAGTTAACCGGGCCTTCATAATATTATATATTATTAATATTATATTCCAAATAAAATAAGTCCCTCGATACTCCGTGCTGCTGCTGCTGACTTGAAATAAAATAGACAGTTCTGTGGGCAGTCGGCCCGACACTAAACAGCAGTCTGTTATAATCACATTTGTATGAGCTAACGAATTCCGTTATATTGGACATTTGTATTAATTATATCAAGCGAAGAATTGAGAAAGCAGAGAGAGACGGCAACATTATCGTGTGGTTCAACGTTGCGTGATCGCTAAAACCAATGCCGATCTCCGCCTCCCAGCGAGTTGTCATTATTAATTAGACATGCATGGTGACTCAACAACGAAACAAATGTAACTATTTTAATACAATTCAAATTGTGCTTAGAGGGAAGTTACGGTATGCAAAGAAAGATCAAGTCAAGAATTACCAAATGAAACGCACAGCAGCCCAGCCAATATTTCAAGACAGACATATATGTGTGGAAATAAAATGCGCAGCGGCAGATCAATATAATCAATATAAATTAATTAGTTTCACTCACCATTTTGACGTGGTTCACCTGAAGACGAAATCCATCCTCCTGTCCGTTTGGGTGAACTTTTCAATGACCCGGTCATACAGCTGATCAGTCCTTTTCAGATCCAGGAGCATTTCTTTTTCAATTGACATGGAGGATAATGCAGAGAGTCGGGCTTGTCCGGTTGTATTCCTCGCATATGTTTTAATGCGCTTGAGGGCAGAAAATGTCCTTTCCACGGTTGAGGTGGTGACAGGGATAGTTACAACTAAACACGTCAGTTTATATAGCTGCTTCATGCTTTCACTGAGTTTTTTTTGTTGAAGAAATAGAAGAAGGTCAGATGGGTCCTTTCCCTGAAAATCTGCCATAGAATACATGACACCAAGTTCGGTTTTCAGCCGTGGCAAGTCAAAACGCGGCCCGTAGCTGTCAGTCAGGCTTGTGAAAGCAGTTTCAGGGAACGTTTTCTTATAGATGGTGAACTGCGTGGGATCCAGAAGGGAAAGGAATGAAAGCTTTTCGTGATCTTTAAAACGAGTTGTCATTTGATTTAGAATATTGTCAATAATGCCATCATGCACCTTCTTGTAGTATGTACGTGGATCTCCGCACGCTCTGCGCCCAGGTGGCACACCGGTGGTGTTCACTGTCTCGTCATAGAGTTGCTCAAAACGTGGCCTCTGCTCCTCAATGCGAATGCAAAACTCGTCCACCCGAGCCAAACAAAACTGCATGTCAAATGACTTGCTCTGCAAAATGTCAAAAAGAACATCTGCATGGGAAAACATTTCGTAAAATGTTGAAATTAAAAAGCTAAATTCAAAGGTGCTCAAGTATGATATATGAGCATCAGCACCGCCTGTAGCAGTATCGTCAAATTCCTCGTGGTGGTCAACTATGTACTGGAACACGTCCTTAAGAGCATCTTTCTGTTCAAATACAGTGCAAACCAATCTTGATGTGAAATTCCACCTAGTTGGTGCAACTCGTGGCAGTCGCCTTTGACACATCTGGTCAAGCACTTGCGTACGTTTGGGCGATTTAGTAAAGAACGCGGCCATGGAAGACAGGTGTGAGAGGAAGATTTTGCATTCTTGAATTTTTTTTACACCTTGAGATAAAACTAAATTAAGGACATGTGCATAACAGTGTATGAAAAGCGCATCGGGGACCCTTTCCTTCACTTTGGCTTGGACACCGTTTAGTCCCGAGGCCATAACAGGTGCACCATCGTAACACTGCGCTACAAGTTTATCTGTGCATGCATATTCCTCCAAGAAATTAAGAGCCAGGGTTGCAACCTCTTCTGCTGTTTTGCCCCCCGACACATCCACATATTTAATGAACCTCTCTTTTACGCCACCGTCTGTTACATAACGAAGAACAATTGACAGCTGTGCAGCATTGCTCACATCGGACGTTTCATCCAGCATTAGAGCTACACATGACGCGTTCCTTATTTCTTCTTTAATTTCGTCATTCATCACATCAGCAACAGCACTTATCAAATCGTTCTGTATTTGACTTGAGGTTCCAATAAATACCTTGGAAGTGGTCAGATGGTAGTGCAAAGCTGGATCATATTCTGCTAAAAATGACAAAAGCTCCAGGTAATTCCCCCGGTTCAAAGATGTTCCACTCTCATCATGGCCCCTGAAAGCCATCTCCTGTTTCCCTAGGAAAACCACGCAGTGTATGAGCCGTTTTAAAATATCCCGATTTTTTTTGACCTTTTCGTTGTGCATCGTTGTTTCTCTCCGTCTCTGTTCATCCAGCTGTAAATCAATCCTTGCGTCTCCAAATGTTTTCAGACTAATTGTTGCCTTAAGGTGACTTGCCGAGCCTTCATGCTTTTGTGCAGACTTTGTTAAACAGGTAAGGTTATCGAAGCCTCTAAAGTTCCACGCACCCTTGTCGGTCCCAAACAACAAACATTCCCAGCAGAAAAGCTTCTTCCGTGAAACCGAGCCAGTCATCCAGGGGTACCGTTCCCAATTACTAGCCTGGAAATGTCGCTCGTAACCAGCCTTTGATGCCTGGCTGATTTCCAGTCCTTCTGGGGTTGGGCGGCCTTTTTTGATAATGTCCATCTTTTCATTGAATGTTCTTCTTGAAAAGGGAACTGTTAATAAATCCGCAACAACATCGACGGTATCATTTGCTGCTGCCATGTTTCAGTTTGTCTCGTGTTGTCTTGCTTGATAGTTAACTAAGGTAGCAAGTTCCGCGTTTGCCGTTTTGCGCTCTGATTGGCCGACGCAGCCAGACTCTAGAATACTTTGGCATCTAAAAGACTACGCCCATTGACTACAGCTCCAAATGTGATTGGCTGATCAAACTGTCACTCCACACCTGGGCTCATGTTAAGGTTTATTGGGCAGGTCGAGCTAGAATACCCGATGGAGGAAAGTCTGCCCAGAGACTTGTGAAAAGAAATCTCCGATTGGCTGTTATTTTCTCCTGTACAAAAACGCTCTAATGCGCAGTGAATGGGTCGAAAACAACTATGGCGAGTGAAACAGTGCGGTTTTAACAGATTAGCGACACAAACTATTTTAATACATTTGATTAAAAAAAATAAAAAAATAAAAATAAAAAAAGTAATTTTTAAAATTCATATTTTCTTTCTTCTGAGGCTCACAGGGCCTTCTCTGAATACCTTGAAGGCCCTGAGAATTCGCCACTGGTTTCAACTAAGGGAGGGGTTACATCATGTGTACGCCGGCGTGCGTAAGCTGCGTTTAACTATTTCGCGCGTGCAGCTTTGGAGGTTATGCTTAGTTATGCCAGCCAAAACGAAGAGGGCGGTCATTCGGCAGATGGACTGAAGATGAAAGTTGTTGCATGTTAGACAGTTCAGTCAGGCTAGCCATCCCGGCTAAAGGCAGGGACAGCTAGTTAGCTTTAGCTACGTTATAATATTGAGTGCTAACGTCGGGATAGCCATGATGATGTCGGCTAGTAGCTAGCTTAGCTAAAGGCTAACTAGCAAGCTAGCATATGTGTGAATAGAGTAGATATATGAAGTAAGCATATTATGTGAATAGAATAGAAGTACTTAACCCAGCAATGAAACCACGTTGACAGACCACGGACAGAAGACTGTAAGGAGCTGATCAGTGGCGTCGGTGGTGCACGTAGAGCAGTCTCTGCAATCTTGGCCAAGACCCCGAGACATCCATCACCTTGGACAGCAGGCACTCAGAGAGATGGGGGCGGGGCAGGGTGGGGGGGGGGGCAGAGGTGAGAGAGTTCCCATGTTTGTAGTGCTGCGGAAAAGCAGAGATGGGAGAAAATAGACATCCTAACTAAACTAGACAGATTAATCTAAAGGTCAGTCCCCGACCAGGTGAGATCAGGGTAGGTTGAAGGAGAGAGAGAAAAGATGGGTCTTAAGCAGGGATTTATTGATTTATTAGTTGATGAACAGTTGTTTTCTTTGTTGTCTTTATGTTAATGAGGGCACATTATGTATTAACAATTGTATATGGCTTTCTTGAATTGGTTGACCATGTTTGCAAAGGTATTTTGCAAAGAAACTAGAGTCTAAATCTAAGGTTAATTATTTATTTACCAGCACGTTGTTATTCCCTTGTATTGAAAACGTTTCAATTACAACTGTTTGTTGTAACTGTAGCGCACAACTTTTCATTTAATTGTTTCCTTCCCTGCCTGGCTACCCCTCACCCATGAGTAAAACACTTTTAGAAACGGGGCAATACATTAGGTTGGCAGTGTTCCTGGCTCCGAAGAGCACAGCTAATTGATTAATTAAAGCGAAAGACAAATTTATGGTAGGTTGCTCAGACATGTTTGATAAGTGTCGCTCTGTTTGAATTAACGAGTCGCGGATGTTTTCCAATTTATGCTTCGGCAAAAAGTTCCAGTCGTCTCCATGGTAACCAGACGTCATCCTCCAGCCGGCTGGTTTAGTTTACCTTTTATCATCCCGGCCGGTATATAGCTACATGGTCCCCTTATGACGGCTTGTTTGTTTTGTATCTATATTCGTGCTACTTTGTATCCTTCTGCATCTTTACATTTTGATAATGGAGGGATTTGAGTTCATTGAAGAGGACAAGACTTTAAACATACTTCTACTGAGGGCGGCTCGGTGGTGTAGTGGTTAACACTGTCGCCTCACAGCAAGAAGGTCCAGGGTTCGATTCCCACTTGGGGACCAGGTTTCCATGATGCCAGTTACCCAGGTGGGGTATCTCCCAGGCCTTTCTGTGTGGAGTTTGCAAGGGTTTCCCCTCCCGATAAGGTAAACCCAATGGAAAAACATGCAGAACAACAGATAGCTAACGCTGTGGCTTCCTTGACGAAGACGGGCAGAAGCACTTGGATTGGTCCCCGGGGTGCGGCTCACGTCGACACCCTATCTGCTCCCGGCTTCCCATGGGGGGAAGGACGACGGGATGGGTCAAGTGCAGAGACTCAATCGCATTAGGCGACACAAGAAAATTGCATGTGTGTTCCTGTGTGTGTGTGCCGCCCATCGCATGTGTGTGTCGTTTGCATGCCAAATAAAGACTTCCTATGGGCTTGCGTCCATCTACCGCATTTTTTCAGCTGAAAAACGCTGGCAGAGCGCTGGGTAGTGCTGGGATGAAGCGCTTGCGGCAAAAAAAAAACTCTGAACAACAAAAAAACGGAAACGCACTGAAAAAATAAGCCGACCGCAGTGCATTTCCTATAGGCGGCCGCATACGCTCCCTCCTCATTTGGAACAATTGAAAAAAGACGCTTGCGCCCAGGAAAATGCGGTAAATGGATGCAAGCCCTAAGTTCCTAAGTCCTGCATTATTAGGACAATGGGAATGCAAGAAAAGGTGGTGGTCAGTTGCATCCACTGAACCAAACAAGGGATCAACAGAGTGAATATGTTTTGGTCCAATAAAAAGTGGGCCATGGAACAAAGAGATCCACTATTGCATGTCTCCCGCATGTCTGACCCCACGAAGAATAGTCCAGACCCAAGGAAGAATAGTCGCTGCTGAGGCAGTGACTAATGGGGATCTGAAAAAAAAGAAATAAAGAAATAAAAAATGTCTCTCGCATGTCCGTATCGGTTTTGATCATCTGGTGATACGGAGCCGACCCTATGTTGCTCACAGGGTCATCCCCATTTTGAAGAAATGTTCCTCCCATTAAGATCAGTGGCGCCGCGTGGGTAAAATAACAGAGGATTTTATTTTATTTGTTTTACTTTTTTTTCACTATTTGGGCACGTTTACACAATTCCTGTGAGTCTATGGAACACCTCTACGTTTTTTTTTTTTTAAATGCATTGTTTTGTATTTCTAATCAAATACTAAAAAACAGCATTTTTCTACCTCAAGATCTTAAGCCGTTTGAGGCTGGGCTCCAACCACTGTGTGGCCTGGTGCCAACTGCCACACCAACTGCCACATTATTATGCAGCTGACAAATCTCTGACATCACAGATATGCACATTTTCAGATGACTCAGTTCAGTGAGGGTGAATATTGTGAGAGGAGAATTGGAAGAATGCGCCAATATGAGAATTAGAGACATAGATCCTATTAATATAAGTCCACATAGCTAGGAAACAATGCTAAACACTGAAAAAGTCCATTTTTAAGATAGTTCCCCTTTAATAATTTTTTTTTATAATCTTTGTTTTGCCAAATAATATATAAAATATATTTCTCCCTCCCTCGCTCTCTCTCTCCCTCTCTTTCTGAATATTACACACAAACAACACAAATATATATATACACACACACACACACAGTGGTTGCCTGCAGGAGGTCTGGTTTGATTATGAATCAGAGAGAGAGAGAGAGAGAGAGAGAGAGAGAGAGAGAGAGAGAGAGAGAGAGAGAGAGAGAGAGATCATTTAGGTTCTAGGTTGAAATTAATGAATGGCCTGATGTCGCCGTCGGAGCGTTTCAGTGTCTTGCAATATATTGCTGACATGGCAAAACATACATGTATACAGTAGCCTATATGGCTCGGCCCATCAAACACAAGCAGACCATGTTTGTACAGTATGACTCGGCGAGTCGGTGCCGCCCCATCAAACAATAACACAGTATGATATGACACGGCAGAACATATACATTAGTATGGGTCACACACACACACACACACACACACACACACACACACACACACACACACACACACACACACACACACACACACACACACACACACACAGCGGCATCACTTATGAAAAGTTATTAAAGATGGCGCTGCTAAGACCGGCCGCCGTTCTGTTAGCTCCGTCGAGACTGTGCTTACTTTTGTTAAATTTTATAGTTTTAAGAGTTTTATTTGCACCAACTGCTGGTGCATTAAATGTGTATGACCGTCAGTCACTCATTGACATTGGATTAAGAAAAACCTACCGACTGGATTGCTCTCTGGATCGGATTGCTGAACAACAACAGTGGCCAGCGGAGATCCTTTGTTGCGGCCGACGCAAGGAAAAGGGGAGACGGCGAGGAAGGAGAGCTCGGATCCGAAGCGGATTGAGATCCAGGCGACACAGAACCACATTGCCCAGCATATTGTTGGCCAATGTGCAATCAATAGGAAACAAACTGGATGACATCAGAGCACGGATTCAATTCCAGAGGGACATTCGGGACTGCAACGTCCTTTGTTTCACCGAGACCTGGTTGACTCCGGACGTCCCAAACCATGCAATAGAACCGGCAGATCTTCGTTCTCCGCAAAGACCGAACGGCAGAAGAATCACTAAAGACGAAAGGAGGCGGCATAGCTTTCATGGTAAACAAGGAGGGGTGCGATCCAGGCAATGCAAAGGAATTGTCTAACCACTGCTCCCCAGACCTGGAGTTTATCACCATCAAATGCAGACCTTTCTTTCTCCCGAGGGAGTTAACGTCCATCATCATGATCGGAGTGTACATCCCACCACAAGCAAACACTGGGGTCGCACTCTCGAAGCTACACGACGAGGTAAACAAACTACACATAGCTAACGTTGGCGCTGCCATTTTGGTTCTGGGCGATTTCAACAGCGCGAGTCTTAAAAAGGTGTTGCCGAATTTCTATCAGCATGTGACCTGTCCCACCAGAGGCGAGAACATATTAGACCATGTATACTCGCAATTTAAGAACGGGTACAAGGCACAGGCTCTTAGTCCATTCGGCAAGTCGGACCACGCCGTCATCTTTGTTTTGCCAAAGTATAAACAGAGTCTTAAGCGTACGCCGGTAGTATCGCGAGAGGTTAAGCGTTGGACTGTGACGTCAGAGGAGACACTACAGGCTGCACTTGAATGCACAGACTGGAGTGTGTTTCGTGATAACACAGCCAACATTAACGAATAGACTGAAACAGTGCTTGACTTTGTCTGTACTCTGGTAGAAGAAACAATCCTTTCTACCACAATTAGAATGTACCCAAATCAAAAGCCCTGTGTAGATACATCCTTCCGTGAGGCTCTGAAAGTGCGCACCTCAGCCTACAACGCCGGGCTTGTGACAGGCAACATGAATGAACACAAGACGGCGAGATACAACGTCAGGAGAGCAGTAATAGAGGCAAAACGGCGTTATAGGGATAAAATTGAACTTCAGTTTGAACAGGCTGACTCTAGAGGCATGTGGCAGGGCCTCAGAATGATGACAGACTACAAAGGCACCTCCCTCAAGCTGAACAGTGACATCTCCTGAGCAAATGATCTCAATACCTTCTATGCAATGTTTGAGGTTGTGAATAACAACACCAGCCTACAAACCACTGCAATGGAGGGGGGGGCGCTGCTGATGGAGATTCAGTGTTCAGAATAACAGAACATGAGGTGAGGAGGACCTTTAAGAAAGTGGATATCAGAAAGGCAGCAGGACCGGACGGCATCCCCGGCCGCATCCTAAAAGTCTGTGCCGACCAACTGGCCCCGGTATTCACTGACATATTTAACCTGTCCTTAGAACAGGCTGTCATCCCCACCTGTCTGAAGAAGTCCACCATCATCCCTGTACCCAAAAAATCTACACCCGCTTGCCTCAACGACTACCGCCATGTAGCTCTCACCTCCATAGCCATGACGTGCTTTGAGAAGCTAGTGAAGGGCTACATCCGTTCCTCCCTCCCCATCAACCTGGACCCCCTGCAATTTGCATACCGCCCCAACAGGTCCATGGAGGACGCCATAGCCCCATGTGCTGCACACAGCAGCATCACACCTGGACAAGAGGCAGGGGAACTATGTGAGAATGCTATTCATCGACTACAGCTCAGCATTCAATACCATAGTCCCCTCCAAACTCATAGCC
Organism: Notolepis coatsorum; assembly: GCF_963971535.1. Taxonomy (NCBI): domain Eukaryota; kingdom Metazoa; phylum Chordata; class Actinopteri; order Aulopiformes; family Paralepididae; genus Notolepis; species Notolepis coatsorum. The sequence goes on from NC_140165.1 coordinate 47,248,597, forward strand.
AAGCTCAGGGACCTGGGCTTGAACTATGACCTCTGCCAGTGGGTCTTGGACTTCCTGATGGGTAGACCCCAGGTGGTGAGAGCAGGCAACTGCACCTCCTCATCCATCACCCTCAACATAGAGGCCCCCCAGGGCTGTGTTCTGAGTCCCCTCCTCTACTCCCTGTACACACATGACTGTGTGGCTCAGCGGAACAACAACACAATCATCAAATTTGCTGACGACACAGTAGTGGTGGGCCTGATCTCTGCAAACGATGAGAGGGCCTACCTGGAAGAGGCCAAGGTCCCGGCGGGATGGTGCCAGGAGAACAGCCTCTCCCTGAATGTCAGCAAAACAAAGGAGATGATTGTGGACTTTAGGAGGTTGGGGGTCAAGGACTACAGCCCTCTCAGCATCAACGGGGCACCGGTTGAGAGAGTGAACAGTTTCAAGTACCTTGGAGTCCACATAGCCAAGGACTTGACATGGACCACACACATTGACAGTGTTGTGAAGAAGGCACAACAATGCCTCTACTTCCTCAGGCGCCTAAGGAAGTTCCAAGTCAGTCAGAAGATCCTTAAGAACTTCTACTCATGTACAATAGAGAGCATCCTGACTGGCAATATCACCTCCTGGTTTGGGAATAGCACCGCACAAGACCGTAGCAGACTACAGAGAATGGCACGTTCAGCCAAACGCACAATTGGAGGGGGGCTTCCCACTCTCCAGAACATTTACAACAAGCAGTGCAGGGGTAAGGCTAAGAGAATCATCAAGGACTCCAGCCACCCAAACAACTGCCTCTTTGAACTGCTCCGGTCAGGCAAGCGATACCGGAGTCTCATGGCAAGCACAGAAAGACTCAGAAGAAGCTTCTATCCCCAGGCCATCAGGTTACTCAACGAACAATAACACTATGCAACAACCATCAAATGCACTCACAACACACACATCCACACGCACACACTCACTTTAAACAAACAACACACTGCAGCACCCACTCTCCACTTTAGAACACCTAAACACACTTTATATTTATTGGTAAAGGATTTGCACTACAACCCATACCTCAGTACACCTTACTGTAAATTGTACCTAAATTGTACCTCATCCCATTTCTGCTTTGCACTATATAGTATATTGTATATTAGTATATTGCATAGTATATTGTATATTGTATGGTAACTCAGTTACCATACTGCATTGAACATTGTACATATGTATATACTGAACACGTGACTTCTATTTTTTACTTCTATTTGTACATGCTATACTATTTTATTCATACTTATCTTTTGTCTAGCATAGTCTCTGGAGCATACAGAAAGTATTCTGTACTTCTGTATGACAACTATTAAAGAAACTTGAAACTTGAACTTGAGGTACTCACCATTGTTGCAGCTGACGCGCTTTGGTCCAAATTAAGTAAAGTAAAGCAACTCGTCCACAAAGTTCTCCAAGTCCTGTGGGTATTCAGGTGTTCTCCTAAACTTTTCTGCAGCTGAGCGAATTTCAGGTCTCCTCAATGAATTAATCCGAGATCCGAATTTCAATCAATCAAACAATGCTGTTTGTTTAGACATTAAGACTCACATAACGTTAGCTAGCTATCTCCGGGGTTCCCTCCAGCCTAAATGGTATTGTTGTTTTGATTCGAACGTGTTACATTAACCCAACCCCTTTATTAAGCTGGAATCTTATTGGCTAATAATTAACCACAATGTAGACGGACCGCGTGAATACTTTCGGCAACCAACATGCCCTTCCGCGTTGCTTCTGATTGGCCAGCGATAATGCGCATGCACGCGTTACCGGCATAGGGGAAAAACGAGCGTAGAGGGCTGGCCGATCGCTGGCCAATCAGAGCAACGCGAAAGGCATGTTGTGGTACCAGAAAAGTCACGTGAAACAATGCAGACCACTGATTGGTCAGAAGAGAGACACGTCACTCGTTGGAGGCTCTCCACAAAAACAGAAAGCCGCCATCTTTAATGTCTTGCATAGGATTTAATTTGCAGCAGGAACAAGTGCAATAAACAAAAAAGGATACAGTCACTGTGTATTCTGCCTCATTTATTGATGAAACAAAACCGGCATCAACACAATTTGCCACAGAGCGGAGAGTTTAGTCGCTGACTTGTTAAGCTTGTTGTTAGGTTAGGTGCTAATGTTGTGCTAGCGTTTTAGCATGGCTATCATACATAGCGTGATCAATATAACTCGCTATTGATTGTTTGTACTAGTAACTAATGGTTAATGCTATTAGAATAGACACAACGTGAGGTAATCACCAGCCATTTTAAACCGGTTATTACCTAATGCTAACGTTAGCAGATAGACGCGAGACTGGTGCCGTTACAGCTTGTTAGCCTAATGCTAATGCTAACGTTAACGTTAACAGTTAGACACGAGAGCCTAGGTAACGTTAAAGCAATGAGAAGTAGCGTTAGCAGAATAGACACAAAGAGAGTCTCGTTAATGTTATTATTGATTGATTGATTGATTGATTGATTGATTGAAAACTGTGTTTTACTCTGGCTTGCGCCTAGCTCGTGGACATAGCTATGCTGGAGCTCTCAGCTGTACACCAGCGGCCCCCGTCTCCCCACAGGGAGACAAGTACGAAATGAGCATGCACGCGTTACAGGCGTAGGGGGAAAACGAGCGTAGAGGGCTGGCCGATCGCTGGCCAATCACAGCAACGCGGAAGGGCATGTTGGTTGCCGAAAGTATTAACGCAGACGGACCAGGACGCTAGAAAAAGTCACCTCCCCCCTCTGCAAATGTTCTCTATTGAGCCTGAGCTGCAGTGAGCACAGAGTGACTGCCAGCCTGAGTCTGACAGAGTGTTAGAGAGAGTGAGAAGGAGAAGAGGGAGAAAATTCTAAACAAATATTATAACACAGAGAAGAAAAATAATGATTTTTTTATTATTATTGTAAACTATATACAAAAAATATATATATATATATATATATATATTTTTTTTTTGTTCATATTTTACTGTTCATATTTTTGGGCAAGCTTGGCTTCCCTTGGCTTCCATGCATATTTGCCACTGGTTAAGATTAGGCCCTATGTAGTTCATGTTCTGGAAGATATATATGATAAAAATGGTATTCAAGCATTTCAGGACCTGAAAGAGTTTTATGATATACCTGGCGAATCATTCTTCCTTTACCTATACAACTAAGGTCGGCGCTCAGGGCCCACGGTGTACTGTGGGCTCAGGCGTTACACCTACACCCCTGTCGGGCTTGTCGGTGACAGGACAACCACAAGAGGGTTTGTCTCAGATTTGTACACACGTTTAACCAAATCCACATATAAAAAATGTACATTAGATACAGTCTGGTGAGGGGACATCCCAGAGTTAGACCATGAGTTTGACTGGGACAACGTTTGGACAAATGCTATATTAGCCTCCTGCAACCCTAATGTCCAATGTCTAATGTCAATTGTCTGTTGGGTTGTTTGTGATGTTTTTATTTTTTACTTGGTATATTAGTTATGTTTTGATCTGTAAGTATTTATTATTGTCTTGTGTTCCCTCAGGCCTACATACCCACACGACAGGTGTGTTCATTCCCTAATGCACACTGTTATACGCCGTATTCGCTATCGCGTCCCGCTCTGAGCCTTATGAGATATACTATCTCCTATGATACCTAATGTATCTCCCACGAACAAAAAATACATGCACCACACCTGTATGGGGCTCCGCCCCCATGGTGGCACCGCCCATATAGCAGTGACTCTAGTCACCACACATCCTTCCTCTATTTTCGTCCCAGCGTACTTGGATGCGTGCACCGTACGATAACTAGTAGGATGAAAAGATCAGAGTCATAATGTTTGAAAGCTTACCGGAGGTTGCTGGCCCCTGGCATCTTCGACGCATGTTTTCGGCGACACGACGGGCCTGTGTTGATGTTCCTCGTTTGATGACAGCACATCGAGGTTCAGCTGTACAAGACTGGCTGTCGGGCCAGCTTGTACTCAGGTAGGCCCTGTGTCTTCAGGCATGGGTATTAGTGTTAGTAATGCTGGTTTGTTTTGTTAACACAACCATGTTGTGTGTTGGCGCCGGGGGCAGGATGGTTTGGTGAACGTTCTCTGCAGGGAACGGTTTCCAAGCTGTCTTGGGCGTGCTGCTAAAACATCTAATGCTATGCTACATGCTATCGCTAATGCCGCATGCTATTACTACTGCTAATTGCTATGCTGTTTTAATGTCTCCGCCGTGAGATGTTGTCACTCTCCCTCCTCTTGCCCGGTTCATCAATGAAGGTCAGTCGGTAGCTGTTGTGGGTTTTTTTGCTGAGTCCTATTTACCTTTTTCGGGTAAATGGGTTGACAACAGGGTAGGCCGTGGCTAGGTTGCCTAGCCAGGTATTTTACCTTGTGTTCCGGCGGGGTTTGTTGAACGGTGTTCCCATCTGGGTTGGCGTCGGGTAGTGGGGCTATGGGTCCAGCCGACATGGTAAACATGTTGCGTGTCTGTGCGCAGGCAATTGTTGTTTTGGGTCCCACATCGCCTCGCGCTAAGCTGCAGTAGTATAAGGGCAGGGCCGCCTGGGAGAAATGTGAGGCCCTGTGCGTTTTTTGACGCGAGGCCCCCCACCCCCTGAGGCGGCCCTGTGTAGGGGGCTATTGTTTCGTTTTGTCACTCTGCTATGAGAAGGTCTGTCTTGCTACAGTTTTCTCTCCTCTCAACCATTCATACTGACGGTCAATCGGTATACTGGGGGAGTAGTGCGGGGGGGGGCTTTGTTTACCTTTTTTGGTAAATGGGCTAAACTAGGGCTGGTGTCCTGTTGTGAATATTTTGAATGAAGGCGGGACTGGTCCGTCTCCCCTTAACTTTGTGTGTATGGGTTTGCTCATTCTACAGTATTTTGTGGTTTAGCTCTTTTATTCATTTAACCCTTTCATGGTGCACACCACAGTGGAGGGTGCTGTTTGCAATCACCACTGGTGCTCCGTGTTAACATCAGTCCTTTGTTTTTGATATTTTGAAACAATGCCCCGCCCGGCCGACACCATGGGTGGGTCGGCCTGGCGAGTGGCTGGTGGGCTGTTAAGGCTTGTACCGCCACGGTATGGAATTGGCAACGATTAGAACTGTGTTCGAATTGCTGTTTTTTTCTATAAAAAAAATGGTGTCTGGTGGAGGGGCCTTGAGGGCCAGCCGACGTCGACACATCGCGCAAGGTTGTTGACGTTATTAGCTTTGACCCAGCCGCAAGCTATAACCGCTCAGGGTTCCCCTCTCCGCAGGGGATTTTGGTCTTCTGCTGGAGCGCGGGCGGTATTGTCCTAGGCCCTACACCGCCTCACACTGCGCAGCCAGAAGAAGAGAGAGCACGGCCTCGTCAGCGGCGATGACGGGGCCCTCGACAGGCGGCCATGTCTTTCCCCCGCCAGAGGTATCCTGGGCGTTGATTCGACAGGTGTCCACAAGGCCGACAGCCTTGGCGGCCGAGGGATCGGCCATGTAGGATGGGTTCGGCTTGAACAAACAAGCCGTCACCGTCCTGCCGCGAGCAGCCCGCTCTCCGATCACTCCCTTCCCCAACACCAGCGGAAGAAGTGGGCTCTGATTGTTTCCTTTGGCTGCGGGCCGCGTGCCTTCGTTGATGCGCGGGCGGCCCCCCTTTTCGCTTCTCATGGGGACAGGGGCTGACACCCAGTTGATGGCTGAGCCTGGGTCTGTCCGTGAGAATGTTGTGCTGTCAAGCGGCTCCCACACCTTGAACTGTGTTGGTTGAGCCTGGTGTTACGTCTGTCAACTTAAGTGTTGTCAGCAGGGGGGCTGGAAACCTTTTGAGGCACACAGTGCGGGCTTCCCCGGCCTCGCCTTCGCCAGGCCAGGTATCATGTTGGTGCCTCCCACTCCTGAAATATTGGCAAGTGGTCGCAGCTCACATGATTTGGGGTGGTAGTAATATCACTGCAGGGCTACGGTGTGTAGGAACCCATGGGGGCCTTACACCTTGCATGTCCGGCTGCAGAACAACTCCTTCAGCATGTTCTGGAGGGGTGTTCAGTGGGGGGGCTTTTTTCATCGGAAGCCCCCCGTATCAGACCGGCCCTTTCTGTCGGGGTTCCCCCTTGGGTGCGATTGCCTCGTGGGTGGTGTCAGGGTCAGGTGTTCCGACACGGAACGCGCTCCTCGCATGGTTCCAGGGTTGTCTACGCACAGCGGGGGGACCGGGCCAACTATCTACAGTTCCTGGCGGACCTGCGCCACGTGACGGCGGGTGCGTTGGGAGTGTCGTCACATATGACTACGGCAGTACCATATGTCGAGGTGGATGGAGAGAACGCTGAGGCGGGGACTTGTGTTTACACAACCCCACCCTTTTTAAGGTTTGGTACAGACCCTGTTGTCAGGGTCTCCAGCAGGGACAGCTCTGGTCAACGAGATCCAATCTCTGTGGACGAAGCAAGCCATCGTCGTGGCGTTCTCCTCCCGGTGTTCTCTGCCCGAGAAGTCGGGAGGGAGGGGTGTAAGACCCAGGCTGGACCTGTCCCATGGGAAAGTTCAGCATTTTTTGGATCGTCTCCTACCTGTTGGACACTGTCAGGTGGGGGTCTGGTTCTCCTCCATAGACCTGTAGGATGCGTATGCGCATCCCCGATCTTCCATCCTAGGGCTTACCTACGCTTCCTTTGCAGGGTTAGCGTATGAGTACCAGAGGCTGCGGTTCGGTTTTCTCTGGCTCCCCGCATCTTCACCAAGTGCGTGGAGGCCGCACTGGGGCCTCTGCGTCGTCCGGGGTTACGGAGTGTTCTGCCCTGATGACGTTCTGGTCTTTCGCGGTCAAGGTGGATCGTCAGGTCTCGTACCAGGCAGGTCTCTACCAGCCTGGGGTTGCTGTAGACTGGATGTAGAGTACTCCTCTTCCCAGTCAACGGTTGGAGGGCTATGGGCATCCATCTCAGAGCGTGTTGTCAACACGCTCGGGAGGTTCCGTCCTAGGACGGTTACGGCGCTGTCTCACGTCGCGTTTTCACCGACGCCTCCCTCGCTGGTGACGCGTCGGGCCAACGCAGTAGGGGGCAGCTGGAAAACCATGCTGCCCGGTCTGCGCTACGTTCAATGTGTTGGTATTGAAAGCGGTCCTTCTGGTCCACAAATGGTGTTGATCAGGACGGACGATACGACGTCAGTGTCGTGTATCGACAGACAGGGAGGAGTACGCTCCCCCTGTCTGCACCAGGCGGCGGGCGGCTGGCTATGGGCGTCCTCCATCTGCGCGGCCTGAGGGCTCCCCACATCCCCGGCAGGGAGAATGTGGGTGCAGGTGTACTGTCGCGGGGCGGTCCTCATCCTGACGGGTGAGGATTACGTCTGGACATGGCCAGGCAGGTCTGGGACCGATGCCGTGCCGCCAGGGATTCTTCCCCATACATCTGTTAGGTCAGTTGTTGGGACGGGTACGTTGAGGGGCGCAGGTTCTTGATCCTGATGGTGTTACCATCTGGAATGCGCATGCTCCCTCCACTGTCGCGCTTACGCGGGCAGATGACGTATGTTCCAAGTGTGGTGTAAGGCGGGGGGCCGGGACTCAGTCTCCTGCCCCCTGTATGCTGTCCTTAGTTACCTCCAGTCTCTCCTTGATGGACTGTCGGCTTCGACGGTGAGGGTATATGCAGCAGCTATATCCTCCTATCATGAGGGGTTTGAGGGGATGTCTTGTTCAGCCACCCTCTTGTGAAGCGTTCCTGCTTGGCGCTCGACGCGTTAAGCCGGGGCAACGCTCCTTGGCTCCGACTTGGGATCTTCAATTGGTCCTCGGTCGGTTGTCCTTGGCCCCGTTTGAGCCGCTCGAGCAGGCGCCGTTGGGACAGCTGTCCTTCAAGACCGCGTTCCTACTGGCTGTCACTTCCGCTAAACGCGTAAGTGAGCTCTGTGCTCTCTCGGTACGTCCAGAGTGCCTGTCTTTTCGGGCCGATTGCGGTGTCACTCTGCGACCTAATCCTGCTTTCGTGCCTAAGAATATCCGGAGTTCCTTCCGCTCCCGGGATATTGTGGTTCAGGCGTTTCGTCCTCCTCCTCACATTAGTGAGTTAGATGCGGGCCTTCACCTGTCATGTCCAGTCCGTGCTTGGGGATTTACCTCAGCCGTACTCAGGACTTCAGGGTTACCAACCAGCTTTTTGTCTGTTACGGTGGGGCTCGTGCTGGTAAGGCACTGTCGGAGCAGCGCCTGTCCCATTGGTTGTGCGAGGGTGTTACCCTCTGCTACACGTTGGCTGGGCAGGATTCCCCTGGGGGCGTCAGGGCGCACTCCACTCGTGGGGTGGCTGCCTCTGCCGCTCTCCTGGGTGGGGCCTCGGTGGAGGCCATCTGTGCTGCAGCTTCATGGTCCTCCCCGGGCTCCTTTGTAAGGTTTTACCTCATTGACATGACCGGGGGTTCTGTCTCCCAGGCGGTTCTGGGATCTGTGGCCTTTCCTGCTTCCCGTCCTTTGGTCGGGTAGCAGGAGTGTATGGGTATGGGCCACAGTGTGTTGAGTCACACGTGGTTCCGCCTGTACGGTGTGTTCAAGGGGTTCTAGTTTCCCTTTTGTTCGCATTCAGGTGGAGTTGACTGCGCCCCCCCTTCATTAGGGAGGATGGGGTGACAGGGCTCCCCGCACCCCTTGATGTGGGCTTACGGGTCCTCAGAGGGTACATTTGTCGGGCTTCGCGTCCGCTCTTCCCCATATCTCATAAGGCTCAGAGCGGGATGCGATAGCGAATACGGCGTATAACGGTAGGTTATGTAGATAACCTAGTTATACTAGTATTGGCTGAGCGTCCCGCTCTGCGCGGCCCTGAGTTCCCTCTTGAGGAATCTTTTCCTGGGACAGGTTTTTTGGCGAGGAAGGATGTGTGGTGACTAGAGTCACTGCTATATGGGCGGTGCCACCATGGGGGCGGAGCCCCATACAGGTGTGGTGCATGTATTTTTTGTTCGTGGGAGATACATTAGGTATCATAGGAGATAGTATATCTCATAAGGCTCAGAGCGGGACGCTCAGCCAATACTAGTATAACTAGGTTATCTACATAACCTACCGTTATTGCCCCCGGTAACCCAGTGGAACCAGACGTTCTGAACAAGTAAAACCTGTCATCCGCGGTTTACAGGGACCAAACTTCCATGGATAGCAGCCATTTTAAACTGAGGAAACATAGGGCTGGTGGAACATAGGGCTGTTTATGTTTACGTTTATTTATGTATTACCCAGGAACAATGCACATCAATTAACACTAACAGTTTTGACATCAATGTAAATGTGCCAGAGTTAGCTCATGAGCTTGTTTTCACCCATAGTCCCTGCCTAACATGCATGTCTTTTTTTGGTGTGGGAGGAAACCGGAGTACCCGGAGGAAACCCATGCAAACACGGGGAGAACATGCAAACTCCACATAGAAAGACCTTCCGCCGGGGTTCGAACCCAGGACCTCGGTGCTCCACTGTGCCACCGTGCAACATACAGTATGGCTGTGGGAACATAGACACGCTCCCTTGCTCACTACCGGTACACACACAACTCCAGTAGATGTGTTAGAGAGGCTTGCCATCAGTGTTGTAGTCGAGTCACTAAATCTCGAGTCCGAGTCGAGTCACTAAATCTCAAGTCTGAGTCGAGTCCCCAGTGTTCAAGTCCAAGTCCGAGTCACCAAAGAAGAGCCTGCGTCGAGTCCGAGTTGAGTCCCCATTACCCGAGTCCGATTCATCAAGGTTGAGTCCACTCCGGCAGTCAAAGAGCTGACATACAAATAAAAAAAAGGTCTACATTAAACATAAATGTCACCATTTCAAAGGGAGTTTATTTACTTTGTGACACAATAGCCAAACAAATGCACTAGCCATCAATATATTATGCCAAATGATTAGGGCCTATGACAAAAAAAATCCTCGTCTGCACCTTCCGAATGCAGTCAATGCTCGAGTCCAAGTCCAAGTCCGAGTCATCAGTGCTCAAGTCCCAAGTCGAGTCACGAGTCCTGAAATCAGTCCAGGACTCGGACTTGAGTACTACACCCCTCGCCATGATGCTGAGGATGCTGACCAGCGGAGGTCCACAACAGTGTTGCTGCAAGTCACAGGCTCTGGATCCTCCAGGTTCACTGATTCTGTCTGAGGTCTGGATCATCCAGGTTCACTGATTCTGTCTGAGGTCTGGATCATCCAGGTTCACTGATTCTGTCTGAGGTCTGGATCATCCAGGTTCACTGATTCTGTCTGAGGTCTGGATCATCCAGGTTCACTGATTCTGTCTGAGGTCTGGATCCTCCAGGTTCACTTATTCTGTCTGAGGTCTGGATCATCCAGGTTCACTGTGTTGTGTAAACCTTGTACTCTTTAGTTCACATATAATAAGAGACGGAGAGCTTGTTATCACGTTGACTGTTTACTCGTAGTAGTCCAGAAAGGAAGTACCGTGCAACATATAACCATGTCCGTGTAGCCACACAAGCCAATACCTTACAGGACATCTTCCCCTTTTAGTAAGAAACATCCCCCAGTCCCTTAACACATTCAGGGCCATTGGGATGAGTCTAATTAATCTCAAGAGGACCGGGAATGTAAACAAACGTGGGGCTGTTTGTAGAGCTAAATCTATACTTTATAGTATTGTTATCTGTCCATTCTCATTGTCAATTGAGTCCATAAACCGTCCCTTAAAAATGGCTTAAAGAAAAAAGATTTTCATCAATAGGTTCTCATTTTATAGCGCCGTGAATATAAGCTTTATACCGGATTTGGTCTAGTATATTTCCTGGAAGCCGAGATACAGGGCTAATAGCTAATAACGTTAAATCCAATGGCATTTTGGTTATAGATACGCTCCAGTTAAAACTCAAACTGCATATGATCGGTATGATCCTCACGCATGTATGCATGAAAGGGGGGGGGGGGGGGGGCGGGGGACATAGTTTCTGATTATTGATCACCAATAACCGCGTTAGCCTCATTAGCCTCCTAGGCCGAACGCCTGGATGGCTATCAAAGCAAGGCCCGATCGGGATGTACTTTCCGTGAAAAAGATCTTACCGTGGTCCGGTGGGATGTCCCCGAGCATTTCCCCGTTATCGATCGCCATCTGGTAGATCGATATGTCTATTGGCTGATGATAAATCCCCTTATTGCATGGTGAAATCTGCGATGCAAAACGTAATCCAAGCTACATGCTAGACATCCAGAATCCTGCTACTGGAAACAAAAAAGAAATTAAAAAAAATATTCACCGTTAGGCCACATGGAACACTGCATTATCGCGATAGCGCCCCTAAGTGGATCTGGCCGGTATTGCACCTTCTCGAATTCATAGAGTAGGGTAGATCTGCAGTGCCGCTCGGCGACCTTGAATAGGTTATTAAAATGGAATAAAAGCAATAACAACTTGCCACGGATTTATCCGTGCCTCTGTCCACAACCGTTGGAATCGAAACACGGATAAATACGTCCTTGGGCGCCATTTTGTTATTATCAAAACATAATTTAAACATAACATGTTCAAACCATAAATCTCAACAAAAACTCTTGTCTTGCATTTCTTACTGAAATTATGAACACATGCAAATCACCTCATCTTTCCTCTCTTTATTTTTTTCCTTTCAGAAACAATTCACATTCTCACATCATCACAATACTTTTTCCTTTGTCATTTAATATTATAATATTTTTTTTTACTGTTTTTTTTCTTTCATGAACAGTCATTCACCCCCCCCCCCCCCCCCAGTTTCTCACATACCCAATCTAACTGGAGGATGTGACACTCTGCCAGAGGAGGTCACATAGGACTATTTGGTGTTATCAGAATGTCTGTCTTTTCTAATGTCACTGGCACTTTGAGCTGGTTGGTATGTGTGTGTGTCTGAGTTACCTTGTTCCACAGTTGATTCAGGTACCTCAGGTGTTGTTGTCTGTGGAGCAGGTTGCTGAAGAGTAGGCTCAGGTACCTCAGGTGTTGTTGTCTGTGGAGCAGGTTGCTGAGTGCGCAGGTGAGCACTGTCCTTCGTCCGTCGGTACGATGTATGACCTGGGCGTTGTTGCCTGCTGTATGACAGTCCCTCCTCTGTTCTCTCTGGGGAGCCACACTGCAGCGTAGGTAAGGGACGGGCTCCGTGACGCAGATTGTAGCGACGTTGTTAATCCTCTTTTGCCTGCATCTCCGACTTCCTGAAGTCTCTGATGTTTGGCCAGCGAGGGAGTAGAGTCTTGTTGGGAGTTGTGGTATGTTGGAGTGAATCTGTCTCCCCATGAGGAGCTGTACAGGGGAATAACAGCTCTCCAGGGGCGTGGCACGGTATGCCAACAGCACCTTCGCCTTGTCGCATACTCCTTTCCACAGTCCATTCACTGTAGCCACGGCCCGCTCAGCCTCTCCGTTTGCCTGCGTATACCGTGGACTGCTAGTCACATGGGTGAAACCATACTCAACAGCAAAGCTCTGGAAGGGTAACCCACTGTATTGGGGCCCATTGTCAGAAACCAGGGTCTGTGGGGTCCTGTGACGGCTGAACACATCCTTTAGCGCAGCCACGACTGTCTCCGCCGAAGCTACCCTAAGATGGGCAACTTCTATGTATCGTGAGAAATAGTCCACAATCACCATATAAGTCTTCTTCTCCCAGAAAAAACAAGTCAGTAGCGACCCGCTGCCAGGGCCTTTCTTGCACTGCGGTCGGGACCAAGGGCTCTCTGTGTTTTGCCCTGTGTTGTGAACATGTGTCACACTTGTCCACCAGCTGATTGATGTGTACCGACAGTCCGGGCCACCAGACTGACTGGCGTGCTCTTGCTCTGCACTTGACAACTCCCTGATGTCCAGCGTGCGGGTCATTAAGCACCTCCTGTCTGATGCATTGGGGAATCACGATCCTCTGACCACGCAGCAGTAGCTCACCAGCCAGTGTGAGGTTCTCTCTTTCTGGCCAGTATATCCCCACTTCCGGTGGGAGGTCATGCTTCTCAGGCCAACCTGTCTTACAGTATCTGATGAGCTTTGCACAGACAGGGTCAACACCCTGTTTCTCCTGTATGCTCCTCAGCCTAGCTTCCGTGGCTGGGAGGCTTTGCACAACTGCATCCACGAACACTTTGACTTTTGTTTCCCTGTCCATTTCTTCTTGTGTGAACGTGTGCTTGACAGGAGCTCTCGACAATGTGTCTGCTGTTATCAAGCGCTTACCGGGCACATGTACAATCTCGTATGTAAATCTCATCAGTCTCAGCCGAAACCTCAGAACTCTGGGTGGGAGCTCATCTAGTGCTTTGTTACTCAGCAATGGCACCAGTGGCTTATGGTCAGTTTCCAGCCTGAATCTGACCCCCAGAAGGTAGGATGCCCATGTGGCTGCCAACGCCTCCTTCTCTATCTGGGCATAATTCTTCTCTGGGCTTGACAGGCTCCTAGAGATGAACACATCTCATCTGTGGGGCCTCCCAGACCCATTCATTCCTCCCACACAACAGGTCTTTGCTTGGGCGAGTGTACGAGGCCAGATGAGGTAAGAACTGGCCTATATATCGGGCCATCCCCATCAGTCTTTTCACCCCTTTGACGTCGGTAGGCTCAGGCATCTCCAAGATTGCTCTGACCTTAGCTGGATCCGGGGCCACCCCGTCTGCTGTGATGCGGTGACCCAGAAACATTATGCTGTTTTTTGCAAACTCACATTTTTCACTGTTCAGTGTCAGGCCTTCTGCCTGCAGTGTCTTTAGGACCCTGTGCAATCTCTCATTATGCTCCTGTATGTCCTTTCCATACACCAGTATGTCGTCAGCATGATACTGGACACCTGTGCAGCCTTCTATCATCTGTGACATACGGCGTTGAAAATGCTCTGGGGACGATGAAATCACAAACGGGAGGCGATTGAAGGCATACCGCCCCCTGAACAGGGTGATGAAGGTTGTGAGTAGCTTGCTTTCCTCTGATTTGCCAGAAGCCAGCAGTAGCATCCAACTTTGTGAATATCTTCGCCCCTTCAAGCATGGCAAGTGTCTCATCCACCACTGGGAGGATGAGTCTCTCTCTTCTGACATATTTGTTCAAAGGTGTCATATCTACACACAGCTGTATTTTCCCTTTCGGCTTGGGAACCACGACTATGCCTGCGCACCACGGTGTGGGTCGTGTCAGTTTGGAAATCACCCACATCCTCTCCATGCGCTCCAGCTCTCACTGTCTCTCGCAGGGGCAAGGGCACATGACGTGGAGTTGACAGGGCGTATGGGACAGCATCGGGCTCTAGCTCAATTTTGTAGGGCTCGTTTAGCTTCCCTAAGCCTGAGAATACTTTGGGGTACTGAACCTTGACATCCTCTTGCTGGGCTGTGACTGTGTGCAGCCGCTTTATGTGTCCAAGCGCCTCTATTGCAGGAAGGCCTAGGAGGGGCCTGGTTAGTTCTTCCACAACATCGATTATTTGTGCTGTTGTTCTCTTTCTTTTTTCTTTTTATTGATCTTTTTCCCCCTCCATTTTCCTCCGATTTTTCTCCCATCCCAATGTTAGTCGTATGCCAATTCCCAGTCCCCTTCCTGGTCGCTGCGCACTTACCCCCCACAGTCAGATAATCTGGGAGAGTGGAGGCTATCACGTGCTTCCTCCGACACACGTCCAGCCAATCAACCGCTTCTTTTCACCTGGCAGCGCGGATCCTCCCTGAGAGGGCGTAGCGTGTGGAAGGATCACACTATCCCACTCAGGTCCTATCCGCGCTTAGCAGGCACCCCGACCGAACTGTAGGAGTCGCTGTTTACAACGACCCGGACCCACCCCGCCAGCTTCTCCCACCCTCTAATACAGCCAATCGTATTAGTGTGAACGGCCAGCCAAGCTGGTGACAACCCCGGAGCTGTGAACTGGATTCGAACAGGCGAATCCAGCTCACAGCTCCGGGGTTGGTGACGAACGCAATCTCCGCTACGCCACCTAACCGCCCCTACTGTTGTTCTCTTTCTAATGGTTAGCTCACCACTGAAGCAACCTTTTGTATTTAACTTGTATTTTCCTGGTCCATACAGCACTTTTTGTGGTGGCTGTAGATTTCCATGTCTTTCAACTGAGTGCATGCTGCTCGGCACCGCTGTGACCTGGGCCCCTGTATCCAGCTTGAATATGGCCTCCTGTCCATTCAGCTCTAACAGTTCCAGCCATTCATCTTCAGGTTCCTCTAGGTTTACTACGTTCAGGAACGCAAAGTCCTCCTCTTCATCTTGAGAAGTCTCCGCGTGTGCCAGTGTGATGTCATGGATCCCTTTTCCTGTTCTGCATGTCTTTGCAAAGTGTCCTTTTTTATGAGACACTCTAGCATCACGGGCAGGGCATTCTTTCTACATATGTCTTCTTATATTTCCACATCTGCCACATCCAGGAGACTGTTTGTCAGTTCTGTATTGTTGTGCTTTCTGCCATCTATCTTTTTGTATGGCCTCTACATGTGCAGCTGCCTGCTGCTCAGTGCCTCTTAAGACAGGCTGTTGCTTCTTTACTGCACTCTGCTTCACTTTAGTCATTGCCTTTTCCAGAGTTAAATCTGCATCCATTTGCAGGTTTTCTGATAGCTCGACATCTCTTATGCCTACTACAATTCTGTCCCTTATCAAGTCTTCTCTTAGGGTTCCAAATTGACAATGTTCAGCCAGTGTGTGTACATCAGTGATAAAGGATTCAACATTCTCACCCGGTTCTTGGTTCCGTCTGTTGAAACATGCTCTTTCAAATATGGCGTTCCTCTTACTGACACAATGTGCGTTGAAAGCTTGCGTGATGTCCTTGTATTTATTTTTCTGTTCCTCTGTGAGCAGCAACACACTTAATATGTCTTCGCCGTCGTCTCCCGCCGGCGCCGCATACATGAAGGCATTTACTTGGAATTCTTCTGACTGTCTATCCAATCCAGACGCTATTCTATAGCGTTCAAATCGCTTCATCCATCTCAGCCAGTCATTAATGTTATTGAAATCAAACCTGCCTGGCGGGGCCAGCTGTGGCGGCGACAGCAACGGGGCTGCTTCTTCTCCCATTCTGTCGTCTTTCTCTTTCTTTCTTCTTCTTTTTTTTCTTCCCATGTATAGTTCGTCTTCTCATTAAGTTATCCCGCTTCTGACACCATGTTGTGTAAACCTTGTACTCTTTAGTTCACATATAATAAGAGACGGAGAGCTTGTTATCACGTTGACTGTTTACTCGTAGTATTACAGACAGGAAGTACCGTGCAACATATAAACATGTCCGTATAGCCACACAAGCCAATAACTTACAGGACACACTGATTCTGTCTGAGGTCTGGATCATCCAGGTTCACTGATTCTGTCTGAGGTCTGGATCATCCAGGTTCACTGATTTTGTCTGAGGTCTGGATCATCCAGGTTCACTGATTCTGTCTGAGGTCTGGATCCTCCAGGTTCACTGATCTGAGGTCTGCAAAGTAGGGATGAGTTTGAATTTTTGAATAGTCGTGCCAGTCTCCACATTCGATTTTCATGTCAGAGTCGAATTTTATTTTTTTATATAATTAAAAAAACTTTTTTTTAAGTGAAGCACACCATTGAATGGTGTCATTTTGATTTATTGTCGGTCAGCTGAGCCGATCAACGTTCTGAAGGATGTCTATGTATGTGCAATACCCTTTGATTTTAACACATTGGGCGCCGGGGGTTGTGCCCATCATTGTACCCAGTCTGCCACCGTTGAAAGCCTATGGAGATGTTTACCCTCTTTGCAGGGCTATAACCTTTTAAATTGTATTGCTATATTGACATTACTATGGCCCATTCAACATCGATTACCTATCGTTCTGGATGTGGGAACGTTATATTTTTTCATTCATACATTGTTGTGTTAATACCATCGAGAATATAAATGTTTTTAAGCTTTTCTGCTGTAATTCCAAAAACGCTAGTTATAGGCCCTGACGCATATGATAGATTATCGATTGGTGTTTCTTTCCTATACACGCTATATTAAAAAATTCAAATGTATATGATCGGTATACATTATGCTTCATCATGCGTGAGGGAAAGGGGGGTCGTTTCTAATTCCTTGATCGTCAGTAACAGCTTTATTTAGTATGGGTTGATATATTGATCAGACTGATTGCAAATGAGGAAATGGACAATCGGGCTGAAAATAACGTTAATGTCCTCTTACTGTTCGCCGATGAGACTGGAGGAAAAAGATCCCAATTATTTGACGTCGATCTCCTACATCCATTTCCGGTTTGTAGGGCGCAATAAACGGCTAAATCATATTGATTATTGCGTTTCGAAAGCGATCCAAATGCACTAGAGTATTTGTCTGGATCCACGTAACAAGATATGACTGCCGGAGGGATTTCCTCGACGCACCGATCGCCACTTCCGGTTTTGGCGAGAGTGTAACTCGCCCGACCATCCACCAGGCGTAGGTATTGAGGCGTTGCAATCTCAGACAGGGTGCCACTGCAGTCCGGAGGGAGGCTGGATGAATTATGAATGCCATGGCGAAAAAATGAAATATTGATCACAAAAACGATTTACGCCGTTGTTGGCGTTCAACGCATGGCGGGCAATAACGACTTACGCCGTTTTTGGCGACCAATGTGTTAATGATCCATTCTATTAAAAAGAATCACTGCATTTAACTGACACTGAACATTTTAACTGAATTTAAACTGAAACAGAAAATTACTTTACTTTACATTTACTTCATATATTTTTTTGGGGGGGGGGTCGAATATTCGGTCTTAAGAACAGTAGACTATTCGAAAATAATTTGGTCATGCACATCCCTACTGCAAAGCTCTATGGCAGGCCGTGCAGTCGGAGTTTGCATGTTTCCCCCATGCAGGGGACAGATGGACCGACACAGCCGTAGAAATCTGGAGAGGAGTCTGGAATCACCCCAAACACGTTGGCTGTATATGTGGCAAGCACGTCCAAACCGAGGCACTGCCATTCCGCTGGTAGTGATTCTGGCAAACAAAGAACTTGTAGACGAAATCACTTACGTTCAGACTGCAAGCAAATCAGATTTTATTTGCTCATACTGTATGTGACTCAGATTACAGTGTGAACAGCAGAAATCACATGGATCTTTTCAATTCTGATTTGGGCCACTTTCATTATGTGGTCCTAAATATTGTGGTCTCGCCCCCAAAAATGGCCATTTTAGTTTTCGTTTTTGAGGACTGCATACTTTTTTAGCAAACCAAAATACTATATGTTATACTTATAGCACATGCATAAGCCTGGTCTCTTTTGAAAGATAACATTCTGACGTTTCTGATACAATAAAGACAATTCACTTCACGTGCTAATGAAATAGAGTAACATCTGAACTTGAGTTGAACTTGAAATTTTTTTTTCTCACGTTTTTCTGTAGTAGTTGCAATATCCAAAAGTATATTTCCAAATAAATTGGTATGGCTGAGAAAACACCCTGGGTCCATAGCCTGAAGTCTTGTGTAGTAGATGTCCAAAGTCCATACACATCCGTTCAAAAATTAGTGATTCGGACTACCAAAAACATAATAGAAAAATATATAAATAAATTAGTGATTCGGAGCGATTTTGGTAAAATGTGAAAATGAAAAGCTCTGCAGGTTTCCAATTTCTCATAGACTCCAATGCATTTTTGCACAAGAGTCTAGTGTAGTACATGTCCAAATTGCATACACATCCGTTCAGAAATGAGTGATTCGTAGCAAGTTTCAAGTTTCTTTAATAGTTGTCATACAGAAGTACAGAATACTTTCATACAAAATGCTTCTTACTGTTACGCTCCAGAGACTGTGCTAGACAAGATAGTATCAAATAACATAGTATAGCATGTAATTTAGAAGTAGAAAATGAGGTCACAGTGTTCAGTATAGACATACAATGTTCGATGCAGAATAGACGTAACTGAGTTACCATATAATATACAATACTATGCAGTGTACTAATGTACAATTTTGGTAATAATGCAATTTTGGTAATATGTGAAAAAAAAGCTTTGCAGGTTTCTAATTTCTCATAGACTCCATTGCATTTCATACACATCCGTTCAGAAATGAGTGATTCAGAGCGATTTTGGTAAAATGTAAAATAAAAAAAGCTCTGCAGGTTTCCAATTTCTCATAGACTCCAATGCATAGACTCTTTACTTCCTGTTTTCGCTCGTGAGTTTTCACCTAGATCCCTGATTCGCTCAGGTACAGGTTTGATCTTTTGCAATGCAACCTCAATCTGACTTTTACGTCACTTTGACATTTGACATCAGATTGACATTTGTCACAATTTATTATTACGTCGATCTTTTTTATTGTTAATTTGCACATGCAGGTTAGTTCAGGAGCGTGACAAGTTCACACTGGAATCTGCTATTGGCCACATTTAAACAATAATGTGAACAGCCAAACAAACAAACAGATTTGAGGACTAAGGCTTGCAGTGTGAACATCTTCAATACATTTACTCTAAGAATACAAGTTAGTGCATCTTCAATATGTTTACTCTAAGAATACTTAGTTAGTGCATATTCAATATGTTTACTCTAAGAATATACGTTAGTGCATCTTCAATATGTTTACTCTAAGAATACGTAGTTTGTGCATATTCAATATGTTTACTCTAAGAATATACGTTAGTGCATCTTCAATATGTTTACTCTAAGAATACGTAGTTTGTGCATATTCAATATGTTTACTCTAAGAATATACGTTAGTGCATCTTCAATATGTTTACTCAAAGAATACCAGTTAGTGCATCTTCATCTTCAATATGTTTACTCAACGAATATAAGTTCACCTCCTGCTCCTTTTTGTACTCTTCCATCACCAGGAAGTTGGTCTCCATGCTCTGTGTTGAAAGAATGAGTGTAATGTAATGTAATTGTTAGACTAGAAGTCTTTATTTGTCATGCAGTTTGACACACACGCGCAAGATGGGCGACCCACAGGAACACACACACACATGCACTGAGTCGCCGATGAAATGTCTCTCTGCACTTTTCCCATCCCGTTGTCCTTCCCCCCATGGGCAGCCGGGAGCAGATAGGGCGTCAACGTGAGCCGCGCCCCCGGGGACCAATCCAAGTGCTCCTGTCCGTCTACGTCAAGGACGCCACAGCGTTAGCGATCTGTTGTTGTGCATGTTTTTCCATTGGGTTTATCTTATCGGGAGGGAAACCCTTGTGAGTGAGTGAATGAGTGAGTGAATTAATCATACATTAATAGCTGCAAGTTCTTATTGATCTCCAGTATAATTAGGAATACTCAGCGCATTTTACCTCAAATTGTTGTGAATAATCAACTCACTCTCAATTCAATCAATTCACAAAGTGGCTTTTGATCAAATTCTATTTGTAGAATTATTATTGTACAGCACATGGAAAGGTTCCTATAGGCTACTGGTGTTGAGAATGTATTTATCCAAGCAGGTATTGAATTGTGGACCGCGGCGGCCAAGGTGGTCAAGAGCACAATATAGCGGAGAAGTGAGGGAGGGGTCTTGGTAATGAATGTTATCTTTAGCAACTGAATGTAGGTGCACTTTACATTGAGAACTCATCACCTTGAAAACACATTTACCCCAATCCTGATATATACTGTAACTGTTGTGAAGGGCCAGATTAAACCGAATATATATATTTATTTATATATATATATTTAATTGTATTTGTATATTCTCTAATATTCCCTGATATCCCTTGTATATTCCTTGTACAATATGCATTGAATATCCATTCTAGCCTACTGAACATCCCATAATAGTCTCCATTCTACTATTGGTCGTGACCTTGGTGCCAAGCTGCCATACCCCCCAGACCCAGTTCAAACGTACCGCTCAACATGTACGAACAAGTCCTAGTTCCGCGTAGGAATCTGGCTACCGCACCACTAATGGTACTATTTGTTCATAGTGCGTATATATACTGCGCTACTAAAGTAGGACTTTCTTTTTAGTCCAGTTTCTTACCCTCCAATAGAGTGACAGACGTAAAGCCTCCCCGCGACGCCACGTGTGGGAGTAAGGCCAAGTTCGGCCTACCATCGGTATTGAGACATCGTGTATATTAATATTTGAATAGTCATATTTGGCACTATATCGTCGAGTTGGACGTAGTCTATTAAGCTAATAATAGTCTATTCATATGTAGTGCTTCGTGCGGTGAGAATACTATCGTAGTCAGTACCCCCATCGTTTCTCGTTTCGGGTAGAACTGGCTGCTTATCCAGGGTGGCCGACCCCATGTGAGGCTGCACCCGAGGAGCCCCAGAGCCGACGAGCGAGTGGACCTGCATACCGGATTATTCTACCGACGACAGCCCGCCTTCCCAGGCACGGATTATGCTTTGTATACAGTGATTATTCTATGGATAAAGACCAACACTGCCGTGTGTTGGAAACCCCCCCCCCGGAGAGGACGACGGGTGAGGAGACGCTCTACACGACGAGGTCGCTTCACGTCTCTCCATCGTGGACCGGAGGAAGCCGGCCCACAGAGAGTCCAACTGCTTTCATCTGTGGATCGAGGATCGCTGAGGCACCGAGCCGCACAACCGTGGGTTCTCCCAGGATACCCTCGGCCAGATGGATACAGCCAGACTCTACCCCCCCCCCCCCTTCTCCAGTTGTCTTACAAGCGACCGGAATTCCCCCCTAGTGTATCCAGTTCTATAATCATTAAAGTATCATTGCTATTATTCCTTAAATATTCCAGGTTGTATATTTACCGCCTGCGCCACCAGAGATTGGACGTTCTCTATTGATATACCAACGAATACTCATTTGCCATAAAAGTGCATCCTATTTCAAATCATAAATGTAATTAAGTGATTGCTCTACATACCTTTTGCTATGTATTAATTATTATTAAACGCAGACTTTCGACTTGGTACATTTGTGTTGGATCGTTTCATCTACGTGGGAGTGTTTACCATAATTATTTATGCCTAGTACTGGGTGGCCAGAGTCTAAAGTACAAGAGGTAGTGGTAGTAAGTATCATATCTAACAATACAGTCAGGGAATTGTACCCCTCAGTTACAATTGGTCCTTCGAGCCGGAGGGTAATTAGTGTAATATTAATATAGTGTTATTAATATTGAAATGGCCTATGATGAACACTCCACGAAACGATCCTCCTAACCAACGCCCGCAGCGCGAACGACGGCTCCCTCAGTACTTAGAGGCTTACGCTGTCAGTCAACAACCTAGTCTTCTACTAACAGTAAACGCGGTAAAACTAGAAAGTAAAAGTATGTCTAACCCCAACGCCCAGACTACCCCGACCATAGAGGCCCCTACGGGTTCTAATGTAACTGACCAAGCTCACGGTGGGGACCAGTGGGAACCAGACATGACTTCACACCCCGCCAGTACTGAAGAAGTAGTCCCCGATGAGTCCCGGGAGGAATACAACGCTACCGAGAGAGAACTCGGCACGGAAGAAGACGGGGAGAGCACCGTGGAGATAGAGCTCCAAGGCTCCACAAGGAGTACCCCGAGGGAAGGCTCCCCTATACAACCGCCTTCTCCCAGCGAGGCAGAGAGGACCCTACAGCAGGCCTTCCTCATCAGCCTGAACGCCGCTGCTGAAAGCGACCGACTGCAGATCCAGCAGCGGAGCGAAGAAGAGCATATACGTCTAGAAATAAGACGCATTCAGATGGAAGAGAATGTGGCCCGAGACCGAGCAGACAGCCAGCGAGCAGCTGCTGGTGCTCTACGGGACGCAGAGCGCGACAGACAGCAAGCGCAACTAATAGAACAGCTGATCAGACGGACAACACCCTCTCCCTCCGCCAGAGGCTCCAGGAACTCGTCTAGACACACCTCCAGGGCGGCATCCCCTAGCCGAGTAAACAACCCTGAACTTGACCAACAGACGAGGTCTATACCCCCCACAGACCACCTCCCCCCACCGGTTTAAGCGAGACCTAGCAACCGGGAAGGAGCAGCATATCCTGTGGAGAGGCTAAACCAGAGACTACAAGCACTGGATGACCTAACTGAAGACAAAGAGGAAGAGGAGGAGAACCACGCCCGACGACAGCACAGTACTATACCGGACCAGGAGGTCCGGTACAGCCCAGGCTATACTCCCGCGGAGCTGCGCTACAGACCCCCGACTCTATACACGGGTGAGCACGACGCACGACCCGCACCGAGGAACAGCACCTGGACAAGCGGGCCATGGTACACTGCCGGTACCAGCCCATACCAAGGAGCGGGAGGAGACTCGCCTAGGAGGCCTCTCCCCCAACGCTCGCCGATGTATCCACAGTCAGCGTCATACATTGGCACGCCTATGGTACCCGACTTCACCCAAGAGAACCGGGCCCAGTATACAGAACTCTGCATGTGTCTGGAGACCATGTTGGTGGATGTATTGGATGAACGCCATAAATACGCCATCCTACTGAAGCACTTAAAGGTACCCCGCGCACATAATATAGCGCTCGCCTACGCGACTTCCACCACCCCATACACAGCAGCGCTGGTAGCATTGGACCAGAGGTATGGGCGCATATGGGATTACGTGATCCAGGAGATCCGACACATCGACCGCTTACCCCCAGCAATAGACAATCGAGCACTGGACAACCTGTCCATCAGAGTGCAGTCCCTGGTAGGGATGTTGGGAGCGCAGAGAGAGAAGGGGAGGCATGAACTTTACGCCAACTCAAATGTGGAAAGGATCTTGGAGAAGCTGCCGCCCGCTCGACAGGAGCGTTTTAGGCGGCAGAGAGACCACCAAGACCCGAATGGCCCCGAACCGAACCTCCTCGATCTAGCAGACTTCCTGGCGAGAGAAGTCAGCAGCCTACGGCTAGATACATTCGGACGGAGCACCCCTGGCTCCAGAGAAGGAACCAGACGACTAAATGATGGAAGAAGATCGGTGACTGTGATGCACCAATCGGAGTCAGTACCGAGCAGCAGGAGCCACAGTACCCCCTCCAGAACGGAGAAGTGGAAGATAGTGTGCCCCTACTGTGAGAAAGAACACTGGCTAGCGCAATGTGACTCCTTCCCCAAGCTGAACGCGGAGGAAGCAAGTCAATGGATAAAGTCCAACAAGCGCTGTTTTCGCTGTGCGCGCCCACACATGGCAGCCGAATGCCGCTTAAAGAAAAGGTGCACCAAGTGCGATGGAGCCCATCTGGACATACTTCACGACAGTAACAGACGGCGCCCTTCACCCGCACCATCCAGCAGCAAAGCGAGCGTCATGTACATCGATCCCGCCAGCAGCAGTGGAGCCCGAGTACTCCTAAAAGTAGTGCGTGTGACACTAAGCTACCAGAATAAAGTCCTGGACACTTACGCCGTCCTCGATGACGGGTCAGAGAAGACCCTTCTGCTCGCCTCCGCTGCGGCCCAGCTAGGGCTGCGGGGAAGCGAAACCCAAATGACAATTCGGACAATAAGACGAGATTTGAAGACGATAAAGGGCGAGAATGTCTCATTCTCTATCGCAGCAAGCGGCCAGCCTGAGCGACGGTACCAGATTACAGACGCTTTCACCAGCCAAGAAATAGGACTGTCGCGGTACACATACCCCGTCGCCAAGCTGATGGAGAAATATGCACATCTGCGCAAGTTACCGATCCCGCTCATAGACAATGCTATGCCGACCCTGTTGATAGGCTCCGACCATGCAGACCTCATTGTCCCGATAGACCGGGTTCATACCGGACCCCGAGGCTGTCCTGCAGCAGTCGAGACCCGTTTGGGATGGACTCTCCAAGGCCCGCTCGCCAAATCTCTCAACCGAAGTACAGCCACTAGATGTCTCCACTCCCGAGTCACAGAGGGAGAAACCGCACTCCTGCAACACGTAGAGCGGCTATGGACCTTGGAACAAATGCCCTTTAAGAACGGAAAGAAAGACATTCGCTCTAAAGATGACATTTACGCCATTCACCTCCTCGAGACAGGGACCAAGAGAGTCCCGGTCAACGGCGTGTTGAGATACGCCACGCCACTCCTGCGGCGAGAAGGAATGCCTACTTTCCACGCCAAGACAGACGCCACAGAACGGTACCTGCTGAACACGGAGCGGCGCTTAGCCAAGAACCCCGCCCAAGAGAGTGTATACCGCGCTGAGATTGAGAAGCTCATCACAGCGGGACACGTCACAAAGATGGACATTAAAGAGGCTGACCAGACCACCGAATCGTGGTACGTGCCTCACCACAAGGTCCATCACAACGGTAAAGACCGCATAGTATTTAACTGCAGCTACCAGATCGGATCCCAAAATCTGAATAAAGAGTTACTGCCCGGTCCCACACTCGGCCCCTCCCTACTCGGCGTTCTACTCCGCTTCCGCCAGGAAAAGGTGGCCATCAGCGGGGACATTAAAGGAATGTTCCTGCAGGTGAGATTAGTAGAGGAGGACAAGCCCCTGTTACGGTTCCTATGGAGAGAGAAGCCAGGAGATGAGCACCCAGCCATCTACCAATGGGAAGTCCTCCCCTTCGGAACGACGTGCAGCCCCTGCTGTGCTACATTTGCACTACAGAAACATGTAGCAGAGGACCCAGCAGCGGACGAAGAGGTCCGACACAGCGTAAAGAACAGCTTCTACGTAGACAACTGTCTACAAAGCCTTTCAACCCAGGAAGAAGCCGAGGCTCTCCTGATTAAACTCTGCGCCTCATTGATCAAAGGCGGCTTTGATCTCAGGCAGTGGGCCAGCAGCGATCCGCAAGTACTGCGCAGCCTCTCCTCCGAGGACAAGGCAGCCAGCAGCGAGACCTGGATGGCTACAATCCCGGGAGAAGCCCAGGAGATGACCCTGGGATTGGTGTGGCGATTCAAAACAGATTCGCTTCACTACAGACACAAGCCCCTGACTACGGAGCAGGGAAGGCCGGCGGCGGCGCCGACCACCAGACGGAGTGTGTACACAACACTCGCCCGACAATATGACCCGCTAGGATGTATTCTACCGTACACCACCAGGGCAAAAATGATTGTACGAGCATTGTGGGACAAGGACCAGGGCTGGGACGACCCCATTCCCGCACACCTTGCATCCACCTGGAGAGAGTGGGAGATGGAGCTCCACTCACTCCCAGGCGTTAATATGCGCCGAAGCTACTTCCCACCCACGGTGAGGCCAGAGACATGTAAAATGGACTTACACGTCTTCAGTGACGCCTCAGAGGTCGCATACGGATCAGTAGCCTACTTGCGGGCCCAAGAAGAGGGGGGAGAGATCTACACAGCATTTGTCCTCGCCCGCTCGAGAATAGCCCCACGCAAGCAACAATCTATCCCACGTCTAGAGCTCTGCGCAGCCCTAGCCGGAGCGCACCTAGCCACGCTCATCCAACGTGAGCTCACCATACCGGTGTCTAGAACAATCCTGTGGTCAGATTCCACGACAGTACTCGCCTGGATCAAATCGGACTCATGCAAGTACAAAGTCTTCGTGGGAGTCAGAGTCACCGAGATTCAAGACTTAACCGAAGAGTTAACCGGAGAAACAGAGTGGCGCTACGTTGATACAAAACAGAACCCAGCTGACGTCATCACCCGGGGAATGCCCCTAGATGACCTCACCCGTCGCAATGTCTACAGTGACGGCCCAGCATTCCTAAAGCTCCCGGAAGGAGATTGGCCCACGCCTATCCCGAGGGAAGCCAGTCAAGAGGAGGCTGAGAATAAGAAACCTATGTTCTGTGGATTGAGCACTGTTATCTCCGCAGACCCCAACATAGATGATTGCACTACCATAGAGAGTGCACAACAAAGGACATTTCTGCGGCACCACCCGGAGTGTAAGTCCCCCGCTGAAATGTCAGCAGCTAACTACGAGGAAGCAGAATTGCTTCTACTGCAGCGAGCCCAGAGAGACTCGTTCCCCGATGAATTGGCCTGTCTACAGGGAGGAAAGCCCGTCCCATCCGACAGCAGATTAATTCATCTGGCCCCCGAGAGCGACGCTCATACCCTCATCAGAGTGGGTGGTCGCCTACGCAGAGCCCCCAATCTACCGGATGACATTAAATACCCGATCGTATTGAACAGCCGACACAAGGTCACAGAGCTGATTATAAAGAAATACGATGAGGATGTACATCACGCAGGAGCAGAAAGAGTCTTCGCGGAGATCAGACGTCGTTACTGGATCCTACAAGGAAGAGAGGCGGTACGACGCTTCCAGCGAACATGTCTAGACTGCCGCAAGTGGCGCGCGCAGCCCAGCATACCAAGGATGGCTGACCTTCCTCCATGTCGCCTCCGAATCGGTGACAAGCCATTCCACTCAACGGGTATGGACTGCTTTGGCCCGCTGCACATAAAGAAAGGAAGAGGAACCGAGAAGCGGTGGGGTATTGTATTCAAATGCATGACCACCAGAGCGATACACATCGAGCTTCTCCCGACCATGAGCACAGACTCATTCCTTATGGCCTTCCGTAGATTCACATCACGGAAAGGAAGACCGTCTACACTATTGTCCGATCATGGGACAAACTTCAAAGGCGGCGAAAGAGAGCTGAGAGAGAGCTTCCAAGCTATGGGCCCAGAACTTAAGACCCACCTCGCTCCAGCACAGATTGACTTCCAATTCAACCCCCCAAACGCACCCCACTTCGGTGGTACTTGGGAACGGGAAGTGCGTTCCATAAAGACAGCCCTGTACGCAGTACTTGGGGCCCAGACTGTGGCGGAAGAAGTCCTAATGACAGTCCTCACGGAGATTGAGGGAGTATTGAACTCTAAGCCCCTCGGCTACGTCTCCAGCGATGTGGCGGATATCGACCCAGTTACCCCCAACACACTCCTGATGGGGCGGCTAGATCCCGCGTTACCCCAGACAATGTACCGGCCTGAAGAAGCGAACGGCCGACGAATGTGGAGGTACAGCCAAGTATTAGCCGACAAGTTTTGGAGCAGTTTCCTACTGCACTACCTACCGTCTCTACAGACCCGCCAGAAGTGGGTAAAGGAGAGAGACAATTTGACAGAAGGAACGGTCGTCATGATTATTGATCAATCACTGCCCAGAGCTATGTGGCCGGCCGGCCGCGTAAGCAAAGTGATCACCGGTGCCGACGGCAAGGTCCGAGCAGCTGAAGTGCTTGTCCAGGGTCGCACTTACACCCGTCCCGTGGCGAGGCTCATAGAACTGCCCCGACTCCCAGACACAATCGATGATGACCATGACCCTATAACCCTATGACTTTGTGAAGTTGACTGACCCCTACAGCAAACCCTTATGTGTAAATAGACAACGCGATTAATCTGTCTCTGCTTAACTGATTAGGTCTGGGACCAATCAGGGGGTGGCTGTTGTGAAGGGCCAGATTAAACCGAATATATATATTTATTTATATATATATATTTAATTGTATTTGTATATTCTCTAATATTCCCTGATATCCCTTGTATATTCCTTGTACAATATGCATTGAATATCCATTCTAGCCTACTGAACATCCCATAATAGTCTCCATTCTACTATTGGTCGAGACCTTGGTGCCAAGCTGCCATACCCCCCAGACCCAGTTCAAACGTACCGCTCAACATGTACGAACAAGTCCTAGTTCCGCGTAGGAATCTGGCTACCGCACCACTAATGGTACTATTTGTTCATAGTGCGTATATATACTGCGCTACTAAAGTAGGACTTTCTTTTTAGTCCAGTTTCTTACCCTCCAATAGAGTGACAGACGAAAAAGCCTACCCGCGACGCCACGTGTGGGAGTAAGGCCAAGTTCGGCCTACCATCGGTATTGAGACATCGTGTATATTAATATTTGAATAGTCATATTTGGCACTATATCGTCGAGTTGGACGTAGTCTATTAAGCTAATAATAGTCTATTCATATGTAGTGCTTCGTGCGGTGAGAATACTATCGTAGTCAGTACCCCCATCGTTTCTCGTTTCGGGTAGAACTGGCTGCTTATCCAGGGTGGCCGACCCCATGTGAGGCTGCACCCGAGGAGCCCCAGAGCCGACGAGCGAGTGGACCTGCATACCGGATTATTCTACCGACGACAGCCCGCCTTCCCAGGCACGGATTATGCTTTGTATACAGTGATTATTCTATGGATAAAGACCAACACTGCCGTGTGTTGGAAACCCCCCCCCCCGGAGAGGACGACAGGTGAGGAGACGCTCTACACGACGAGGTCGCTTCACGTCTCTCCATCGTGGACCGGAGGAAGCCGGCCCACAGAGAGTCCAACTGCTTTCATCTGTGGATCGAGGATCGCTGAGGCACCGAGCCGCACAACCGTGGGTTCTCCCAGGATACCCTCGGCCAGACGGATACAGCCAGACTCTACCCCCCCCCCCCCCTTCTCCAGTTGTCTTACAAGCGACCGGAATTCCCCCCTAGTGTATCCAGTTCTATAATCATTAAAGTATCATTGCTATTATTCCTTAAATATTCCAGGTTGTATATTTACCGCCTGCGCCACCAGAGATTGGACGTTCTCTATTGATATACCAACGAATACTCATTTGCCATAAAAGTGCATCCTATTTCAAATCATAAATGTAATTAAGTGATTGCTCTACATACCTTTTGCTATGTATTAATTATTATTAAACGCAGACTTTCGACTTGGTACATTTGTGTTGGATCGTTTCATCTACGTGGGAGTGTTTACCATAATTATTTATGCCTAGTACTGGGTGGCCAGAGTCTAAAGTACAAGAGGTAGTGGTAGTAAGTATCATATCTAACAATACAGTCAGGGAATTGTACCCCTCAGTTACAGTAACTGACATAATAAAGAGACTGCACTGTGCTAGCTTACCATGCCACTTGCTCATCTTTATCCTCCACTAATGGTCTCTGTCTTTCATCTCCATGTTTGCTAAGAGCGATGGCTAAACTCATCGAACAAAGATGTTGCAAATTGTCTACCAAAATATCAATGAGGAAATTCAGTGAAAACTACAATCTCCACGGCAACATTAGTAACACTAGCCAATCACTTTGCGCGACAAAATATGACAGGGTCCGCGATATACCAAAATCCTCCAGGTGTGCGACATAAAAGGAAACTGTTGAGCGACCTCAAATTAGCCTTAATTTATTGCTTGTGTCCACCTTGTGACATCACAAAGGGTAATAATTCTGAACAGCTTGTCTAGGCTTATTAATCTGAATACTTCAAACTGTGACCAAACGGCAAGGAGTATGTCACTGTGAATAAACATTTCAGAATGACTGCCAAATCCATACAAAGACTAGGCAAAACACATTTTCCAATAATACAGTATGTCCCCTTCAACCAAAATGTCAAATATGTGTAATAATTTTGACTTACAGTACAGAATGTTCCATTCGACATCGCTTGCTGACAAAGTGCCCAAATGTACACAGCTTGTTCACATGTATGTTGACAAAAGTGTTCCCTCTCTCCATAATCATGAGCCATTTATTGTAGCACTCTAAAGGGAGGGAATGCTGGCGCTCTGTCCCCATGGTAACAGGCCCTGTTCCATGGCTGAAGCAGGAATGAAATGGGGCCAGCATACACCAAAGTAGATAACCAACCAGGCACCGTGCCAGACATCTACAGTGAGGATTGTGAAATTAATTAAATGCAATAGGTTCTTGCACTTACTATAATAGCATGGGATCACAACAACATGCTGTGTAAGTTTATGTGTGCATGTGTACGTTTATGTGTGTATGTGTGTGTATGCATGTGTGTGTGTGCATGGGTTGGGGGGAATTGTAAGAACAAAAATATGTTCTTGCATGCTTTCTACAAATCAAAACAATGTTTTGGATGATCTGTGTGTGCTTTTCCCACGCCTGCCCTTAGTATCGGTACTCGTCAACAAATTCTCTAATCTGTTTAACTCCAGTCTGAATTTTTGCGGGAAAACGTCCATTGTTCTCGTTTGAACGATTAGTTTGCGACATTGACCGCCGCCGACAATAACCATTGCAATTGTCCACATCAAACGCATTTCATGCCCCCCGTGTAGCTCTGGAGATGCTGGCGTGTCATTAACGCCAAACGTATCCCCGCGATCACCTTGCCTCACACGTACAGTATGTGTCTTCAAAGGCAAAGTCAAAATGCATGTATGCTTTTGATCCAATATTCTTACCCCCCCCCCCTTTATCATGTTGCAATGGGATTATTGGGATCACTGTCTGTCGGAAGCAATCTGAGGCCCCCGGATAGAAGCATGACCAGCCAAACTGAGTTTTTCTGCATGGTTAATCCGACAGCACCTTCTGAAGGGATCCAATTAAATCTCTCCTTCAAAGAATATGTGACTGGCGGAGCATAGACAAGATGAGAGGGATGGAGGGAGAGAGAAAGAGAGAGAAAGAAAGGGAGGGAGGGAGGGGGTCTCCAATTCTCTGTTTTAATCATCCCCGATCAGTGTCATCATATTTAAGCAGCTGACGCGCACAAGAAGAATGAGTTTGGGTGAACAGTTTAGATTAAAAGTGTGTGTGTGTGTGTCTGCTTGTGCATAATATGCACTCATATTTATGTGTCCTTTTGCATCTGCACATGCGCATATGTGCGCTCACGTTTGTGCAACTGTGTGTATGTGTGTGTACGTGCCATTTAGTGTGCTTGAATTTGTGCAATTGCAGAGTGTGTGTGTGTGTGTGTGTGTGTGTGTGTGTGTGTGTGTGTGTGTCTGTGTGTGTGTGTGTGTGTGTGTGTGTGTGTGTGTGTGTGTGTGTGTGTGTGTGTGTGTGTGTGTTCTCATCTGTGTTTGTATGTTTGTGTGTATGTGTGCGTTGCGTTCGATAAACATGGCATACTGCTAATGATTAAAGGTGATTACATGAGAAGACACTCATCACAGTGGCCGTAATTAGGAGGTGGAGCAGAACAGTGTTGGTGGCGTATATTTTATACCATCAAATTAGGTCTTACACACAAGATAACAAGATAACAAAATATCTATCCGAAATATCTATCCAATTACTTCAATCGCTTCCGTGACAATCATTCATATTCCACTAGAAGGAGCAGTACTGATTTTATTCTTCCAAAATTCAACTCACTAATGGGCACGGATACTTTTTTATATTCTGCAGCATTGGAGTGGAACAAGCTTCCAGTGGCCCTGAAAAACATTGAAGAGGGGGGAAGCTTTAGATGTGCCACAAAGAAATGGCTAGGCAGTGTATTGTAGAGTAGCCACGTCTAGGAAGGAGAGGGTAGGGCATATCTGTTAGTCTCTTGATAGTATATGTAGAAGTGAAATACAGGTTAATGTTTTATGGGTGTTTATTATGATGCTCTATGTTTTCATTATGATGCTCTATGTTTTATTATGATGCTCTATGTTTTATGATGTCTGCTATGTCCAAAATCAGGGACCATGATGGAAATAAGTGCTTGCACTGTCTCATGTTTTTATCCCTTGGATGCTGTCTTTTACTCCACAATAAAAATCAATCAATCAATGGGACAAACGTATACTACGGATTGTGCAGAGGGCAAGAAAACACACAGAGGTTGTGGGACAGGTGTGAGAATGTGATGCATTGAACTAGGGATGTCCGATATTATCGGCCTACCGATATTATCGGCCGATATCGGCATTAAAATGTGATATCGGAAAATATTGGTATCGGTTTAAAAAAAAATAATAATAATTTGACATTTCTATAACCTTTATTTACCCAGGCAAGCAAGTAAGAACAAATTCTGATTTTATTTATTGTCAAAAGTATGCATAATGTTGTGTTAATTCCACAACAAGAGATATGTAATGTTAATTACCTGAAATTATTCCATTTT
This sequence comes from Notolepis coatsorum, assembly GCF_963971535.1. Classification (NCBI taxonomy): domain Eukaryota; kingdom Metazoa; phylum Chordata; class Actinopteri; order Aulopiformes; family Paralepididae; genus Notolepis; species Notolepis coatsorum. The sequence continues at coordinate 47,281,324 of NC_140165.1, forward strand.
TTGGGGGGGTAAACCCTGCATATATCGGTATCGGTTGATATCGGTATCGGAAATTAAGAGTTGTACAATATCGGTATATCGGTATCGGTAAAAAAGCCAATATCGAGCATCCCTACATTTAACCATGTTCTCCTGCACCCACATCCCTACACCCCCTACCCTAAACTGGGTTCATACTGTATGAGCAGCTTATCCTCATCATTAGGGCACAATTATCTTGTGTTTTAGTATACAAATGTAGTTGGGAAGTTCTACAATGCAGTTCATGTGTAACTCCGTTGCATATACTGTAAACGTTGCTTGCGGCCTTCGTCTTTAACAGCAAGTATTTGTATTGATGACACTTCATTTGTTTGATGAATGGGTTTTTTATTTGACCTTCAGAGTGTGTTTGTTGATGGTGACAAATTCAGATAAGCTTCAGATGCACTAAAGGGGAATGGCGTCTTTATTATGACCACACATTACAACATGCAGCTGAGCTCCCATAGTTGTTATAAACTTGACAACATAAACCTTCTAGATCAGGGGTCAGGAACCTTTTTGACTGGGAGAGCCATAAAAGCCAAATATTTCTAAATATATTTCATTGAGAGCCATATAGTATTTTTAACGTATAATAAATTAAATATGTCTTACTTTTAATGCGACTTCTGGTGCTGCATTGGTTTTGCTGATGGCCTTGTAGTCTGGTTCATACGTGGTGAGGTTGAGCTTCATGCAGGCGTTGAGGCTTCCATCAGTTAAACGTGAGCGTAGGTTGGTCTTAATGTTGGTTGGTCTTAATGTTTCTCATATGCGAGAATGACTGCTCACATGCATATGTAGAGCCAAACATGGTCAATACGGCAATACTCACACTGCATTGTGTGGTATGTCACAGGAAGCTCGTTCCAAGTTTTAAGAATCAGCTGTTCTTCAGGTTGAAGATTTTTTCATTTCTGTCCACTTGTGTTCCCTCGCCAGCTCTGCTCGCTGTCGCGCAAGACTTTCGAACTCTCCATCAAGTGACTTGAACTTACTCATCCGCATGTCTGATGCCTTCAGGTCAGCAACTTCCAGCTCAAAGTCTCTGATAGAGACCCCGGGGATGCATGACAGGTTGATTTTGACCACTGCACACACTCATGTGGATGAGTGATGAACTCGAAAAGACCAGTGTGCGCACAACATTCTCCAAAGCGTGCTTTGAATGACTGCAGGATATTGGACATAAAGCCAGCTAGCTGCTGGAGATCCAGATGTTGAGTGGAGTCACTTGCTAAGCATGCATCTCTAAATTGTTGCAGTCTTTCAAAGTGCAGAAGACAACCTGTTTCAATGTCCCTGAGAAAGACTTCCAGCTTGCTTTCAAATGCAAACACTGCTTGTTGAAGGGATGAGATTGTATGTCCAATACCTTGCATTTTCACATTGAGCTGGTTCAGATGGCCAGTTATGTCCACGAGTTAGTGAAACTGCAGGAGCCAGTCAGTGTTGTCTAGCTCAGGATGCTTGATGCCTTTCATTTCAAGAAAAGTCCGGATTTCACTCTGGCAAGCTGCAAAACGGCTTAGCACCTTCCGCCTTGACAACCAACGCACGTTGCTGTGTAAAAGCAGACCGGGATAATGATTCCCAACTTCTTCTAACAGAGCTTTAAACTGGCGATCATTTAAAGCTCGGGCAACAATAAAGTTGACCACTCGAATGACCAGCGACATCTCCTCACCAAGCTCCTGGCCACACGTCTGAGCTCAAAGCGCCTCCTGGTGCAGGATGCAATGAAAACTTAGGATGGCTCTCTTTTCATGTTCACGGAGAAGCGCTACAAATCCTTTGTTCTTCCCCAACAAACAACATGCACGGTAATCATCGTCTTTTTTCTTTTCGCCATCTTTTCCGTTACAAGGGTTGAAGCGGATAAACTAGTTGGCTATCTAATAAAATGTATTTCTTCACCTTTACAATGACCCGGACATGCTCGCGAGCCATTGGTTCCCGACCCGACCCGTGAAATTTATCTTCAAAACTAATTTCTGTTTACTTTAAAATTACACAGTATTATTAAGAAATATCAGAACTATTTTAAAAGTAAATGTAAAAAAAAAAAAAAAAAAAAAAAAATATATAGGCCTATATATTTTTCAAAATTGTCTGGGAGCCATATGCCGTCACTGGAAGAGCCATATATGGCTTGCGAGCCATAGGTTCCCGACCGCTGTTCTAGATGGACTACATTTGATTTCCTGTCAGCTACTGATATTAGCAAACACTTGCGGAATAATGACCCCCCCCCCCCTCCTCAAACAATCTCCCAGTCATGTTCCAACCCTCCCCCATTCGTCCACCTTTTGTCTCTCACCTGATACCCCCCCCCCCCCTTTCTAACTCACCGCTCCCCCCTCCAATCCAATACCTGGGCCATTCTATCGAGCATCCCTTTCTCTCCACTATAAAGACCTACGTCTCACTGGATTCTAGGAGCTCTCTGAGGATACGTCCGGCCAGTATCCACTTTGAGTCATCCGCCGTAACTTTTGATTTACTTGTACCTGTTTGGGTTTAATAAACCTGTGTTTAACCAAGTCTATATTTGACTGAGTACATTAATTGATCCGGTTATCTTCCCCCACACACTGCAGCAGGAGATAACCTCGGGTCCTCTGGTCCTCGGGTCCCAGCTGTTCCCTGGGAACAATTCCACTGCTTTGTCGGCCGACCGCAATCTTGGAGCACTTTGGACAAATCCACAACATACTCTGCGTATCCGCCCCTTCTTCTTCTTCTCCTCCACTGCACGGCATCCTCTGCTCATCCGGGATTCAGCCGCGCGTGCCAGGAGCCGCCTCTGGCAGACGGAGTGGTCAGTCATTATAATAAGCACGACTTTTTTCTGCTAATTAATTTCGGGACGAGCGTGCAGCCGTGAATGTTTTCCACTGTATTAGGCAATGGTGGTTAAAAGTGTCTGCGGTTGGAAACAACGTCTCCCTCTCCCCCTTCTCTGCGGACGGATGGATGGGTGGGTGGGTGAGGGGCAACGTATTGATGGAGTGAGTGAGGGAGGGAGTGAGGGAGGGAGTGAGGGAGGGAGGGAGGGAGGGAGGGAGGGAGGGAGGGAGGGAGGGAGGGAGGGAGGGAGGGAGGGAGGAATGGGAATTGAGTGGATGGATGGAACAGTTGGAAAGGAGGGATAGAGCAATGGATGGGGGAAAAGTAATGCCAATAATCACAGATGTAAACAAACAAACAAAAAACTAATTATAATCCTAAAATCTATAACCCTAGACTATATAACCGGTGCATCAGCAAGGTCCGGAAGATCATAAAAGACCCCAGCCATCCCATTCCAACTGCTGCCTTCCGGGAGGCGTTACCGCAGCCTCAGAGCCAGGTCCAGCAGGCTCAAGGACTCATACTACCATCAAGCCATCAGACTCATGAACACTATCTAACAATTATGATTTTGTGTGTATTATGTATTTAGTATTTTAAGTATGTTTAAGTACTTTACGTACATTTTATTCTACTGTTGCACTTTTTATATCAACCACTCTCAGCACTGTAACTTTTTCTTACATCTACTATTTCCTACTATTATGCTGGTTTTTATTGTGTTTTTGTGTAGTATTGTTCTATTGTGTATTGTATTAACATGCTGTAGGTTGAGGGGGCAAGACTGAATAATTTAGCTGTTTTTGTATGAGAACATGACAAATATGCAACAATAAAACTGAATCTGAATCTGAAAATCGAATTTTAACGAGCACAAATCCATCCAGACCCCACGGCGCAACTACGTGTAGGCTTTTGTGCTGCACCCACATGACCTGTGTATGCGTCCTACAAAACGTCCAAAACATTCATTAATAGCGTTATTCACAGTTAGTGAGTGACCACAGTGTGCCACGTACAGCCCATGGCACATGTCTGATCAGAAAACGTAAAAAATAAAGTACTAATCGACCACAGGGGGGAAAAGTACACAATCAGGGACGCGGGAAGGGGGGGTGCGGGGGGTGCTGCAGCACCCCCTCTCAATTATTGCAAAAAATAAATAAAAAATATATAATTTTTTTTTTTTTTTTTTTTATGGCAGTATTTATATATTTGTATATACTGTAACTGTATAACTGTAACACTGTATATTATAAGTTTATCCTGCTCAAAGCACGTCACCATTTTAATATTGTGTGTATTGAGCCGTACTGTATTGTAGCCATTCTCCAATCTGTTAAATAAAGTTTTCATTCATTCATTACACTACTGTATGTACACAATCATACGTGTAAAACCGAGTAGATTTTCGAGTAAGTAAGTAAGTAAGTAAGTAAGTAAGTAAGTAAGTAAGTAAGTAAGTAAGTAAGTAAGTAAGTAAGTAAGTAAGTAAGTATTTATAAAGCACCTTTCATACATGTCATGTAGCTCAAAGTGCTGTACACAAACATATGCATATATAACGATAAAAGCAATAAAGTCACAGTGATCAGTTAAGATCAATGTTTAAAAAATAAATAAAAATAATAATAATAATAAAAATAAAAATAATAATAATAATAATAATAATAATAATAATAATAATAATAATAATAATAATAATAATAATAATAATAATAATAATAATAATAATAATAACGTAAAAATGAAAATAACGTAAAAATGAAAACATGAAAACAGTCATTTGCTTACCAGTTTGGGAGAACAGGTCCGCACAAACATGTCCGCTCAGTAGCAACTGGAAGTAGGAAATGCACTAAACCAATGCACTTGTACGGTAGGTAGCAATGTTAGCTCTTATAACGCTAGTGTAGTTACGTTTTTATTAGTGGTCAGTGGTATTAGTGGTCAGAGTTGGGTCCATAGGACTTATCCAAGCCCCATGGATCCATCAGTGGCCGCGTATTGTGTGCGTATGTACCCGTTCCCTCATGTGGTCAGTGGCCAGAGTTGGGTCCACAGGACTTATCCAAGCCCCATGGATCCATCAGTGGCCGCGTATTGTGTGCGTATGTACCCGTTCCCTCATCTAAAGAGTTGGGTCCATAAGACTTATCCAAGCCTTACGGATCCATCAGTGGTCGTGTATTGTGTGCGTATGTACCCGTTCCTTCATCTAAAAAGTTGGGTCCACAAGGCTTATCCTAGCCTCATGGATCCATCAGGTTTTTCCAAGTGATGACAGACTGTCACAGACTGATTGAATGACAGGTGAAACAACAAATTTTATTCACCTCCCGTCTCCCGCCCTTCCCACGCGCCACGAACCACTGAGCTACTGTGATACAGTGCTTGCGCAGTCAGCGATTTGAGCTAGTAGTCAGACTTTGCTAGCACGGAATGTCTCACTCGCAGAAAAGAAAAATATCAGATTTATTTTCGAAACGTCCCGCCGGTCCCAGTGACAGTCCCACTAAATCTGATAAACGTCAGAGAGAGACAGAGACGACAGGTTCAGCCTCAGCATCAGGTATTGAAGAGTTAACTGAGTCTGTTCCCCTATACCCCCCCCTCGGGCGCCAGGGGCTTCCACTGAGGGGTGATGCAAATAGGGATGGGGTGTTATGGCAGCTCATGATGGAAAGAGTGCGTACCGAGTCTGATCCCGAGTTGAAGAATTGGCTCCAAAAGAGAGACAACTGGATGTCCAACAACATCCAAAACGAAATCTTACAGCTGCTTGCCCATGATATTCAGCGACAAATTAGAGGCAAAGCATCCAAAAGCCCAATCTTTGGCTTGAGCGCTGACGGAACCACTGATGTCACTCACTGGAAAAGAACAATTCTCGTGTAATATACAGTTAGCCGATGACAACTTGGAAGCTCAGAACTTCTTTTGGGGTTTTTACAATGCCCGGCCCAGACACAACAGCCGAGACGCTGTTTTTGTGTATAAAATACTTTTACGCCTCGACCTGCCCATGGAGAGGCTGATAGGATACTGTTTTGACGGGGCCAGCAACATGTCTGGGGGGTACAGGCTAGACCAGGGGTTCCCAAATTTTTCAGGCCGCGACCCAAAAAAAACGGTGTCAGAGAGCCGCGACCCCCACTATTATAGGAGGTAAAAAAAAATATATTTTAAATGGAAATGTATGGTTGAAACATGCAAACGTTCAAACGCACACACACTAATAAGCATTGGAGGCTTTTAACCAGGGCCAGACTGGGGAAATCATTCAGGCCAGGAAATATAGTGCAAAATATAGCCCCAGTCAGGCCACTTTTTAAGCAGGGGGTCTGGGGGTCCCCCACCAGGAATTTTTTTGTTACAAAGACTTAATTTCCTGCATTCTGGTGCAGGCATTTTTTTTATTTGTACCCTTTAAATGCCAGTGTTTGTGATGGCATCACAATTTATTGTTAAAAAACAGGCTAGCATATGTATGATTAGCAACAACACAGATTTTTATGGATTTTCAGTTTTTTGTAATTGATAAATACAATATTTTATTCAACTTCAGCCCTGATCATAACACCACATATTCATTTTATAATTCTAACCCTTTAAATGCCAGTGTGTGTGATGGCATATATTTGCAATATATCAAATGCAAAGTACATTTTTCTGGGGGGGATTATTACAGGCTAGCATGTGTCAATGATTAGCAGTTTTTCGTAAGGATCCCGCCTCCACCAATCACATGCGGCTCCCTTTGTGTGTGTGTGAGAGCAAGAGAGAGATAGAGAGAGATAGTTCTCCAACTTGTGTGAGTTGCAGTGATCTCCTGGTTGTTCCCCACCTAGGTTATCTAACTATTGCGCTGGTGCAAATAGAAACACTGGCCTGGCCTGCTTCTAAGTTCAGTGGCCTGACCACAAAAAAAAAAAAAAAAAAAAAAAAAAAAATGTATCTGGCGACCCCCCAGCACCCCCTGCCGTTTTATAGTTCCCGCGTGCCTGTACACAATGTAAGTTATGTTACAGCCATAAGTAATATATTTACATATTGTATACGTAATATATTTACGTTTCGTATACGCGAAAGTATGCATTTTTACTATACTGTCATCCATATACTGTATATTTTTAAGTATGTAAAAAAAATATTCCTTGTGCAGCAGTATTTAAAAAGTTAAATAAAATATACCATTTTGAATGAAAGTGTCAGGAATGGAGGTAGGTGAGTTCCAATGGGTGGAGGCAATCACAGAGACGGAGAGTGTTTACCCTTGAACAGGTTCGACTTTAATAGTAAGAACACAAGAGTAATTTCTAAGAGAGATAAATGCTAAATAGCACAGGCAGGAAATAAGGTAAATAGGAGCTTATTGGAGGTCCAGAGTTGAACCGTCCGCGTTTTCCCCGAACGCAATTAGTGAAGACCTGACAATGAACAAGCAGAAGACAGGTAGGTTACATAGACACCAAATACCAACATTCCACACACACCCCCGTGACAGCCAATCAGGAACCACCCCTAAGTGACAGCACTAATTGACAGGGAAAGGACAGGTGACAAGCCCAGTGACATATTCCAGGAATGTGGGTGGTCACCGACCTCAGTCGGTGTCCAGAACGTAACAGTACCCTCCCCCGACGAACGGCACCAGACGTTCACCTAGGGGCCTCGGGATTCAGCCGCCGGAAATCAACGATCAGGCTGGGATCTAAAATATCCCTTTGAGGCACCCAAGAACGCTCTTCTATCCCGTACCCCTCCCAATCCACCAAGAACTGAAACCCCCTACCCCTCCGCCTACAACCCAGTATCCTCCGCACCGTGTAAATGGGTTGACCGCCAATAAACCGGGGCGGAGGAACCACAGGCAGTGGCGGGGCCAAGGGCGATGAGAGGAATGGCTTCAACAGGGACACATGAAACGTCGGATGAACCCTCATAGAGCTCGGAAGTCGTAGCTTGTAAGCCACTGGATTAACCCGATGAATCACTTTAAATGGTCCTATAAAGCGAGGAGCCAGCTTCTTGGATTCCACCCGGAGAGGGAGATCCCGGGTGGAAAGCCAAACCCGCTGCCCTGGACGGTAAACTGGAGCCGGACGACGCTTACGGTTAGCTTGCCGTTGGGTACTAACTGAAACCTTCTGTAGCGCCTTCCGAACCTGTTTCCACATCCTGCGACAGCGAGCCACATGTGCCTGGGCCGAGGGCACCTCCGCCTCCTGCTCCTGCTCGGGAAACAGAGGAGGTTGAAAACCATACCGGCACTGAAAGGGAGACATACCGGTAGAAGAGGAGAGAAGGGTATTATGCGCGTACTCAGCCCAAGCCAACCTCCTACTCCACGTTGCCGAACTACCGGCAACGTAACATCTCAAGACCCCCTCCAAATCCTGGTTGACCCGCTCCGTCTGCCCGTTCAACTGCGGATGGAACCCAGACGACAGACTGACAGAGGCGCCGAGGCCGGCGGCAAACGCCTTCCAGAACCTGGAGGCGAACTGAGGACCCCGGTCCGACACGATATCCACTGGCAGCCCGTGGACCCGAAAGACATGCTGTATAACTAAATCAGCAGTCTCCCGGGCCGATGGAAGCTTGGGGAGAGGGACAAAGTGAGCCGCCTTAGAGAACCGATCCACCACCACCAAAATGGTGGTGAACCCGTCCGAAAGGGGAAGACCAGAAATAAAGTCCAGAGATATGTGTGACCAGGGTCGTTTAGGAATAGGAAGTGGTCGGAGGAGACCCGCCGGTGCCCGTCGAGAGGTCTTACTACGTGCGCACACCGGACAGGCCGCCACAAAGGAACGCGTATCCCCCTCCACTGTCGGCCACCAGAACCTCCTACGGATAAATTCCAGGGTCCTGGTTGCCCCTAGGTGGCTGGTGAGGGATGACGCATGTGCCCACTGTAGCAAGCGTGAGCGCGCCGCCTTGGGAACATACGACCGTCCCGGAGGACCCCCACCCGGATCGGGCTCCCGCGTTAGCGCTGACCTTACCACCCTCTCTATGCCCCAAGACACGGGTGCCAAAATCAAGGCCGGTGGAATAATGGGATGGGGCTGCTCCTCCCGACCAGGAAGATCAAACTGGCGCGACAAAGTGTCAGGTTTCATATTCTTGGAGCCGGGTCTATAGGAGATGGTAAATCGAAATCGTGTGAAGAACAACGTCCACCTGGCCTGGCGAGCGTTAAGGCGTTTAGCCCCTTGGATGTAAGCCAAGTTCTTATGATCAGTCCAAACAATGAAAGGATGTGTCGCCCCCTCTAACCAATGTCTCCACTCCTCCAGTGCCAATTTGATCGCCAATAACTCCCGATTACCCACATCGTAATTACGCTCGGCTGGTGACAGACGGCGAGAGAAAAAAGCACATGGGTGCACTTTCCCATCCTTTAAGCATCTCTGAGAGAGCACCCCCCCCACCGCGATGTCAGAGGCATCCACCTCCACAATGAACGGAACCTCTGCGTCATGGCGGATCAATACAGGAGCGGATGTAAATCGACGTTTAAGATCGCAGAAGGCCGACTCTGCCCTAGGCGACCATTCAAAGCCAGGGAGAGAGGACTTAGTGAGAGCTGTTAATGGATTGGCTAAGGCGCTAAAGTTGCGAATAAAGCGCCTGTAAAAATTTGCAAAGCCCAAAAACCGTTGTAATCCCTTGAGCGACGAAGGCCGTGGCCAGTCCAAAACTGCACTCACCTTGGCTGGATCCATGCGCAGATCGCCCTTTGTCAACACAAAGCCCAGGAAGGACACGGTGTCAGTGTGAAACACACACTTCTCAGCCTTAACGAATAGTTGATGCTTGAGGAGACGGTCTAGCACCTCCCGAACGTGCAGTTGGTGTTGCACCATATCGCGAGAAAAAATCAGAATATCATCTAAGTAAACAAACACCGACACCCCAATCAAGTATCGCAGCACGTCGTTAACTAGGGCTTGGAAGACTGCCGGAGCATTAGCCAAACCAAAGGGCATGACCAAATACTCATAGTGCCCATTGGGTGTGTTAAATGCAGTCTTCCACACGTCTCCTTCTCTAATCCTGACCAGATTGTATGCATTACGTAAGTCAAGTTTAGAAAAGACCTGTGCCCCCTGTAAGCACTCAAAGGCCGTGTCCATGAGAGGTAAAGGATATCGGTTCTTGATGGAAACGTCATTCAATCCCCTATAATCAATGCACGAGCGCTGATCCCCATCTTTCTTATCAACAAAGAAGAAGCCAGCGCCGGCAGGGGAGGTGGATGGGCGTATGTGCCCCGCAAGCAATGCCTCCTCTATGTAGGTGTTCATGGCCAAGGTTTCGGGGCGTGAGAGAGAGAACATTCGCCCGCGAGGCGGGGAGGTACCGGGTAGAAGATTAATGGGACAGTCGTATGATCTATGAGGCGGAAGTGCTTTAGCACGCGTCTTGCTAAAAACGTCCGCCAGGTCCCAATAGATCTCAGGCACCCCTATCAAATCGGGATTAGAGGGTAGATCAGAATCTGCCACGCTCCCCACTATCCTGGAGAAAGAGGGAGGAGACAAAAGGGAAGAGGGGGGGGAAGACAAGGGTTTGGGCAAACTCCCGCTGACGATCGACTTGACGTCGGCCGCCGTTGAGAGTTCGCCCGTGCTCCAATTAATAATATGAACACGTGACGACAACCAGGGATGACCCAACACCATGACAGAATAGGGGGAAAAGATAACAAAAAATGTAACCCATTCCCACTCCCCACCCGCCACCCGGATGTGTAATGACCCGTGCGCTGGGTGACGCTCCCACTGCCCAGGGGCCGACCGTCCAGGGCGTAAACCGGTAAGGGAACCCCTAAATCCTCCACTGGGGTTCCCCACTCCTTCACCAATCCCACGTGAATAAAATTGCCCGGCGCCCCTGAGTCAATGAGAGCCTTAGTTCCCCTAATGTCACCCCCACAGTTCATCGCCACCTCAAAAAATGTACGTGAATCAGTGGGCTTGGCAGGAATGAGCCCACCTGCTGGCGCTTTTCTCGAAGCCTGACGGCGCACCTTCTATTCCCGACTGGCGCCGAGCTGATACAGCCTGGACCCGACAGCTGCCGAAGCGGTGACCGGTGTGACCGCACCGGAAACAGCGTCGCTCTTTGATGAAGCGCTGCCTCTCGTCGTCCGAGAGCGACAGCGCTCCAAGCTGCATGGATTCATCACCCAGTGGCCCACTCGTATAATGCATGGATGTATCAACACCAGGAGAAGAAGGAAAACATACCTGGGTGTTGTTGACACGCTCCTTCTCCCTCTCCTGGTGCCGATTGTCCATCTTGATGGCGGTGTTGATCAGCACTTCCAGCTGCTCGGGGATCTCACGCGCGGAGTCCCCTGACGAACAGAACCACGCAGACGTTCTCCGACCAAGCTGTCTCCCGAGCCAAGATCCGAAAATGTATAGCGTAAGCTGCAACCGTGCGGAGGCCCTGCCGGCAGTCGAGAAGACGACCGCCAGCCTCGAAGATCGAGAGTACCCGGGAAGTATCGAATACTCTTCTCAACTCCCGGGTAAAGGCGTCCAGACTGTCGCAGATTATCGTTCCCGCCTCTAATTCCGCCGTAGCCCAGGAGAGAGCTTGACCGGTGAGTAGCGTGATAATATACGCTACACTGTAAACCCGAATAAGTTTCCAGAACTTAAAAAAATTTAGGCAATCCCATGCCTCAATTTTTTTAAGTTGATAAACTCAAATGTGTTCAGTTGGCTAAGACTTACAATTCTCAGTTAAGGCAACTCAAATATGGTCTGTTACTGTGACTTAAGGTTCTCAGTTAAGTCAAATCAAATATGGTCAGTTACTCTGACTTACAGTTCTCAAGTGGAGTCAACTCAAATATGTTCAGTTACTGTGACTTACTGTTCTCAGTTAAGGCAGTTCAAATATGTTCAGTTACTGTGACTTAAGGTTCTCAAGTGGAGGCAACTCAAATATGTTCAGTTACTGTGACTTACAGTTCTCAGCTAAGGCAATTCAAATATGTTCAGTTACTGTGACTTACAGTTCTCAGTTAAGGCAATTCAAATATGTTCAGTTACTGTGACTTAAGGTTCTCAAGTGGTGTCAACTCAAATATGTTCAGTTACTGTGACTTACAGTTCTCAGTTAAGGCAGTTCAAATATGTTCAGTTACTGTGACTTAAGGTTCTCTAGTGGAGGCAACTCAAATATATTCAGTTACTGTGACTTACAGTTCTCAGTTAAGGCAGTTCAAATATGTTCAGTTACTGTGACTTAAGGTTCTCTAGTGGAGTCACCTCAAATATGTTCAGTTACTGTGACTTAAGGTTCAACCTTAAATCCATGTGATTAAGTTAACAGAACTCAAAGACATTGAGGCAATCTAATGCCTCATTTCTTTTAAGTTAATCAACTCAAATTTTTAAGTTAATCAACTCAAATATTTGCAGTTACTATAACTTAAGGTTCAGTTTTAAAATCCATGTGAATAAGTTAACAGAAAAATAACTACACAAGCACATTATATCAACTTCAAACAACTCTTTTATTTTTTTCTATTCAAAGAGTATACATATATAATCTGTATGTTAGCAATGTACAATAACACTGTAAACACTGTATACACTGTTTTTGGACTATATTACACGTATGTTAACAATACCGACCAGGTATTAGTGCCTCGCAAAGTGCAGATATGAAGTTTTCCCCTTTTTTTGTATGCATTTAGGAGGTTTTGTTCTTCATCGAAACTATTTATCTTACAAAAACATTGTGTTACAACTTCAAACTCTTTATATTTATTTCTATTCAAAGAGTATACATCTATTTATCTTACAAAAACATTGTGTTGCCCTCTCCAACATTATGGCAATGTTAAAATTGAAAATATATATATAGAAAATATATATAGAAAATAAATACATGCATGTTATAACATGTACATACAATGTAATGTATATTACACATTTAATCCCACTGGTCACAATAGTGTAATAATGTTTGTTATAAGGCTCTGAAAATGTTACTGAATGATGTATCAATGTATTTCCAGCAAATATTGAAATAATAAAGGGTCTCAATATGTGCAGTGCACATGACCAGAGCTGTTTACATCCTGGCTGAATTACTCAAATTTGTATAGTGTGGTCATAGAATGAGCAAACATGTTGACGGCAACTATTGTGACCGTTGGGATAACACAGTGTATCTATGTACAGTACAGAATAAAATGTATAGATTATCTGAAAATATATATAGAAAATAAATACATGCATGTTATAACATGCAGTGTAATGTATATTACACATTTAATCCCACTGGTCACAATAGTGTAATAATGTTTGTTATAAGGCTCTGAAAATGTTGCTGAATGATGTATCAATGTATTTCCAGCAAATATTGAAATAATAAAGGGTCTCAATATGTGCAGTGCACATGACCAGAGCTGTTTACATCCTGGCTGAATTACTCAAATTTGTAGTGTGGTCATAGAATGAGCAAACATGTTGACAGCAACTATTGTGACCGTTGGGATAACACAGTGTATCTATGTACAGTACAGAATAAAATGTATAGATTATCTGAAAATATATATAGAAAATAAATACATGCATGTTATAACATGTACATAAAATGTAATGTATATTACACATTTAATCCCACTGGTCACAATAGTGTAATAATGTTTGTTATAAGGCTCTGAAAATGTTACTGAATGATGTATCAATGTATTTCCAGCAAATATTGAAATAATAAAGGGTCTCAATATGTGCAGTGCACATGACCAGAGCCGTTTACATCCTGGCTGAATTACTCAAATGTGTATAGTGTGGTCATAGAATGAGCAAACATGTTGACGGCAACTATTGTGACCGTTGGGATAACACAGTGTATCTATGTATAGTACAGAATAAAATGTATAGATTATCTGAAAATTCAATCCGCTTGGCACATGTAAAATTCACAAACGTTGTGCTGTATATTGGGTCCTGCCAATGTGGAACCAAAATACCAATCCACATTACATGCTATACAGCTGGCAATACTGTTAATAGTGCACATACCTACATATGGAAATGCAGCTGTATTTGCTCCATGATGTATCATGGAACAAGATGGTGTTTTCATTGAAAGAGTTAGTCAGAATGTCAGAGGCACCATCCGTCATTTAGAGCAGGCTATGTTTGCAGAATGATAACTAGAACACTACAGTACTCTGTACTAAGAACACTATACAGTACACTAACTATACTGCCCTGTCAAGGCAGACCGCAGTAACTTCCAAACAGTGAAACTGAGAAAAATGGCTTTAAAGTTTTTTGACTTGCCATCCAAAATGTGTTATAGGTAGATAGATGATAGTACCCAGATTTAACATGTATTAATGAAGTAATCTTTAGGCATACAAAAATATGACGTAGTTATTTTAATTAACCCCAAAAAAGCAGATACTGCACTCTGCTGCACGATTTCCTTAAATAATTATACAGGTAATGTACAGGCAAAGTGCAGTAACTTCAAATACAATGTTGTTTTCCCTCCAGCTTTCATAACTTCACCTAGCCATTTTATTTGGATCATCATCATTCCAATATATTCAGGTATTAAATTTCATTTTCAAAATGGCTAGGTTAAGTTATGAAAGCTGGAGGGAAAACAACATTGTATTTGAAGTTACTGCACTTTGCCTGTACATTACCTGTATAATTATTTAAGGAAATCGTGCAGCAGAGTGCAATATCTGCTTTTTTGGGGTTAAGGCGAGACACTGCAGGTGAATAGTCAAATATACTTTTTTTGTTGATTTTGAGATTTTGTTATATTTTGCTTCCTAAACATGTCTTCTATGAAACTAGTGACAATAAAACGTCAATAACACACATTTAGTTGTTTATTTTACATAATTTTGCCTTATTGCATCCATAAATGTGCACATATTTAATGGGGAAGTGCCTCATTTGCATATATAAACATAAATTTCAGAAAACTTGCAATATATTTTTTCTTAGTTTATATGTACATAACAAATTGGGAAAGTTTCATAGTGATATCTATTCAAATATTTTTTGCCTATTAGGGGGTACTACACTGTACTACACTGTTTATAGCCTGTGTGTAGTTCTGTTCAGTTCAATAACATCATTATTATTATTATTCAGTTATCAGGCATGTGTTTAGGTTGTCTATTACTAATGGTTTGATTAGGTATTGTGTTTGTAAATATCTGTTTAAAAAAAAAAAGTATGGCATTTTACAATACAGAACTTTGAAGGCGTTTTCCCAAAAATGAGTTTTAAGAGTTTTTCCTCATACTCTGAGCCAGAAATCTCCACTTCAGTAGCACTCACATACACCAAACCTTCCAGTTCTATTCATATCTATATTCTGAAGGTATTTACAGAAGGGTTTGTTGATATCGCATTCATACCCTGATTTATATCACATTTTATTCCTAAAAACATGGCGAAATATGGAATTTTACCATAAAAATGGACTGAATGGAGTATTTTCTGATTTATGGAGTGATAAAAAGAGATATCCAAAATCCCCTCTGTAATAACCTTTGGCTCTAATATGTCAACAAAATGAAACTATAATTTTGAAAATGGCTTTATCCAATGTTCAGATTTCTGTCCTGGAATTATATGCAAATTAGTGCATATTTAAGTAGATCATGCCTCATTTGCATATTTAAACATACAATTTCAGAAAACTTGTAATACAAAAAAGTCTTGTCTTAATATAAGTAATCAACTGGGGAAGTTTCATTGTGATATCTATTAGTTAATTTTTTTACCCTATTCACCTGCAGTGTCTCCCCTTAATTAAAATAATTATGTCATATTTTTGTATGCCTAAAGATTACTTCATTAATACATGTTAAATCTGGGTACTATCATCTATTTACCTATAACACATTTTGGATGGCAAGTCAAAACACTTTAAAGCCATTTTTCACTGTTTGGAAGTTACTGCGGTCTGCCTGGGTTTTGAGTGTGATTTTGTAGTTACTGCAGTTTTTAAAACCCCATATCTCCAAAACTGAGCGACATTAACATCTGAAACTTGGTCACAAGATAAAACATTTATTGACAAGGTCAATTTCACTCATAACTAAATTTTTACTTTTTTCAAGTTACTGCGGTTAGCCTTGACAGGGCAGTATACTACTGCCTACAAGGTCTCAAGGATACAGTCCCACTCTCAGCATACAAGATCGATGGTCTGCTGCTGCTGACTCCCAAGCGATTCATTCAAGTGAAACGGAACTGAGTCCAGCTAATGGTGAATAGTTATTTTATTAATCAATTATTGTGTCTTTATTCACTCTAGTTGTGTAATTGACCAGTTCATATTCTGTATAAGTTCATATTCTGTATATGTTAATAATAACGCTTCTGTGTTGCGTTTATGGCTCCTGGTATATCGCCTTGTACTCTGTACTGAGAACACTAACTCTACCACTGATTACAAGCAATGGAAGCAGTCAGAGCAGAGTGGCATTTATGCCCATTGCCTCCTATTGTTCCTCAAGAAACAAACGTTTGGGACTTGGATGTTGCCTTTGAGATTCTGATAAACTCTTTCAACTCTAAAACTTACTTGGATGAAATTACAATAATGCCAGCTATAGACGGTTAAGAAAATTCGAACTGTAAAACTCTCAAATGTAAACATATTACATAAAAAATAAAGAACAAGGTACATTGAGTAGTTTGGACCTATTGGCTGAACATCTGCAAAGTAGTACAGCAACTTTTGAAGGTATTATTTTGACATGACAAGACATTTCAGATGAGTTTCTATAGACACACTTTTGAGGTGTTGGTAAGTGCTTTGGGGTAGTGCATAGATTAGTCCAAACATTACAGGAAGGAATCACCAAATCTGGGGAGGCTGATCATGATATGACTTTCAATGACAATAGAGATTGTCACAGGCTGGTAGTGAACTGGACTTGTGTCATGATCACTGATTACAGCTTGTTCCTGAAATTGCCCATCTTGAATTTGATGCTGTTCTTCCATCCATTGCAGCCGGTCTCAGATCCTGCTTCCTTTAAGCAGGGATGTTTGGCGACAAGAGCCGCAGAAGCCACTGCTATCTCTTTATCACTTGGATAAGCCTTGAAAGCATACATTGTAGATGCAAGCTTTTCTAAGATGTCGTGCTTTAGGTCTCTTGTCAACTTAAGGTGTCTCTTGTTCTTCTCAAATTCGTTGTTTCCGTCTCTAAGTTTCAGCTCAACATCGAATGCAAATGTAGGAACTGGAAAAGGACCTGGAGGCCATCTGCTTAGACGTTCTGGAGATGACATATCTGAAAGTATATCAGTAGATGCGAGAGAGCTGGAGTCGAGCGAAAGTGAAATGTGCACAACAGCTTTTTGTGGCAATTCCGTAATGTCATCAAGGGAAGTAAGTTTCCCATCAAAGTCTGGATCTTCATACAGCAAACTGAAGTCAAGGTCTATTTCCAACTGTTCTTTTATAATCGTGATCAGTGCATCAACAGAGGCGGGTCGTGAACTGAGTTTTAATTTTCTAGCCCGGTCTGTCTCAACAACACGAAGGATCATGGGTTGTGGGGAGGCAGCTGCCATTGTGCTATGGAAACTTGAATGAATCGCTTGGGAGTCAGCAGCAGCAGCAGCAGCAGACCATCGATCTTGTATGCTGAGAGTGGGACTGTATCGTTGTGACCAGACTGCAGGTAGATGGACAGTGGACAGATGTGGTCCGGTCGACAGACAGCAGCTCAAGGACCTAAGGAGTAGTCATAAACACAACACAGAAAGCGTCATTATTAACATATACAGAATATGAACTTATACAGAATATAAACTGGTCAATTACACAACGAGTGAATAAAGACACAATAATTGATTAATAAAATAACTATTCACCATTAGCTGGACTCAGTTCCGTTTCACTTGAATGAATCGCTTGGGAGTCAGCAGCAGCAGACCATCGATCTTGTATGCTGAGAGTGGGACTGTATCATTGAGACCAGACTGTAGGTAGATGGACAGATGTGGTTGTGTGGTTGACAGCTCATAGGACCTAAGATGTTCTATATACCAGGAGTCATAGTCTCGACACAGAAAAGAAACCTTGTTATTCACAAGGTAGATCTGTTCTATTTGGCTAAATGTAGACAGTCCACCACTGACTCTGACGGAGAGAAACATTCCACAGACATAGTCTTTGCCATCAATGGTTACCTTTAATGTCTGGTAGATTGTGTCACTAACTGTGTGTCCTCTAATGTGTACCTGAGCTACTGCTGGTAGAGATGAAACCAGAACAGAGTCAACCCTGGATGCCTGGGTTTTTGGCTTGAAATATGATGGTGAAGCAAGATGATATGCCATCATGTGTTGGTGTCTGATTGCCATCGTCTTCAAGATATTTTTAAAGTTTTGAGTGTCATGCACCACTCTTTTGAAAAAGCGGTGCTTGGCCTCAAATCGCATGGTCCAAACATGCAGCAGGGGTCCAAAGCACTTAACTAGAGCGGGATAATGCTCCACAAAGTGATGTTTAGGACGGAGTTTAACTGCAGGGAAAACCTCTAATAGTACCTGTCTATGATCACTGATTTTGCACTGAAAATAGTCTAAGGTTTCATCAGTATATGATGGGCACAATGCTAACTCTAGCACCTCTTTCAGCTCCATCAAAACTGCCCATGCTGCATCACCCACTGGTACTACACTGCCTACAAGTAATGGAAGCAGTCGGAGCAGAGTGGCATTTTCATGCCCATTGCCTCCTATTGTTCCTCGAGAAACAAATGTTTGGGGAATTGGGTGAGGTCTATCCACTTTATCAGCGTGCTGATACGGGAATGATGCAATCTTTTGGTTCAAATACTCTAAAGTGAAGTACTTTCGCCGAATCATCTCTTTAACACAGAGAGAAAGCTCCACGGGAACCATACCTTCCAGAAGATCGTGAAGTATATCTGGAGGAAATCCTGTGATTGTATGAAAGTAATTCAGGGATTCACGTAAGACACAGCCACCTTTAACACCAAAATGGCTGCTCGAAGTGTCATGTGCAGTTTGTACATGCAGGTCATGGCTGACTTTGGTTCTCAGAGAAAACTCTCCCTCTCTGACTTCAGTTGTTTGAAACTGTTCACTTGTGGCCAGACAGAATCTGCAAACATAGCCTGCTCTAAATGACTCCACAAAGCCACCGAATCCATGAGCGCCCAGATTGTCAGCAGAAACACACCAGATTGTGCCTTTGACATTCTGACCAACTCTTTCAATGAAAACACCATCTTGTTCCAGAGTATGAACATCACGCAGCAATGGAGCAAGTACAGCTGCATATCCATACCTACGGAGGTCTGTCACTTTTACCAGCATTGCCAGCTGTATAGCGTGTA